>NC_142039.1:12553666-12894833 GCF_982192425.1 Myodes glareolus
CCAAAATCTCAAAAATGGTTATGACATTCTATATTATCTTTCTTTCATACTATTAAGCAGGCATTTTTATCATTATAAATAGTAGACTATTCATATTTAAAGCATCCCTTCTGGGGCTGGAGAGAGGGCTCAGAGGTCAAGAGCACCGGCTGTTCTCTTGGAGCACCTGGGTATGATTCTCAGCACTCACATTACAGCCCACAACCATCTGAATTCCAGTGCCCAAGGACTGAATCCCCTTTGTAGTCTCACTGGGCACCAGGAATGCAAAACATACATTCAAGAAAACACTAAAAATATTAACTTAAAAATTAAAATATCGGGCTGGAGGGATGGCTCAGTGGTTAAGAGCACTGGCTGCTCTTCCAGAGGTCCTGAGTTCAATTCCCAGCATCTACACGGTCGTTCACAACCATCTATAATAGAATTTGATGCTCTATTTTGGCCTGCAGGTGTACATAAGATATAAATACATAAAATTAAATAAAAGATTTAAAAATTTTTAAAATATTTCTCAAAACTATTATGGAAATTATTTATTGAAAAAGTGAAGCATTGTCTCCATTTACCCTTATGTATTGTCCAACTTGTCCAAAGTATCAGTTATTACTTTTGATACACAAAATATTAAAACAGAAGCCTTGGCATGGTGTTACACACAAAAAAGCCTAGAACCCAAGAGGCGGAGGCAGGACGATTGTTCTATATAACAAGATTCTGTTTCATAAATAAATAAATAAACAAGAATTTTTTTAGGAAAGCAATTAGAAAAGCACAAAAAGTGGTCTTCATTTGCAATGTGTAGAGCTGTGAAGCTCTGGAAATAATTTAAATAATAAAGTAACTTGGGTTGTGAAAGTATTGCTGTTGCTAATTGAAATATATATGTTAGCCTATAGCTGTTGCCAAGCCACCTTCTCCCCTCAGGAAGGGTTACTCCCAAAGCTCCAAACAGAACATTAGCAGAGTTCCACGACACCCTGCTTCTCCTCCTCCCTCAGTGCCAGTGGCCAGCACCACCATCACCAACTCTCCATTAAAGATTCCTCCTCGGTCCCGTATGAGCATGGCCAAGACAGCAAAGATACGTTCAAAGTCAGGCATTTGGCATTTTACACCCACAGTAAGCACAGTGCTCAGTCCTCCTGAAGCCATTCGCCTCCGAGGATGTCATATCAAACACTCTTAGACAATGGTGCTCGGCATTAAGTAACTGAATGTACCAGAGGAAAAGTTTTAAACAGAGATAATTCATTTTATTAGATTAAAAAACATTCCCCGCAGGCTGTTCCGCCTCACAGAACCATGCTGAATAATTCTTAATTCCTCCAAATACTTCTTCTAAAATTTCACCTACTAGTATTTGGAGAAAAAAGAAAGAAAGAAAGAAAGAAAGAAAGAAAGAAAGAAAGAAAGAAAGAAAGAAGAAAACACACACACACACACACACACACACACACGAATTCCTTATATTCAAGAAACTTCCATATCTTGAAGTCACTTTGTAAAAGCAGTCGCTCTGTTTCTCATTAATACAATCATTTTATCAGTGCTGGCACCTGAGCTGCTGCTTCTCATGTGCAGCTGTTGGAACAAAGTACGGGGAATTTTCTATGCAGTGGCTCACTGTAGCTTACCTAGCAAAATCTAACACACTTAAAGGCAAAAAAAAAAACAACAAAAAAAAATTAAAAAAAAAACAAAAAAACAAAAAACAAAGACAAAAAGAAAGAAAGAAAAGTCAAAGCGAGCCGACCAGAGAACCTTTTCCAGATTATTCTCATTTGCTCCCATTCACTACGATGACAAAGCTACTCCATTCTAAGAAATGAACGTTAATAAATGATTTAGAATCTCTTCCCGCTCTACGCATAGGCGTTCAGCTAACTACCGTCTCTTGCTCCTGTTGCCTCGGCTCATGGTTTTCCTACTTCTCCATCTTCACCTGGGTTCACCCCAGTTCCTGGACTTCATCCTGAGTCACCTCTCCCAGGAAGCCTTCCCAGACTAACCAGGTCCACACCCTGGACCTTAGTTCTCCAGAATCTCATTTCCCAGTTCTTCCAGTGTGCCATTAAGGGATTTCCTTCAGCTTACTGACACTGCATTCCTGTTTATCATATGCTGCAGCCCACCTGGAAGAGGTTTTGTTCTGAGTGTCTGTGTGAAGGGTGTGCACACACATCCCTCATCCGTGTGGGCACATGTGTGTCGGGGAGCAAGCACTTGTGTATCTGGAAGCCAGAAGCTGGGTATCACGTTTCTTCCCCGGTCACTCTCCACTTTATTTACTGAGACAGGTTCCGTCGCTGAAACCAGAACTTGATGATTCTGCTAGTCTAGCCAGCCAGCTTGTCCCAGGGATCCCATCTCCACATCCCACCACGTCCAGCTAGATTTTATGTAGGTGCTGAGGGTGTATGAACTCATAGTAAGCACTCCACTCAGCAAGTTTTCTCCTCATACCCTCTGAGCCTGCATTTTATTAACTATTGAATCAGGAGGGCATAACACAATGAGAGTTCTTTAAAAGCAACCTTATCCTTTATGTCTTGGACCATTTCTCAACTGATTTCCACTGAATAAATGATAGAAACAGATGTCTTTTTCCAAAGAGAAGGTCCACATAGTAGACACACTCTGACTAACATGTGTATCTGTGCCTCTATCAAAGGGCAACCTGAAGGCTTTTCTGGAACTTCTTCTATTGGTCATTCTCTGTCATCTCACCCTGACTGACCCTTCTGCAAATGAGTGTGTACCTGCTCCCTGCCGCTCCATCAGCGCATCTCCAGACACCATGTGTCTGTCTGCTTTGTTCTTTGCTGGATCCCATGGACCTAGAAGAGCTTCTAGAAACGGCAAGTGCAGAATAAACACTCCTGGGGCGAGAGAGTGACGGCGCATAGCATGTGTGGGAAGCCGTACAAATGGAGCCCCAAGCACACATCCCACTTTCTGCTTTCGCCCATCCTGCTCATCTCTTGCCCGTCTTCCATCAAGGTGAAAGATCTGCTTCCACTTTCCATGTCCCCAGGCGAGCACCTCTGACATCAGAACTATTTCAGCTGTATGTAAAAACAAGCACCCTGCGAGAAGCTGTGTCCAAAACAGTCCAGGACGCCAGAACAAATTCATTCCTCCCAGCATTTATTTCCCGGGCAACAGCAAACCCAAGATGACCTTCCAGTTTCCTTTTGCCAAAATGTGTTAAACCCTGCTCTAATAACACTCACCCGAAACAGACAGGCTCACTGTATTAATAGAATTTAAATCACACATTTCCTATCTGGAAGCATTTTACATAAAATTAAAGTGATCTGGTCCTGCTGACAAATTTAAGAAATTTTAAGTTAGGCAGGATTAAGCTACCAAAGAACAGTTTTAAATGGCCTTTGCCACATATTTTAGATTGTATGAAATTTATGGCCTATGATGTTATCTTCATTTTAAAGAAATCCTCGTTAAGGCCCAGAGATTGGCTCAGCTGGTAAAGGGCCTGTTGTGTAAGCAGGAGACCTGAGTTTGAATTCTGAGCACCTATATAAACACAGGTGTGTATCTCATCTGTAATCCCAGTGCTATAGAGCTAGACATAGGAGGAACCCTGAGGAACCCTGGGGCTCACTGGCCAGGCAATCTAGTGACCCTGGTGAGCTCCAGGGTCAGTAATAGACTGCGTCTTAAAAAGCAAAGTCAGAGAGGTCATAGAAGACACCTGACATCAACCTCTGGCCTAAACACAGGAGAGAGAGGGAGGGAGGGAGAGAGAGAGAGAGAGAGAGAGAGAGAGAGAGAGAGAGAGAGAGAGAGAACTGCATTTCGTAAAAATCCCTGACCAGAAATCCTCAAAAAAATGTTGAGGTCATCAAAACTAAGAAAGGTGAGACAAACTGTCCCAGGCAAGAGGAACCTGCGGAGATGGGACGGTTAATGCACAGTACCCTGGCTGGGACCCTTAGACTGAGACAGGATCTTGGGGAAGGACCGTGGAAAGCTCAATATAAGTGCACATTGGCCGTGATGGTGCATGGGCCTGGTGCATGTAGCAAACTACACGAAGCTGTCAAGAGAAGGGGGTACTTTGTTTAGGTCAAATGGAAGCTCTTCATAAAACTTTGCAGCAAATCTATAAACTTCGAAACTATCTGTAGAAGTTCATTAAGAACAGGCTGAGTATGTGACACATACCTTTAATACCAGCACTTAGGAAGCAGGAGCAGGTGGAATCATGTAGCCCAACATGGCCTCAATCTTGCCATATAGGCATGAATGAACTTGAACTTTCTGATACTCCTGCCTCTACCTCACGAGTGCTAGGGTCATTGACATGCGCCACTGCACCCAGTTTAGGCAGTGCTAGGGACTGAACCTAAAGCCTTGTGCACAGAAGACAAGCACCATACCAACTGAACTCCACACCAGTCCTCAAGCTGTTAGCAAATTCCATCTGAGTGCTTACCTTTTCTATACCTCACTACAAAACTGACCAGGAGTTTAGCAATGCAGTTCCATGGTTGTACTTTTGCTGAGGATATCTGAGACCCTGGGTTCACCCCTCACATAGCAGAAAAAGAATACTGACACAAAAGCACATCAGGCATAAGAGAGACAAGGAAACAGCCCACTGTCTGCTCAGAGGTGGGCAGGTCAAATGGAGCTTTCTCTGTGGCCCATCACTCCTCCGCAGAAACACCTGCGACACTACAATTAGGATGTCTTCTTCATTCATAGGACTCGAGGATTCAATTCCTTCTTTTGCCATTTGAAGTTTATCTGAAATTCCAGAACCCTGAGCAATAGTCCTTCATCTCAGCATCAGGGAGTATGTTATTTTTTCCCAAGGCTAAACCTTGGTACCAAGTTCCAATGACCAGGCAGGTTACCTGAGACTCCAGTACTTTGTGAACTCATCTCAAGGATTAAGAGTATCAGCTTGGGAGGATGTCTTTAAATTCTTGGACTTGTGTTGTGGAGGGGGATGCTTTGTGGAATAAAGGAGGACTGGGAAAGATCACTGTGGTCGATCTCTCAGATGAAGAGGTTCCAGGACCAAGGTGCCTGGGGGTCGGTGGACACAAAAGGCACAGACAGAAGGAAACAGAGATGAATTTCAAAGATACACCTGACCTCGTTTCATTTCTCACAAAAACCTAGCTTGTCTTCTTTTATTTCTTCTACTGATTTTCCTAATTTGACC
Organism: Myodes glareolus; assembly: GCF_982192425.1. Lineage (NCBI taxonomy): Eukaryota > Metazoa > Chordata > Mammalia > Rodentia > Cricetidae > Myodes > Myodes glareolus. Next base: position 12,558,867 of record NC_142039.1, read on the forward strand.
AGCTCTGTCTCTGGGCCAGCTATTTACGAGGCAATTTAAATTCTCATTTTGCAGAAAAGGACACGGGAGATGAAGGAGATGACCTTCATTCACATCACTCATGGCCAGGATTACAAGCCAGCTTTCTGTGATCCATGCTCTGCTTTCTCATGACATCACCCTGACAGTCCTGGCAGCAGGAAGAGAACTGACTGACCCTGAGGGAGACGTTCTGCCTCTGATAACCAAAGGAAACAACAAGGTATCGCCCACAACCCAAAGGAACTGGAGAGTTCAGCTAGTTCTTCATCTGGAAAGGCTTTCCTATAGCTCAGCCTTCTACAAGTTTCCTTCCCCTGCAGACAGCTCTTGCTCACGTGCCCTGGGGGTGTTTGGAGGTTAGAGTGATGTGTCTTGTCATTCACCTCATCCTGAGACATATCTGTGCTGGCAGAGAGAGGGCCATTCTTCTCTCTCCAGTGAGTGAAGGCAAAAGAGGCCACTAGGTTTCTAAACTACAGTCTTATATGGCCTCAGAGTTCTCCCTTGCATAAATATTCACTGATATGCTCACTTGGAAGCCAAGAAAAGGAACTATAAATAGCATCAGCTCCAGCCAGCGGAGGAAGCAGACCCGTAGCTATGCCAACTTGCACATACAAGCACCGGATGGCATCTTTGGGGTGCGGCTTTTTTGAAAGTGGTATCTGTATCAACCCCACGAAGAGTGACACCTTTTCTGACAAGAGGCAAGTGTGTCTTTCGGAAATCTGCAAGCCAGAGAAAGGGAGAGTGAGGAGGAGATTTATCTTAAGTGTGTTGTCTGAACTGAGTTTTAAAGTCAGTCTTTCATGCTAAAAATGGATTTGAAATCAAATATAGACCTATGTTTATTAACAAAAAAAAAAGAAGGAACCAGTGTGCAGGTAGTCTAAAGTGAAAAAATGCACTGTCAAATAAAAGTAATTAGCAAAAAAGAGTCTGTGAATTAGCTCTTTAAAAACATACTGAAAGCTGCTATCTTTACACAAAAATTCCACGAAAGGAGGTAAACTTTTGTATTGTTGTGTATTCAGAGCGACTTGATTCTGAGCTCATGGGAGCTCATGAATTCTAGGCTGACAGCTGTGGAGCCTCCACGGGACTGATTAGGCCCTCTGTATGTGGGAGACAGTTGTGTAACATGGTCTGTCTGAGGGGCCCCTGGTACTGGGACCAGGATCTATCCCTTGTACAGGAGCTAGCTTGTTGGAGCCCATTCGTTCAGCCTTAATGCAGTGGGGAGGGGCTTGGCCTGCCTCAACTTAATGTGCCAGGCTTTGTTGACTTCCTATGGGAGGCCTTATCCTTTGGGAGAAGTGGATAGGAGGTGGGCAGGGGGGATGGGGAGACGGGACGAGGGGTGGGAGGGAGAACTGTGGTTAGAATGTAAAATAAAATTATAAACAAGCAAACAAATAAATAAGAGTTTAAGGCGGCAAGAAAGAGACAAAATCTGATTGTAAAAATCATATTCAGTGCCAATGGCTAACTGGGTGGTGGTGGGGGAAGTAGGGGGAAAGAGGAGGAGCAAGAACAGGGACTCTGCCCTTGCAAAGGGAATGTGCTCTGTTCTCTCTCTCTCTCTCTCTCTCTCTCTCTCTCTCTCTCTCTCTCTCTCTCTCTCTACCTGAAACACAGAGGGCCCTTAGGATCTTAGGATGCACATTAACCCATTACAATCTCTCACACATTATTCTTGCTACTTAATATAAATTATTTCTCCCTCTAGGATCCCCAATACAATTGTCATATTTTTTATATTTTACTAAGACAAAATAAAAAGTAATATTTCAATGAAATTGCTTGGAATCACTTGTTTACCTAAAGACTGCTCTACAGCAATGCATAATAAAACTGGGAACTCTTTGTACAACTGACCCCACAGCAGCGCATACCTCTTGGGAGGTTCAAATCTCTCTCTCTCTCTCTCTCTCTCTCTCTCTCTCTCTCTCTCTCTCTCTCTCTCTTTCTGCCTTTACAGAGAAACTCGAGGTCTCTCTGCAGACTCCGTTCCTGATTTATAGTCAACTCTACCCCTGCAAAATTTCTCATTGGAAGCATCCCAGACTCCCCCAAGAATTCATTAGTAGACATATCTAACACCACCTCCCTGAGTCCCAAAGGCTCCCAGGGTTTCAAGCAGATTCGTTAATGGTGGCTTCTTCCAAAGGTCTCCATCTCCATGGCAACATCAAGGTGAGCCTTAAATGTCAGTACTGAATGGACTGAAAATACAAGTCCTGTTTGGGTTCCACTTTGTTTTTGCTGGTCCTTCTGTCTAAAAGGTATATCCACCCTCAAACCAACATTGTTATATTCATTTTCTTTTACTTTTTATCCAGTCTATTCCCATCATGGCTTCCCATCCTTCATCTCCTCCCAGATCCTCCCCACCTCGCTATTTGAACTTCACACCTTCTTTCTTTCTCTTTAGCGAACAAACAGGCAAGAGCCACACCAAAACAGAAAACAACTAGAAATAAAAAACAGGATCAAAACAAAACAAAAATCAAGAGAAACACATATACATACACACAAACAACACCCATAAGCTAAAGCAGAAATTGTAACAAGCAAAAGGCCAGCAATACATATGCAATTCAGATATGGAGCACATGTTACCGGGGTGAGAAACGAACCTAGGAGTCGCTCTTATTACTTAACCAGGAGCAAAGCCTGAGGAAGTACACTGGAGTTTCCAAGTCCATTTTGATCCGCTTTGAATCTCTGATTGCAAGCATTGCCTCTCCCAACAACACAGAAAGGAAAAGGAGCTCATAAAAGTCAGGGGTGCAAATTGACTTTTTAAGGTAAAGTCCTGAATCTCCACAGACCTGCCACCACGGGAAACAGACACAGAGTAATTGTGGCGGCCATTCTTGGTTGTTACCTTGACCACGTCTGGAATCAACTACAATTCAGAAATGGAGGGCACACCTGTGAGAGACTGTTGCTGCTTGGTCGGAAGTGGGTGAATCCACTTCTGGTCCTGACCTTTGAGGCAGGATGACACACCTTTCTTTAATCAGAGCACCTTCTGCTAAAAGCCTATATAAGGACGTGGAAGAAGGAAGCTTTTGTTTTCTGCCTGATTAATCTTGCTTTTCCCTCACTGGCATTAGAATCTACTTCTTCAGAATCCCAGCATATACTGATAACCAGCAGAGACATCCAGCCATGGGGACTGACCAGCTACTGGATTCTTGGATCTTCTGCTCACAGCCTGCCATTGTTGAATTTGTTGGAACATAGCCTGTGAGTAATCCTAAAACAAATACATACATATATATATATATATATATATATATATATATATATATATTCATTCTATAAACTTTTCTACTCTAAAGAACCCTGACTAATACAGTAATATTAATTTCTTATCTACCCCAAATGAATTCAATGTTCTTAATACCAACCACACACACATAAAGCAAACAACAAAACAAAGACAGAGTGTAAGAAGTCTGTGTAAGTTTGGACCACAGAATGGCTTGGTCTGAATATGAAACGTCAACCTCAGGCTCATGTATTGCAGTTGAGGTCCCCACAAGCTGGTCGGTAGTTGGTTGGTAGTATATTTTGAAATTCTGAAAAGCCTAAAGTATTGAGTACAGCTAATGGAAGCAGGGCACAGGGCTGGGTCCGTGGGGGACGTTCTATCTCTGATTCTTTTCTCTCTCTCCTTCCTGTTCATACATTGTGAAGATAGAACCCAACTGTAATAATCTGCCCAAGCACATGGGGCCGAGCAAGCACTGACTAAATGTCCTAAAATCATGAACTCAAATCAATCCTCCCCCTTTATATTGTTTGTCAGATACTTGGTCCCAGCAAAGAGCAAACAAATACACAACACCATCACAAGCCAAGCGTTACCCCTGTGTCCTTCTGAAGCACTCTCATCTTGCTGTGTTAGCTAGGAGTTCAGTGTGTGGATGGATCTCCTAAATTACAAGAAAGAAATAAAAGGAAAGAAGAAAAAGAAAAGAAAAGAAAAGAAAAATGCTTGCCTAATAGTCAGGTGGTGGCAGCACACGCCCTTAATTCCAGCACTTACTCGGGAGGCAGTGTCAGGTGGATCTCTGTGAGTTCAAGTCCAGCCTACTCTACAGAGTGAGTTCCAGGACAGCCAGGGCTACAAAGAAAATCCATGTCTCAAAAAAGATAATTTTTAAAAAAATGCTATTGTCTTTGTGTCAGACATATTTAATACTTTCTATATATAGTATTGATAAATGATCCTGTATCTTTAAAGGGCAAATCTGCTTTTTTACATTATTACTTCTTTATATTGTCTTGGCTAAAAGTTTTCACAACCTTAAGCCCAGGTAACATGAGCAAAAATCTCTCATTATTTGGATACCTTTGTCCCTTGCAACTCTGTGGAACTGCACATGTGTATCTGTAAATATGTGGATGTAGTATGTGTGCGCATGTGTGCAGATGCGTATCATAAGCACCTGTGTCAGCATGCAAGCGGCAGAACTGGCCACCAGGCGTCTTCCTTTAACACTCTCCATCTTGGTTTTGAGTCAGGTTCTCTCACTGAGCTGAGAGCTAGCCATCTGGCTAGACTGGCAGCTCCCAGAGCTCTGCCTGTCTCTGCCTACCCACCCAACCCGACTCTACAGTGAGGGATTGTCCACCCCTCATGGGCATGCCCACCACACGGTCCTCACGCTTGCATGGCACATTACCAATTGAGCCGTCTACCCAGACCAGACCCCTAAAATCCCAAATCAGGATGAATATACTTCCTCGTGTCCTTTGCCTCTTAGGCTTAAACGTATCTTTATACCTAGCCCACTCTGACATGTGTCAGCTTGCAGGATGCCACCACTGCTGCGGCCCTCTGGAGTGGAGTGTTTCCTTTAGACCATTTTGCCTCCATCCTGCATTTTGTTCTAATTCCCCATTGGCTATTCTAGCTCTCCCAAATTTCCTTCAGTGCCTCCTACACTTAAACAGTAGTTTCCAAGGCTCAAGGTTCACATTTCTACAGGAAACCTGCTTTCTCTTAACACACTGCCTAAATTGGTCCCTTCTAGAATGTTCTTCCTTCTCACTTCCCTTGGGAAGCCCCTAAAGTAATTCATGCCCAGCACCTTGTCTTCCTCTATGACACTTCCTCTCAGTCTTCTGTAAGGCGTCCCCCTCTTACCAAACAGTGGGCTTCCTGGAAGTACAGCCTATATAATTTTCCAAGTCTTCGTCATCCATCCCGAGTCTGGTAGTAGATACTGAAGAGCTGTTGACCCATTCACAGCAACTTACCTCACTCTGTTTATTCAAAGTCAAGTACACATGTACTCGCGTGCCGCAGAGTGGAGCACAGCGCTAAGGGGCTCAGCTTTCCTTGGAATGCTAAAAATAACACTGATGAAGGAAGAAGGGTGTTCTCGTGTGCAATGTGCTGCATCCAAACTTCAGTCCAGACCCCACACCACAAAAGTGTCTCCATTGAGTACAAATCCAAAAGCTTCCTTGCTTCAAGTTTCTACCGTAAAATCGCACGAAGTGCTTTCTTCCCCGGCCACCACAGTGACTCTGTTTGTAAAACGTCAGAGTACTAGAGTTATTTGTCTTCCATCAGTGTGTGTGTGTGTGTGTGTGTGTGTGTGTGTATGTGTGCCTGTGTGTATCTGCATATATGTACATGTATCACATATGTGAACAGGAATATATATGTGTGTGTATGTTTGTGTGTACATGTCTATGTGTGTTCATGTGTGTGCATGTGTATACATGTATATGTGAGTGTATCCTATGCCTGTGTGTGTATGTTATGTATCTATGTGTGCCTGTGTATGAATCTGCATGTGCATCAGTGTGTGTGAGAGATTTCTTAAGACTTCATTAACAGAAACCTATGTATATAACAAAATGAAAGTTTTGTTCTGAATACTGACAATAATTCTTTTCTAAACAGAATAATTTTGTTTTGATCCTACATGGATATTCTTTAACTTGCCTGTACCTTATTAAGAAGCAACAGTATAAACTGGTGGAGCAAATATTGTCCATTATATGCTTGAGGAGATGGATCTCTCTTTCTGAATTTTGGCTGAGTTTCTAAGCTCTGTATTCAAAAATTACACCCCAATATCTGACAAAAGCCAGCACTGACCGTCTACCATTTATTTACTACTTTGCAGTGTGGGAACTGACTCTTGTTACTCATGGTGACCAAGCACACTGTCATTAACATCCTGTGGGGTCTCAATCAGGCAGGTGACATGAGACACATCTGTGATTATAAACAAAGCTTTTAAAATTCCCATTTTCAAATATGGTAAACCATTATTTCCTCCAAATTATAGTAAGTTTAAGCAAAGACAAGACAATTTTCTCAGTTATTTAAAGGAAGACAACAGGGACTGAGAGATGGGGCACAATGCTTAAAGATCTCAGTTCAGATCCTAAGAGTCCATATTAAAATATGATGTAGTGGCACATTCCTATAACTCCACTGATTAGGTGGACAGAGAAAGGTGAATCCTGGGAGTTAGGGGCTCACTGGCCAGTCAGTCCAGCTAAAAGAGCCAGCTCAGATTCAATGAGAGACCTTATCTCCAACAGTAAGCTCAAATATAAAAGAGCAAAACACCCAACTTTGACCCCAAACCTCCACACATGAACTCACAGGTGAGTACACCTGCACACACACATCCACATGTATGTACACTGGAGGAGGGCGGAGAGTGGGGAGAGACAGTCTTTGTAAGCTACCCCAGAAGAGAGGCTACCATTTTCCATATGCTTCCTTAAGCAGACTCTTATAATAAGCTATCCCTTAAGAAAACGTCATCTCTGGCTCACCAGCCTTGGCTTTCTGGGGGCAAGCCGCCCAGCCTGGCCTCCACCAGCTCCCTCTCAAGCTCAATAATTTGGCAAGGGCATTTGTGGTACTTTATAGACATCTACAATCTAAATATTCCCAAGCTTCAATGAATTTCCAAGCATGTTAAAAATCTACAAAAATGGGAGACACAGCCTTACCACCAAAGAGAATCTTCATGTCAAGAAGACATTCTTACTTCCTGTGTTAGGGAAACAAGCTAAAGACTCCTAAAGCAGTATTCTCATCTCCAGAAGTCCAACAATTCATTAGATGATGCTGATTTCAAGAAAAAAATCTGAATCATAATTTCTTTGGTGAACAGAACGTGACCATGTAGCTCAGGCTGGCCTCAAACTCTCAAGCCTTCAGCGTCAGCAGGCCAAATCTGCTGTCAACACATCCAGCTTAAACCATAAACTTGGTAAAAAGGAATCCAGAACCCGCCTTCCAAAATGTCAAAGCCATTCAAGTTGCAATGGCTCACAACTCTTAACATTATTATTTTGAAAAATATTTATTTGTTTCAAGCTACAATATAATTACACCTTTCCCCCTTCCTTTTCCTCCCTCAACAACCTTCTATATAAATCACCTTGCTTGTTTCCAAGCTGAACAACAGACATGCTAACCTGGGATGGCCCACGAGGCCTCAGCCCTACACAAAGATCTACAGGCAACTAAGGAATGCTGAGAGTCAGATAGTTTTCTCCAGGGTAGAGCACACACATTGGTTATCCAGCACCAAACGGCCAGTCCTAAAAACAAGCAGGAATCTTATTCTTATGTTCTAGGGTCTCTCGGCCAAGAATGCATCTCTCTCCTCTTTCATCTGTGGAAAGCCTATAAAAATTTGCATGATTCTAAGATAAACCACCAGCCTGAAAATTTTATTAACACCTCCCGGGGCAGCAGTTATAGAGGTTGCCGTGTACCAGGCATTGCGCTGATGCAAACCACAGTATTCAACGGATTATCTTCACCGCATCTACACCATTGTTCCTTCTCACGGTAGCGTCATAAAATGGCCCTCATTTTATGAGCTGAAACTCACAAGAGTTAAGGAACATCCTTGAAATCAGGCAAGTGGAGAAGTGGATAGGTATGAAGTCGGGCAGTCTTACTCTGGGGTCTGAACCCTTAATCATTGGGTGGTTCTGTTACTAAGTGACACACAGGGCCGTGCTCATCTTGTCCAGTCACGACACACCTTGAAAATCAAATCTAATAGCCTGGGCTTTAGTAATAAATACAGATGACACTAATATTAACAAAACTTTGAAACAAAGCCAGCCTGACCTGGTAGGATGAATGTACAAAACCCAGGCTTTAAGTCTTGTCTCTGCAATTTCTAGCTTGGGAAATTTGGGCCTGATTTTGCTGGCCTCTATTTCCACATTCTCAGGAATACTGTCTTAAAATGAATGCAAAAGTAAAGTGCCCAATGCAAATGGAATCTAAGGAAGGGCTCAAGACAGGAGAAAATGAATCAACGCTTCAGTCAAGAGGGTATGACGGCATTATACGTGAACCTCCCTGAGAGGCCCAGGTCCTCAGCTGGGTGATGTTTTAGGTGGTGGGTTGAAACTTGAAGAGCAAGTTGTCCACTGATAACATGTCTTTAAAAGGTCACCTATTTTCCGATCCCTTCTTTGTTTTAAGCATGCAGTGACGAGCCCTTTCAAGCCCTGTCCCAGCCACTCTGAAGACCTCCCCAAGCCCATGCAGCAAGCAGCCCTGAAGTGAATCTTCTAAACCACGAGTCAAAACAAATATCTTCCTTTACATTCTTCTCTCGGGTATTTGATCATGGAAACTTATAGAAACTTATAGAAGGACTAGTATTTTTTTTTCCTCAAAGACAAAGATATCCTTATATCTGCTATCCAAAAGGATGCCAGACCCTCTAACCATGGATTACCACCTCCTTTTTAACTAGGTATGTTCCTTAACTGAGACTCAAGTACTCCGTGGTGATTCCATGGGGTATGTTTTACTCTGCACCTTGTGTGGAGGTCAAAGAGATAATAGTCACACAAGCACGCCACGTCATTAAATCTGGTTCTACCTCCTGATAATGTTTTTGTTCAGAATCCCTGTTGACTTCCAGTAACTACCCCATCCTCCTTTCTTGGTTTAACTAGACATCTATTCTAATGCTGTGGCCTGCTCATTCTTCCAGACATGCACATGGGTCCAGAAGAATACTTCATCCTAGTCCACAGAGGCAAGTCCTAAGTGTAAGAAATGAACCAAGCAAGCCAAAGAAGTCACTCTCGGTTGTACTTTTATCGGTAATTTGGTAGAGTGAAGAGAATAGTTTTCTTTCTTTTCCCCACACAAAGATGAGAAGGAAGAGGCCTGAAGCTTGCCATGTCCCTGCCTACATGGGGAATCATGTTTGTGGTGGGAGACTCAAATACAGTCTCAGGATATGCAGTCCTGGCAGCATTCTGCTAGCTTCCGTGATAGTCCCATGCCTTTTATAGTCACACATGACAAAATCCTCTCTTGCTTATGCAAATTGGAAATGAGATGCTGACACATGCAAGATCCAGATGCCCCGCAGAAGACAGGACTGCCCAATTCTATAAAGATGTTCTGAGCTGTCCCACAAGGACTCATTCAGAGACCAGTAAAGAACAAGAGGGGCAATTTGCTCTGCATGTGTGTCACATGTGTTTTAATGACACACTCAGCAAAATCCAACACAACTCACACGGTGTCAAACGCTTTGGCATTTCCTGAATGACCCTTTCTTTCCTTTGAACTAAGATCCAGCAAACGTATCACTATTTTAAAATTAGAGTTCAAATTTAATCTCCCCCAATTAGTAAGATTCTCAGACATCTTATTAAATTTTCCCAAGACTTCTAGCATTGAGGTGAAACTTGAAAATATCATCTTATATTAAACCTTATAAAAATAAAGAACACCCCAAACCCATTATCAAGAACATGACTTAAGGTTTCTAAAGCTGAAGTAGCTCTCTGTTCTTTCTGGGACACACTGGTACTGCTCAAATGATTTTTCAGGTCTTTAAGGTCACAACAAGCAATCTTAGCCAGTCCTCTTGTTCCCACAGGGCTTTTTTCATGATACACAGGTGCTAGTCTAAAATATTCCACTGTAGTATTGGTGTTACCACTAAGACTAAAGACCTGATAATTCAGAGTACCAAGGTAGCCTATAGAGTTATAAACATGTATTTATATGTAACATTTCACTCTGAAATGTCTCCCCCGAGGCTCATGCATTGAAGTTTCAGATCCTAGTAAGTGGCACCATTTTAGCAAATAATAGTTGGAGCCTTACTGGAGAAAATGGGCCACTCACTGGGGTTGTGTTCTTGACCCTGGTGGCTTCCTGTGCCCTCATTTCTTCCTGGATGTCATAAGGTGAGAGGTTCTACCATGCCACACTCCTGCTACCAAGATATATGGCTTGGCCTAGGACCCCTAACAGTGGAGCTAGCCTACCATGTGCTAAGATCACTTAAACAATGAATCAAAGTGGATTTTCATCCTCCTTGTTGTTTTTTTTTTATCCTCTCAGGTAATTGTTACAGATGAAAATCCTTTCAATACACAATATATCCAGAAAGATACATTTCCATAGTCTCACATATTCACATTAGGAATCTATTTGTCCAAAGACAGAAAAGGGCACTGCATACCTTGCAGAAGCCAGGAGGGGTTCCAGTGGCATTCCCTTAGTTGTATCCAGGGCTCAGTGTTTCTTTAAGCCACTTCAAGGAAACTGAACACATCACTATATTCATCCATCTTCAATGTCAAACAGATCTCAATTCTTTTCTTCTGTCCTATATCCATCCATTCTTTCTCTAGAAACAGCCCTCCTAGAAAATGTTCCTTTCCTTCCATTTAGACCATGTGACTTGTATACCACCAACTTCCCAGTGAACACACAGTCTAGGCCTGGCCTAGAAGGGGATGAATAGCTCCAGTTTAAGCCATGACTATGGACACATGATCACCAAATTGAGCCTTTGTGTTGAAGCACGAAGAAATCTTAGAGGGCCTAGGCATCAATCTCTCGAGAACCATCTTGCCACCACCTAAAGGAAGGAATAAAACCAACACAACAGAAAACAGAGAGCAGATATGGAATACCACGACGTGCCCAATGACATCATATGAGCCACTCTGTTGGTGACACCTAGGCTTCGCAGTTCAATGATGCCATAAACGTCCTTGTCACTTGAGCCACCCTGGGTCAGGTGTGCGGTCTCTGGCAACAGGTGTAACCTGTTTTCCTCTTTTTAGCATATCAGCATAAAGAAAGAGGATCAAAGTGACAGGAATAGGTCTGGGAAGTATGTGAGCACCAAGCCAACATGGAGATGGCAGAGGTAAGACTTTCTCACCAAGTGTTCACGTACATTTCACCTCATAAAACAGAAGCACTTTTTCAAAAGCCTTCAGTAGTCACATGGCGTACTCTGCACTGAAGGGTAGCAAAACTAGAAAACTCCGTTCACGGGGCTCATACCATAATGTCTCTCATTCCCATTTCTCTATATTTGACTTTAAATTGGACTATATTTTGTTAGGGGAGAGAAAGCTCCTATTCTATTCAAAAGAATAGAATCTCTGGCCTGGATGAAGACCTCACTGGAACTAACCAGCTAGGTTGGTTCAATCATGTAGGCTAAGGAAAAGTGGGCTCATTGTAGGCTATGCTAAGAGATAGGTGGAATAATTATTGATTTATGAGATGCTATACTTTTCCTTCTTTTGTTTTGTTTTAGATATTTTTGTTTGTTTGTTTGTTTGAGACATGGTTTCTGTGTGTAACAGCCCACTCTGTCCTGGAACTAGTTCTGTAGACCAGGCTGGCTTTGAACTCAGTTATCCACTTGCCTCTACTTCCCAAGTACTGGGATTAAAGGCATGCACCACCACCACTGGGCACTTTTCCTTCTTGAATCCTTGTCTCTACAGCAAAATCCTGAGGCCTGGAACCACAGAGGATCCTAAGTTCTGTCTGACTTTCTGTTTTCCCGAGAGAAGCCTAACTTTCCCTTCAGGCAGCTGCTGAAGGTTTACAGCTTGAGGGCCCTGAAGGTTTTCTTTTTTTTTTTTCACAGTCAAACAATGGTTTATTGCCTCACATTGGCCGCTGGTGGGCGGGTTCAGGGAATCCTCAACCTCCATTGGCCGGCTTAAGGTCTCCTGCTCCAGGTCTTCTTTCTACGTGGGCCTCAGGACTGGAAATCTGCCAGAACCATCAGGTGCAACAGGCTAGGAGTCAGTGCCATCGTCATCCTCAGGCAAGATCTCCAGGCTGCTGTCAGGCTGCGGGACATCCTCATGCGGCCCCACGCGGCCCCTGAAGGTTTTCTTTTAAGTGCTAATAAAATTGTCATTGAGCTTCCATTGGAGCCCACTCTCATTAAAGAGACTAAAAGTCCCCAAAGTGATCCTGATTTTTCCTATATCAATCTAAGTAGAAAGGCCACTTATTTTCTGAACTGTTTTATTGACATATTCATTTTATAATCATAAAAATTCCTATATCTAAGCATAGGGTATAGTGGTGCCATCCTTTAATCCCAGAGTTGGGAAGGCAGAGGTAGGTGGATCTCAAGTCCAAGGCCTGCCTGGCCTACATATGGAGTTCTAGGGCAGTCAGTGCTAGTACCTTGAGACCCTGTCTCAAGAACAAATAAAAGTCAACAACAAAACCCCCAAAGCACAATGGCAGATATTTTAAATCGAATGACCTGATAGTACAGAGATGAACAACTGATTACATACAAGACTTTTTCAGTTTAGAAATTCACATGTGACCATCATTACTTTACAACGTGTGACCATCTTTAAGTTAAACTTATTTTTAAAATACTTGAGAGCTATAATAAAAAGATGAAACAGATCATTAAATTACTACAAAATGCAATACTTTGAACACTCCTGTCTTTCATTAAAATTCTACAGTATTAGCTGTGATTGGTATAATAAAACCATTGAGGTTAGTCTGGGTACCTATCATTTATAATGAACATTTAATATGACAGTTGTAAAAAAAATCAACCGAACAAAAAGGCCCAATGGCTTTGAAAATTGCTCAACTGTGTATTCACTGTGGAAGGGGAAAGAAACCTAAGACTGAGCACATTTCATGAGGTCTTTGCAATGAAACAAGCCAGCCAAATTAATATCATTGTCCCGTGTGAACCTGCCATGGTTAATGCCACTCACAAGGACCTTCTATTGGGGAAAACAATGCTTTTGCTTTTCAAAGTGGATTTCTTTGGATCTAACAATCGTCCATTAACTGGCTGAGACCACACTCGGCATACTGTATCAGAAAAGGAAGGAGCCATGATTAAAGGAACTTCATGCGTGCTTTCAAATCCTACGGTAAGTGAAGCTTTCTGTATGGACAAAGTGACTGCTCTAGCTATCAAGGGCATGGAAAGATAAAACTGCAATCTGAGGCCACTGGGCATCTAATGTAGATTTTTTATAATAGGCGAAAAGCAAAATGTGGTAGAGGGAAAGAGTCAGATTTATAATCATGTACTTTCTAACAACCAGAGCTGGACACAGGGGCTCACATTTGAAATCTCAGTACGAAGAAGACTGGACAAAGAACACTGGACCAGTGACCGCTCATGATTTCAAAGCCAACCTGGACTACCTCCTGGGTTCCAGTTCCTCTTGAGCTATAGAATGAGACCATTCCTAATAATAGTAACAACAACAGTAATAATGATGCTAATAATAAATGATGATGATGATTTTATATGTGAGGAATAAAGGCTCCTAAGACCCTACTCAAAATCACCTCTGCCAAGTTACTTGTGACCTAAGAATTCTTCTGGTCCTTGGCTTACCCCCAACAGTGACTTTCAGCGTAATCAACAACCTCAACCAACCTTTATTTTACAGGTGTAAAAAAACTAAATAAATAATCCAAAGAACAATACAAAGCTGACAACTCTGGGTAGACAGGAAAATGTACATCTGTGTGGTTAATTCTGAAGATGTAGAGCTGGTACAAATGGTTCCTCCACCCCAGAGGCATGTAGAGGGAGCACAGTACTCAGAGCAGGGTTGGGAAAGGACAGAGGAGCGCAGAGGGAGCACTGGGCTCAGAGCGGGGTTGGGAGAGGACAGAGGAGTGCAGAGGGAGCACAGTACTCAGAGCAGGGTTGGGAGAGGACAGAGGAGCGCAGAGGGAGCACTGGGCTCAGAGCAGGGTTGGGAGAGGACAGAGGAGTGCAGAGGGAGCACCGTGCTCAGAGCAGGGTTGGGAGAGGACAGAGAAGAGCAGAGGGAGCACTGGGCTCAGAGCAGGGTTGGGAGAGGACAGAGGAGTGCAGAGGGAGCATCGTGCTCAGAGCAGGGTTGGGAGAGGGTGGCCTGGGGACTCGTACTGAGAAGCCTCCTAGGCTTGTAAAATCAGTTGACATGAGACTGCAGGAACCTAGGAATTGCTGCTGGTTTTCCTTCACTTTTGTGTTTGTTGAAAATGATAGTAATTATGAGAGAGCTGACCTTGCACCCAACTGGCCAGTCCTGTGCCTTTCTTTGTCACTGTCCTCACTTCCCCAAGGGTCTCAGAGTCGGCATAAATGTGCCAGATCCAACAGACACTGAATATAGTAAAGCCTCACATAGCTTTTTCTCACGGTCAACACAAACTTTCTGAGATAAGTCGTAAGGCTGGGTAATTTAGAAAGAAAGCAATGGAATGGCCTCTTGTTCCTACACACACACACACATATATATATATATACTACAAGCTGATCGTGGCACTTACCATAAGAAGCTAAAAGCTCCACAAGCCTTTGGGAAGAGGGAAGGAGGCTTCTGCACCGAAGTTGTTGACCAGAGAAGCCCTGAAGTCCCACTAAACAACACAGCCTCTTGTCACCCCTGCGGGCAGCCCACCAGAATTAGACCATGAGATTCTCTGCTGGTGATATCACACACCCTGGTTACAAGAAGCAGAGACCATAGGCCCTCAGGACAATCTTATCATTGCTGTTTGGCTAAATTGTCACAGTGTCAAACTGTCTTATAAAAATCTGTGTTGTTACACATAAATAAATGCTTTTTTCAGCCTTACTCAGAGAAGTCTTCCTTTACAGCGAATAATAATGAATGAAGAGACCCATGGGCACCCAAGGTGCTGAGAAAATGTGATGTATTTTCTATGTCTCTAAAGGAGACATTCAGACTGCTCTTTCTAAAGTCCAAGGAATATCAAGAAACAAGCGTGGAAAGAATGTAAGATCTGAAAGACTGGGAAGAGGCTGGCAAACACTATCGCCAGGGCTTGATACAGTCATTGCAAGCACGATCCCACAATAAATAAGGCTGACTACATCAGTGCTGCCCAAGACTGGGCCTATCAACAGTCAATCAGGGATTGGGGGGAGCTCATAGAGCCTTATTCCTTCCTGCTGAACTGGTGGAACTAAGGAAGGAGAGTCACTGCCTCCAGTTATGGACCCACTGCTAAGCAGGTTCTAATGGATAACTGCAACCCAAGGACCACAGAAATGACCTTGGTTGATCTCAGTAAGTCACAGAGCAAAACAAAAAGACATGAATGTGGGAAAGAGATTTGTAGGGGAGGTAAGGATTGATAGGAGTAGAAGGAAGATGTGAGCTGTGAATGGAAAGTACCATATACATTATGAAATTGTCAGAGAAAAAAATTAATTTTAAAAAAGAATAAATGACAAGTAATGAAACAAAATAAATAGGGAACGACAACGTGGAAGACTGGGGGCTGCCCCCCCCGCCAATCTCCAGGCCACCGTAGACTTTCCAGCTTTGCTCTCAGCAACTGAGAAGGGAATGTTAAGACCAAGTACGTTTAGCCACTCATAAGACCTTGACCTGCTCACTCTCCTCTTCTCCATCCCACAGAGAGATGGATCCTTCAGGACTGTTCTCATTCTCTGTCCTGCTCTGCACCAGGCCTTACCACCCGAACGAACTGATGCACGGGAACCTAACCATGCTCAAAATAGCAGTTGTGGGTAACCGTTTCTCAAGCATTTCTAGGCAATTCATGGGGTCAGAAATTGAAACAACGTAACCCAAAAATGCATGGACTCTATCAGTTGACATGTGAACTGTTTTAGTTTCAGGATTTGGCATTGTTGGTGCTATAGAGATGGCTCAGTAGGTAAACTTCCTGGTATACAATCATCAGGACCTGTGTTTGTATCTCCAGCACCCACATAAGAGCTGGGTGCGATGAGGCACACCTGCAACCCCAGGGCTGGGAGACAGCCAGAGGTTTGTTGACCAGCCAGTAGAACCCAAAAACTGAGTTCTGGATTCAGTGAGAGACCCAACTTTAAAAATAAGCTGGAGAATCATCGAGGAAAATCACTGCCAATCACTGGTCTCTGTACATACACACGCTCAAGTGCGAGCACCAACTCACCCACACAAACACGTGCACACACATAAAAAGATTTTCTACTGCTAAATAGTAAAGAAGTATTGATGACACTAATAATAGTCTTAGTTGGCTGTGGTGGCTGCCACATGCCTGAAACACCAGCACTCAGAAGGCAGAGGCAGGAAGATGCTAAGTTCAAGGTTAGCTTAGGCTGCACAGGGAATTCTTAATCATTCAGGAGTCCAAAGGGAGACTGTCTCAAAGCAAACAGTAATAATGTTAGGTCATTAAGGAATACAAATTCATCCATAATGCAAATCTTAAGGCATCCATGGAAGGAAATATCAAGCTGGTCTTTGAGACAGTCTGGTAAAGTACTAACTGTGTGAGCATGAGGACCCAAGCTAGATCTCCAGAACCCACATGGAAAGACATAAGAATAAAAGGCAGCCAGAAAGAAGACCAGGAGCAGCCTAGGGGCTCACTGACCAGCCAGACTAGCCCACACCATGACTTCGAGGCCAGTGAGAAACTCTTTCTCCAAGAAACAAGATGAACAGCACCTGAGGAATGACCTTTGAGGTCATCCTCTGGCCTTTGCACACATGCACACACACATACACACACACACACACACACACACACACACACACACACGCATGCATGCACACACACACATACACACACACACGCACGCACACATACACACACACACACATGAGAGAGAAATCTGTGTCTGCTTTGACCTAAGATCAGTTTTTGCATGGGTTTTGTTAGGCACATGAGCTTTTCAACAGACGCTTTTTGATCTACAGTGAAGCACAGCACTTTTGACCCAGAGGCTTACAGCTTCTTCAAAGCACAGACACATAAACACCAAAGGTCAATGGGAAGTCAGGTTGAGGGAAGATGTGAAAGCATGTGGCCACTGTTAATAAACACTCTGCCCCTTAAACTGAGTCAGCCTACCAGAAAACTCTGAAGACAGATGCCCGTTTGATGTTTTCTGGGACAAAGTCAGTCTTGCATTGCTTATTTGGGGCCAATATATAATTTATCTCCTGAATCCCGGATATAGACAATACTTGTAAAATTTTCCAAATGTGTCTTTTGTGTACATATCTAATTTTTTTCTTGTCATTATTTCCGAAAGGCATGGTATAAGAACTAGAGACACAGCATCTGTGCTGTGTCAGGTATTATACATGGTACAGAGATGATAAAGCTTACAGAAACGTGTACAGAAATTATAAGCAACACATTTCATACCACAGAGAAGCACACAGATGTGGGTTCCTAGAGGTCCTGCAACCAATCCTCCTGTGGCTGCGGTGGGCAGCACAAGTCTGTGAGTACTGTTTTCAAAGGCACACGAGCATCTTCCCTGATGTGGTAGTGGTGTTGAACAGAAAAGAACAGGGCGATGCCACATGTGTACTGTCTAAATCCCCCAGGTACAGTGCCATGTTGCTCTCTGTTTTGATTTCAGACACTTTCCAAATTTGGATTCTTTAGACGTGCCTGCCTCCCTCTGCCATCCATGCAGCTTCCCAGTTACAACAGATGAGCTCCAAACTACCTGCCCTTTTGCTTTTATGTAAGGGCACTATCTCAGCTTGGCACCCCCACCTCCAGGATTCTTCTACCAGAAAAGAGCCCATTGCTCGGTACCCAGCTTAAAGACAACTTTCCCAGGAACCCTCACACTGGGATTACCCACCTACCTCTACTGTAGAGCTCACAATAATGGACATTTAACCCTGGATACCTTGTATCATTTGACCCTATGTCGACCCGACTGCCTGCCAAAATCACTTCACAAGGTGTCCAATGAACGAATGAGTGAGTAGATGCATGAGGATCATAGAGAGAGTCTTGTGTCAATAAAACCTTGTGGAGTCAGCAACGAACAACTCTTGTTGGTGCTGTTTTCACACACGAAATACAGTAATCGCTTCAGAGGCCAGGGAGATAGATGGCTCAACCTCTAATGTGCCTGCTGCATAGCCATGAACTCATGACATCATATCCCTAGCAGCACCATTAAAAAGGAAGAGGAGGAGGAACAAGGAGGAGGAGGAGCAGCAGCAGCAATACAGCAGCTTCTGCAGCCAGTGGGACCCCAGAGCTCTCTGACCAGTCAGTTTAGCTAATTGGTGAGAGGTGGGTTCAATGGCTTGATGATAACTAAAACAAAAACTAGGGCAGAGGGGCTGGAGAGATGGCTCTGAGGTTAAGAGCACTGGCTGTTCTTTCAGAGGACTAAGATTTTCTTCCCAGTACCCACTCGGCAGCTCACCAGCATCTGTAACTCCAATTCAAGGGGATCCAATGCCTTCTTCTGGTCTCTGAAGGCACACATATGATATACAAGCATATGTGTTGACAAAACATCCATACATATGCAAAACTGTTTTTTTAAAATGACATATTAAGAAATAAGGTGGGGAACAACCTGAGTAAGACATTCAGCACTAATCTATGACCTTCATATGTGTGTGCACACATATATACATAAATACACACATATATACATGCAGACATGAGAATACATACATCTCCACACCTATACCCTCATACATAAACACACCTATACCTAAATCTATCCATGCACACATAGCACATACCTTTACACCCTCACACATACACATGCACACAAACAATTATTTCATAATAAAACAAAGGCAGCTTCAAATCTTGAATCCACAGACACTTTTCTGCTTTGAATAAAAGAGAGACAGAGAGAGAGAGAGAGAGAGAGTGAGAGAGAGAGAGAGAGAGAGAGAGAGAGAGAGAGAGAAAGGGAGGGAGGAAGGAAGGAAGAAAGGAAGGAAAATACTAGTAGGACTGCTTTGGTCTGGTTTATGAGAATATTACAAACATCTCCTGAAAGAATGTTTACATTTGGAGCCGTCTAATAAATACTAAGGAAAGCGTCGGAAAGATGGTGAGTATATGGGGCAAAGGTCAGTGTCTCTTCGTAACCAAGAAACCTCATTTTCTCAAAAAGAAAGAAAGCAAGGAACACCACTCTTCCCCCAAACAAACGGCCTGAGGCAGGGAGAATGGCCGATTTTCAAATTAGAAGACCACTAATGACTACTTCTGCGCAGAGAAAACGGTCCGTTAGCCTGAGTTCAAAGGCGTTCACACAAATTCACAGAAAAGGCCACAGCAGGGCATTAGAACAAGCAGCTGTTTGCAGCCCACAAACCTCCTTCAGCTTGAGCTTTCTGAGGGGAGGCCATCAATGCGACTTCGCACGTGGTTTTATTTTATCTGCTAAAAAGTTTTAGATGTTTTTAAAACTGCAAAACTGTTTAGGCCCGTTGTCACTGTAGAAGGCCAGCTCCCCTCTGTCTCTCCTCCAGCCAGGCCTGTCAGCCCGCAGACTTCCGTGAAGAGACAAGCAAGCAGGCAGGCACCATCTAAGGAGTCTTTCCACTGCTCTCTTTCTGCACCCACGTTCCCTGTTTACCTTCAAAGAATGCGGAATTCCTTCCCCTCCACATCTAGGTGGAGGGATCTCTCTTCACAGAGCAGAGGATCGCAAATCCTATTCCGAGGTCCTGGTCTGTCTCTCAGAACTTTTGACTTTTATTTTTCCTGTATTCTGCTCACTTCCATCCAGGCCATGGCTTCCCCCTGCATCAAAGTACTCATTTTAAAAAAAAAATTAAAACCATGCTGAGACGACTCAGGCAATGCAAACACAAGGACCTGAGTTTAACCCCCCAAGGACCCACTTTTAAAAACTGGCCTGATAACCAGGTAGATGCCTAAGGATCACTGGCCAGTCGGCCGAAACTATTTAGTAAACTCTAAGGTGGTGAGAGACCCTATTGCAAAAACAGATTGCTTATTTATTTATTATTTATTTATTTGGGAGGTGCTAAGCACCTAAAGTTGTCAATTGTCCTTTAACCAACTCTTCTCTCTCTCTCTCTCTCTCTCTCTCTCTCTCTCTCTCTCTCTCTCTCTCTCACACACACACACACACACACACACACACACTGAACCTAAAGAACAGACAGAATAAATTAAGATTTTTAGAATCTTCAGATTCATTAACTATGAACATATATTTTTATATTCAGTATGAAACAGGGAACCCCTAATTCCTCTGCCTTGTGCCACGTCATGTTTTGGCTCAAACATGACAAAACCACACAAATTTGGTATAATAAATGCAATATACTTTTAGGTGCATGAATGAGACAAATGAACTAGCTCATGAAGGTCTCTCTCCTTCTTGTTACACACAGTATTCACCTCAATAAGATATATTGGTAACATAAGTGCTTACAAGAGTGTGGGTGTATTGGAACCATGTAGTGATTGTTATGTCTTTATCCAAATATTTTCTATGACAATCCTTAGTATTCAAATTTATGGACCTACCTTTATTTTATTTTATTTGTTTACTTATTGGAGGTGGTGGTTTGGGTTCATTTTGAAAACTCTCTCTATACAACACAGAATGGCTTCAAAATCTCAATTCTGCCTCAGTTTATGCAATGTTAGGATTACAGGCATATGTGACCAAATTTGACTATCATTGTATATTCTTAACATCCTTCTTGACTTCAGGATGTAGCATCAGGGACATGATGACATAGAAACCCTTGAAACTTTTGCCTTCCCTCCAGTCTCCAGTCTCCAATCTCATGCCCCGTCTATTGCCCCATGTTCCCTATTGCCAACCACACAGGAATTTATCATCTCAGAAATGTGCCATACATTTACCCTGTTTGAAATTATCATTGGGATCATCAATACAGTGCTTTCTGGATCTGTTATTCTAAATAACAGATTTCTAATAAACAGATTCTAATAAATATATTTCTTTATTTTCTAATAAACAGATTGTTATTCCAATAAACAGATTTCTTTAAACTCACTCAGAGCTTTCTTTTGCTCTTCTAGAACCTACTTCCTGCAGGTTCACAGCAAAAGCTATTTATGTATTAGTCAGCCGTGCTTTTGTTTATTACTTTCCTGGGAATTGGTTCCTACCTCATTTGCTTTTCGTTATAACCTACAATGATCTTCCAAGCCCTTCTAGGTCATAGTACTCAATCATAAGTGAACATGAGGTCCTTCAGGAACTGATATCAAAGCATACCAGTCCAGCCCATGATACTAGGAATCTATGGGGCTGCATGACCTTTCATAGAGCTATCTATTTAGCACATTCTATTTAGCAAGGGAAAAAAAAACATGAAATAACATTTTGAAAAGAATATGAGCTACACTGTGGTGAACGAGTGAGCATCGCCAGATAAATCAGCAAGAGGTGACATGGGATCTTTGGCGGATATTTTGTGCTATGAGCAACCAGTGCATAGCAGGGCATTTTGACCTAGGATGTGGATTTCTTCCTGATACAGCTCTTCCTGTAACTGTCAGGGGAAAGATTAAGTGAGACTCATAGGGAAGACTCCTTTCGGTACTAGAGTTCTACAAGCTTGAAGTAATAACTCTAAGGACTCAATCATGGGCTGTAAAAACTGGAAGTAGAATTATTTTAAGGAAGTGTTAGGAAGTGACTCACAGTGGTTAAGTGCCTGTCGAACAAGCATGGAATTTAAGTTCAAATCCTAAACCCCCATAGAGCAGCTTGGTGATGCAGGTTCCATCAGAAATTCTAGACTGAATGGTCACAGGCAGGAAAATGTCTGGCGCTCAGGGGCCAAGACAATATAGCTGAATTGGTGAGCTCTGGATCCAGTGAGAGATTGAGACACTACCTCAAGAATGAGGTATAAAGTAATGGAGGAAGACCTACAATGTTGCGCTCTGGCCTCCATATGCGCGCATAAAAATGTACACATGTACTTACACACACGTGCATATACACATGTATGCATATGCTATATATATATATGACACTTTTAAATAATTTTTTCATACTGTAAAGGATGTTGACTCAAGTATATTATTAGATATTAAAATATAAACCTCATTTTAAATATAGAAGAAAAATGGAAAATCCAAAAGTGATAGGAGATTCATATGCATATATATACATATAAATATATGTAGACGTTTTGAATATTCGAAGTTCCCATGCAACTAAAATGATTCGTATCCAATTCATATGCAAAAGGTATTATCCTATCAGACATTATGCTATAGAGGTAAACAAACTCATAGCCATACTGATGAGTTCAATCCTCAAAAGCCCCAGGTCAGATATTCTATGTGTTCTTTGTTTGACTGAGACAGAGTCTTACAATATAGACTATACTATCCAAAAACTATGTAGTCCAAACTTGCCTTGAACACTGATCACAAGTGCTAGTGTTACAGGTGTATGTTACCATGTCCAACAAAAGTTCTAAGCCTCTTACATGTCTTGTAAATTTCTGACATGCATAAACTACAAGTTATTGAGGCCCCATAAAGAGAAAACAAAATAATACAGAGAGAAAACCCATGAGATAGAGAAAATGAAAATGGGTCTTAATGGAGATACTAGTTGAATTTATTATGTTTTCTCTCTAGGCATTTTATTTAATAAAGCTAGTAAAAATCTATGATGTTACTCCATTTTATTGATGCCATCCAGTATGGCAGCTTTATTACAATAGCCCTAGCAAAAATTAACATACCACCTATGCCATACTCGTCTTTCAAACTGAATATTGCTTGCATGTGTAGGTGGTGAGGGGCACTAAAGAAAAAGTAAGTTTTACCACTTTTTTATTTCAAGAGGCAAAACTTTGCCCAAAGAGAAATCAGCAAACCTTCCACTGATTAGGAAATGTGACTGAATGTTAAGCTCAAGATAAAGACCCCAGATCGAGAGAGACAGAACCTTCTAATGGAGAAAGGCTGCTAAGGTGGTGAAGGCTATTGGGATAGAGGAAGCAGGGTCAGAAAGTAGTGTCCTGGTCAGAATGAGCAATGCTGTCCTGTAACTGGTACAAAAGAAAAGGAGGACGAGGCACTGGGGCTTTCCTCTGTGTACAGGAAAACAAGGAGCTACAGAAAGTCCCAAACAGCAAAATCCTAGACCAGCAACAACATGCTTGTGAGCTCATGATGGAGGACAGTGACTCCCCGAAGAGCTATCACTGTTCTCCCAAATGCACAAGCCTTCAGGACCCAGAGTTTTCTAAGTCACCCTATGATACACTTGGTATTGTTTTCTTTGACCCTCGAAGGCTCACTCCAGCAGAGGACAGGGAACAGGACAGCAGAGGTTCAGCGGCAGGTGTGGAGCACTGACAAGGTAAGACTGCAGACCTCTCTTGTGGGGCTGAAAGTTAGAAAACAATTTTCACACTTACTCCAAAATCTAAAAGATGGCTTTTTCATCATCCAGTAATTATCACATGTGAATATTTCAAGAAACCAATCCATATGGAGAGGAGTTGGCCCTGCTCACACGTGTATAAGACAGAAAAGGTCCCTTTGGTTGATCATATGAGACTCCTACCTGAGGCAGAGCACCTGTGAAGAACATCAATAATTAACTTAAAGTAACTAATCTAGCCAGGTTTGATGGAAACATATATGCTTTTGTGATTTCACTGTTTAATAAAACGATTTCCCTATTAACAATGGCTAGTTATTCTGTAATAGATTATCTACGTGACCAGTTACTCTGCATTAGATTATCTATGTGACTAGTTACTCTGTATTAGATTATTTATATGACGAGTTACTCTGTGTTAGATTATTTCTGTGGCTAGTTATTCTGTATTAGATTATCTGTGTGACTAGTTACTCTGTATTAGATTATCTCATGACTAGTTACTCTATATTAGATTATTTATGTGACAGTTACTCTGTATTAGATCATTTGTGTGACTAGTTACTCTGTATTAGATTATCCATGTGACTTGTTACTCTGTATTATATTATCTGTGTGACAAGTTATTCTGTATTAGATTATTTATATGACTAGTTACTCTGTATTAGACTATCTGTGTGACTAGTTACTTTGTATTAGATTATCTCTATGGCTAGTTACTCTATATTAGATCATTTATGTAACAGTTACTCTGTATTAGATCATTTGTGTGACTAGTTACTCTGTATTAGATTATTTATGTGACTAGTTACTCTGTATTAGATTATCTATGTGACTAGTTACTCTGTATTAGATTATCTGTGTGACAAGTTATTCTGTATTAGATTATCTCTGTGGCTAGTTACTCTGCATTAGATTGTCTATGTGACTAGTTACTCTTCATTAGATTATCTAAATAAACTTCAGTTATTCCCACGCAGTCCATTCAGTCTATGTAACTTCTGAAACTTCACATGGCTCTATCCAAGTTGGACGTGAGTAAAAATAGAAGAAAACAGGGCAAGTATAATTCAAAACATATCTGTGAGGCTGAGAAATAAAAGCACCTGCAAAAATAATTCTTGGTTTAAAGGGGATATATTTATCTCAGTGGGAAGAAGTAAAAATTATTTTCAATGTTCAAATTCACAAAATAGTAATAGAGATCTAATCCAGGCTAGTTTATGGAGTAGGTGTTCAAATACATAGACAAAAACAATTCTGAGAGTGAGCACAACTTTTACATAATATATTCTTATTACACACATGCATGTGCACATACACACATGTTCACACAGACATGTGAAAACTAGCATGTCCATAGTTTGCTCTGTAGAAAAAGCGAGGAAATTACAAAGGTAAACATTTTTGTGTTAACATGCCTTGAAATGGTTTCTAAGAGGACACAAAACAGATTCTGCCATTCACAAAATGCAAGCAAATGTCTTGTAAGATTGAGAGACATTTACAGGAAATTAGAGGCAGTAAATCTACTGCTTTCTTATTTATAGCTGTGTTTGTGACGAACACAGGATAACAAGGCAACAAGCCAGTATTTAAAGGCTGAAAGATTTATCCAGCCTTAAACATATCAGTCTCCACAGGCCTGGAGTCTGTAACCATTATCACAGTTTAATCTGCCTTTGCAAAACAAAACTGAAAAATATACTGCGTGTCTCTGTGATTAATCATTTATATTTAAAGCCAATCTGAACGAATATAAAAGATCCAGAGAAGCAGAACCAGGAACACTGGTACGGGGAGATGATGGAATTTGTTTAGAATACCATGTTCTGAAAGTGTCATGCAACCTTCTGTTAAATATTTGCTTCATTCCATTTTGTCATTCTGATTTGCATTCTGGAAGCCCTTAGAAGCTACAGGATTACTGAATTACAACCACAACATATGTTGGTGAGCCAGAACCCCAGATGAATGCCTGAGTCCTTTCCTGCCAACCACAGAGAATACTGGTACTTGAGAATTCCGGGGGAAAAAAAGTCATGTAGATTCATAAGCCTCAACTTCTCACACAATGAGCACCGGTCAGCACAACTCAAGGACCTATAAAAATTATCAGTACAAACAGTTAACGAATCCTGGTCAAACATGACAGGAACCTATGGCGGAGCTCTGATGGCAAAGTCCCTTGAATGAAAAGTGGCTTGACTGTACGTGTGGCCATCAGACCAAAGTAACTCTGGTATACGGACCCCTGAACATTTGGTGTGCATCTTCAGAAGACTGCCAGGTATATCAGTGCAGGCTGGGAGAATATGTGCCTTTAAGAAAAATGAAGAAAAAGGAGGAGAAATAGGGGGAGAATAAGGGAAACACAGAATGCAGGGTTGGGGTGGGAGAAGAGACAGAGAGAGAGTGAGGAAAAGGAAGGGGATAAGAGGGGGACAGAGAAAGAAGAGACAAAGAAGGTGATGGAGGGGAGAGAGGAAGAAGGGAGGAAGAGAGAGACAAACTAAAAATAACTGCAGAATGAGCACTAATTGATGGAGGAGGGTCATCGGTCTATGTGTTCCTCTCATTGGTTAATTAATAAAGAAAACTGCTTGGCCTGATAGGTCAGAATATAGGTGGGCGGGGAAGATACAACAGTATGCTGGCGGAAGAAGGCAGTGAGGCAGACGCTATAGCTCTCCTCTCCAAGATGGACGCAGGTTAAGATCCTTCCTGGTAAGCCATCACCTCGTGGTGCTACACACATTAATAGAAATGGGTTAATCAAGATGTGAGAGTTAGCCAATAAGAGGCTGGAACTAATGGGCCAAGCAGTGTTTAAAAGAATACAATTTGTGTGTTGTTATTTTGGGTGTAAAGCTAGCCGTGTGCGAGCCGGGTGGGAATGCAGCCCGCCACTTCTTTCTACAATTAATATAGTCTATCTCTCACAATGTCTCTCACACTGTCTCTCACGCTGTCTCTCACACCATCCCTCACAACGTCTCTCATATTGTCCCTACAGCTGTTTTAATTTTCATGACCACCCTTATCAGAAGATGTGCAAAGTTTTCCTTAATCTTGGCAATACAAAAAAATGTATACAGCTAGGGTTTCCGAATGGAAAAGAACAACACAAATATTCTGCCCTGCCATGCCAGGTAGGTTCTGCCATTATCCCTAGTCCAGCTGGTTTTTGTCTCTCAGGAAACTCATTTGCCCCACTTCTGTTCTGGTGTTAAAAGAAAATTTTTTTCTTTCTAAACAATGGCCTTTGGAGATTTTATCTTCTTTCTTTGAGTTTATAAGAAAACTTGATCCATGCAATAAATTAGGAAATAATGAGAAATAAAGATGTGTCATCCACTTATCTGTTCTAAACATGGACAAAAAGCACAGAACTTATATCAGAACCACAGAGACCTCGGTGCTACACGGAGCTATAGCAGAACCACGGACAACCCCAGTAACTACAATTACCCTAACAGTACAAGCTAACAAGGGCTTTGTGTATTCAATGCCTTTTAGCACATAAGCAATTTGAACGATACTCATTGATTTTATAGCCAGTGTCTATAAGTCATGTGTAGCACTTTTTGCCCTTTAATCCATTATCATTAAAGTATTTGTTTTACTTACAAAGACAAGGCCGCGGCAGACTATAAACTATTTCTGAAGTAGCCTCACATAAAACGAGGTGTAATGTTTGCCTGGCCTCACCCAGATTCATGACCTGGATGATCTCTGGGACCACGTCAGCCATAGCCAGCCCTCCAAACAGACTGGCACAGGCTACAGATGATTCACAGGCAAGTTCATTTTTGTTTGTTTAACACAGGATGGAAGCTTCCAGAATCCTCAAATTCTAAAATTTGTATGCTCCTGCAAATTCTTGGAAGGAGAGAAAGAAACAAAGACTCTTCCAGCTCCGTCTGTCTTTCTCGTTACCAACAGGAGTGGTGGGGTGCACTGAAATGTGACAAACTGAGAATTGAAGCAACTATTGCTGGAAGAAATAAAGGGATGCTGGCATTTAAGAAGTCATGAAACTGAGCTGGGGAGATAGCCCAGGGGTAAGGATGTTCGCAGCTTAAGCATAAGGAACTGAGACTGTATCTCTGCACCTTTGTTAAAAGCTGGTCATGGCTACACATGTGCCCAGAATTCCAACGCTGTGTGGGGTGGAGATAAAAGAATTCCTGGGGGCTTGCTGGACACAAGCCTAGCTCCAGGTTCAGTAACAGACCTGACTCAAAGGATTAAGGTAGACAGATCAGGACATTAACAACCTTCTTCAGCCTCTGCATGAACCAGCATTCATGTGCGCATATGCAAATATGCAGAAATACCACAGACACACATTCTCTCTCTCTCTCCCTCCCTCCCTCCCCCCCCCTCTCTCACACACACAATAAACAAGTAAACAAAGTGATAACACAGAGTAAAACTATAATACTAAGGCCAGCCTCATTTTCCTTAAAGTTCAGAGTTGAGATGAACTTGATATCTTCATAGGCTTTATGGTTTTGACATAAAATAATTCCATAGCCAGGCATGGTGGTGGCATATGCCTTTAAAGCCAGCAGTCAGGAGGCAGAGCTAGGAGAATCTCTGTGAGTTCAAGGCCAACAGAGCGAGTTTCAGGATAGCCAGGGCTGTTACACAAAGAAACCCTATCTTAAAAAATCAATGGGGAAAAACAAGTTCTCATTGAATCCTATGGATCCTATGTATGAGAGAAACTTGGGTCTAGCTGGTGGTTGCTCTGGGATGTTGTGGAGTCTCTGGGACTGGCATGGCTGCAAAGGTGGATGACTGGAGCTGTACTTGTAGGTGACATCCCCTTCTGGTCTCAGGCAGAGTCCTCTGCTTTTTGTCTTCAAAGAAATGAGTAGTCTCTGCCACAGGCACCTACCACCATGATGGACTGACATCCCCTGAGACTGTGATCCAATCCTTTCCTCCCTGAAGTGGTTTGGGAGGTCCTTCTGTCTATGTGTTGCTTTTATTGGTTAATGAATAAAGAACTGCTTTGAGCCTATGGCAGGAAAGAACAGAACTAGGCGGGGAAAGCTAGGCTGTATGCTGGGAAGAAGTAGGGTAGAGTTAGAGAGACGCTATGGAGTCACAGCCAGAGTCATACATGACGGAACTTTGCTGGTAGGCAACAACCTCAGGGTGATATACAGATTAAAAGAAATGGGTTAAATTAAGATGTAATAGTCAGCCAATAAGAAGCTAGGGCTAATGGGCCAAACAGTGATTTAATGAACATAGTTTCTGTGTGGTTATTTTGGTTCTGGGTGACCAGAACAAACAAGCGGCCTAGACGAACGAGTGGCCTCCCTCCTCCTACACTGAAGTGGCTTCTGTCAAGAATTTTGTTACCACAATGAGGAAAAGGAGATCATACAGTGTGTTTCATCCTAAACACAAAGATATTAATTTTCTTCTGAGCTAAACAAGTTAAACCCTTGTAATAAATTTCCACTAATCTATATCTTTTTGTTACAAGAGAGTGTAATGTCACCAAAAAAAGAAAATAATCTGGAGCCAGCTGCCTAGATTCAAACTTTATGCAATCTTCCCATAATGTGTGACCATGACTTATTTTCTTTCTCTGTGTCTGAGTTTCCTCAGCTGTAGATAGAGCTCTCTAGATACAGTAACATTTGATAAACAACAGTTGTCAGTACTTCTGTGAAGATGCTTTGCTTTTTATTGATGTTTTAATAAATGTTCCAACTGGACAATTGCATTCTTAAGTCACAGTAGTGAATGGTTAAATAGTGCTTATTTGCATATTCCTAATTAGCATACAGATTTTAACTTCTTTAATACATCCACCTAATTTTTTTGGAGGGAGCTGTTTGCAACGTAAAAACGACAAGGCATCAAATGGCAGAGTCATTGAGGAATTGATATCACCTAAATACACTGTAGTCATGGATGAAATTACCAAAGAATAAACAGAATTTGAAAAAAAAATCCTAGTTATCCATGCGAAGGCCAATTATAATTGATAGAAGTGACATGTAGACTCAGCATTTAACTATTTTCCTGCTTCTTGGAGAAAATCATTTGGAACAAATCTCACAAGATTAGAACTGATTTAAGAGAGAAATATGAAAATTATGAGTTCATAATATAGTGCCCATAGAGGATACCAAGGAAATGGTTTACCGACAACATAAACAAATGAGACAGAATAAACACATAATTAACTTTCTTTCCAATTAATATATTAACAAACTACAGCTCAGGACAAGTGCCGAAATGTCTGATCCAGAACATTGGGCAGCCCATTGCATCACAGCTGCTCATGGAGAGAGAAGGGAGAGCCTAGAGGAAACCCCCTCTCACCATCTTCTTGTGGGAAATGAAGTTTGTAATAGACAGTCAAGAAGCCTGTCAGCAAAGGCTTCTACAGGACACAACCCCAGCCCAACTCTAGCATGCAACTGATGTACTAGAGATATGTTTCAGCAGGGGCAGGAGTGAGCCAACCTTGAATCCCTGAAATATCACTCACTTCAAATAGGTTCCCAAGGCCAGAAAGATGATGGGTGCATGGTTGGGTAATGGGGAAAGGGTAACTGAAGAAATGAAGCCCATGCTTAGGCCTGAAGCTGCTCTTCATGGTAAC
Organism: Myodes glareolus; assembly: GCF_982192425.1. NCBI lineage: Eukaryota > Metazoa > Chordata > Mammalia > Rodentia > Cricetidae > Myodes > Myodes glareolus. The sequence goes on from NC_142039.1 coordinate 12,589,020, forward strand.
TATAATTTTACTTCAAAGCCAAAACCAGAAACTTACTTACAGGCATTGATTTTCTTAAGAATAAGGATTCTTTTTAAAAATTAAGCTTAGTTAGAGAAACATACACACATATACACAGAGAAAACAACTTGGAAAAACTACAACAGCAATCTGAAAAATTAACCCCAGATAAATGCACTGTATTCTTTTATTGCTTAGCCTTTTCCATGTTGTAATAGAGCCTAAAATATTTCACCATATTCCAATAGTTATGATATACTTTTAATACAATGTGTGTACATCTAGTTATTGTGGCTAATGATATGTTTACTATAAAGAGTGATTTTAAAAACCCTCAGAAGATCTTTCAGATTGAAGTATTTGTATATACTACTCCCTAGATATTTCCCAGCTACAGAGAAATTATAACTTAACTAAGAGCAAATCAACACTAACGCCAGAGTGAGCAACCACCTCACTGTCAGAGTGACTGAGATTCAAATATCGGCAGCAAATGCTGGCTACTTGTGAGCAGGTGAACGGCCGGATGCCACCAGCAGTAAGGTGAATTGACATAGTCACTTTGGAAAACTGTTCTTCACTATTGATTTTATTGAGCATATACACCCTGTAGGATTGCATCTTTCAGACTATTTGTTTGACCAAAAAAATGCATCCATATGCGTCAAGGGTACACCCAAGAATTTACACGGCAGCAGTGTCTTATTAAGCTTAAAGAGAAACAAACCAGCGTCTATCAAGAACAGACCACATAAATTAGCTGAGGCACATCCCGTGCAATGCAATGCAGCAAGAAAATCACCTGAGTACTGAAATGCCCACAATGGACGACTATAACCAATATGAAGTTGGGTGTAAGAATTTAGACATAAAGCAATTTTAGTTTACCTGAAATCTCAAAAAGAGACAAAATGAATTCATATCAGGAAGAAAGAACTTGGTTGTCTTTAAAGAAGATGAGAACAGAGCTTGAAAGCAGTCAGAACTAAAGATGTGGGTGGTGGTGGTGGTTCTCTGGGTACAGTGACCCTGAGCCCACTGACCTGAGCACATGAGTTACTCTCTTCTTGGCAAACATACCCCATTAGCAATAATCAAGAACTGAAAGCTAAGCAGGGTGGTGGTGACACGTGCCTTTAATCCCAGCACTCAGAAGGCAGAGTTCAAGAACAGCCTGGTCCACAGAGCGAGTTCCAGGACAGCCTGAGCTACATAGTGAGACTGTCACAAAACAAAACAAAAAGAATTGCAAGTTGAAAAAGAAAGGCCTCTCTCACACCTGCGAAGTAGAACTGCCTCTGCTAGTCTGCTAGGGCACCCATGCCAGATGCCTGAGTGGTTTACGCAAGAGAAAATTATGTTCTCACACTACCAGAGTCTGGGGCTAAGACCCATGGCTATTTCCTTGCTAAGTCCTAAAATGGCCTTTTGCTGTATACACAGTCTCTCTGCTGTCTCTTCATCTCCTAAGGCTACTGATATTAAACTAGGACCCCATACTTCTCATCTTACTTAACTTTATTAAACCCCACGAAAAAATCTCTGTCTCTGCAAAAATCTCAGCAGGATTCTATACATGATTTTTCAGGAGAAGCAAGTCACCTGAAACATGCTCCCTGCTTTTCCACCAGTTCTCAAAAAAAAAAAAAAACAAAAAAAAAAAAACAAAAAAAAAAAAAAAAACGAGAAAGATTTTAGAATTTTTCCCTATCCTAAATTGTCATAGTCCCAGCTTCTAAACATCTTAAGTATCAGTATTATAACTACCTAAAAGTACTCATTCCCCAGTTTTTAAAGCCTGTGCACTATAATGCATTTTAAAAAACAAATAAAACCCCCAGAATTCTAAGGTTTTCAAAATTATATAGAAATTATTTTTCAAATAAAACACCATAATGAATCTAATTGCAAAGTTCTGTTAAGTAATGCCATTATAACCCTTATGTAGCAGAGCATGCCTGTGGTCCTCCGGAGACTGAGGAAGGGGAATAATTTGCACTCATGAGTTCAAACCAGCCTGAGTAATACAGCAAGACTCCATTTTAAAAAAAAAATGAAAAGAAGAAAATAAATTCCAGGACTAGTGACCAAATACTGCTCTAATATTAATTATAAACACTTCCAGCCACAGACAGGTATGTAACTAACACCAACACAAGCCACTCACTTGTTTAACAGATAGGTACTGACAATAAGAAGAACATTTTCCCATTATATAATAACCTAGCATGCTTGCTCTTACCTTTGGCCACGAGTTTCTGCAAACACCCCCCCAATCCACTTCTATTAAGGATCTAATCACGGCAGAGTAGCCTTTGCTCAGTTTCTTGTGACGGCAAAATAAGAATGTTGTTGCAACGGAGATTACATTGTCAAAACAAAAGTATAATTTCCCACTGCAAGCCACTGCCAGGCCGCTAGGCTTTCTCTGGGACGAGGTGAGCGGGTTTCTGATGAGCTGCTTAGATAATTGCTACCCCATGCAGAGTACCTCATTCCACTGAGACTCTAGGAAAGGACCTCTACTCTTTCTTCTTACATACTCGCATATGATTTAACAATCTATATCTACATTTAAGCGATTGAACGGCTGCCTGAGTCACTCACAGTTGTGTCTCAAGCGAACATACTTTCCCAAGAATTTAGTGTCAAAAAAGACATTATAGATAGGAAAAGCAAACTCTCGTTCATTCACGGGAGGTGCAGAAATCCATGAAATCCTTTCTGCTTTGAGAATTGAGCTCTCAAAACTTTATACAAGAGGAACACGTGGCCAAAAGGGACAAGCGGGAAAGGAGCTGGCCTTTCAGTTTAGAGCTTAAATGGGCAACGATGGATTCCATACTATTAGTTTTGATTCACCTGCTCACTTGACACATCTCAGTTGTCACCCACTTTCCACAAGCCCTTGGCGTCATCTATAACCGCACTGCAGCTCCTCCTCTGAAGGACAACTCTTAGAGCTGTCTGCTTTGCAGCATTCAATGCTCAACCCTGACGCAATGATTCAAAGTTCTGCAGTTGAGGTCTCCAGGTTCAGTCCCATTACCCCAACGGCGAAATAAAAGTGGGTGTTTGGCATGTAAAAGGCTTTGACTATCGTCCCTTTAAGTGACTCACCGACACTAAATAACTTAATCCCAGGCCCTGCAGGGCTCCTGGGGACTCTAATACCATAAGACAAGAAATGTACCATACGCTCTCCATACTATGCCCAGTTCCTTAACACCAGTGGAACACTGGTCTAGGATGGACCACACTTAGGGAACCATACCAAGCTTGATGTTTTTTTTTCTTTCTAAATGTTTCTTTGCAAGCAAGTTTCCCTCCTTCTTAACTTGTTATCTTTTTTTGACTTCTTATAACCAAAACAATTCTCAATTGGTACAGATTGAACTTTTTCCACTTGCCTAAAAGTTGCTTGGATGCGCCTTTGCCATATTCAAATGGTATGAGAAGGGACTGATGACTGGGCAGGGATCACCTGTGCCTATACAAGAACTAGTCCATTTTACTGCTATGAAATCAGTAACCCTAGACATAGCAGGCAGACATGTTTAGAGCCAACTGTGGTCTATTCTGACAAACCTGAATGAAACTCTCAGGAACAGTGTCTCAGAAAGTCATCAGACTCCACTGGGACAGAGAAAGGGTCAAGTGTTACGATCTCCAACGACAACAAAAATTAAACACAAAAGATCAAAACAGGATTCATAGAAGACTCTTGCCAAACACACATGGGTCAAGAGCAGCGTCTGGGCTCTTGATAAAAGACCCAGGAGGTAATGGAAACAAGTGACAGGCAAAGAAGCCACTCAAGTCTTCCCGTAGAACCACTGATCTAGGCAGTGAGCTGCACCCGCAAGGAATTATACGCAGATTCATTAGCCAGAAACTGACCACCAACCAGCCAGGAAAGCATGCTGTCCTTACCATCCTTGTCCCTCTCCAGCGTCACCGAGAGGTGCTAGATGAAGACGTGTGCTCACCCACACACTTCACACGGCTTCAATAGGCTCACCTGTGTCTCAGGAGGCAATGCTGGGCTTATAATCATGTCCCTCAGAGGACTGATTACTGTGTACCTCCCCTGGGACATGAAGCACTGTCTGTTGCAGTACAGGAGTGTTTATTTAGCCAACCTGATGCTTTCTCCTGGGCAGGACTTTACCACGGTTGACTGACATGAAAAAGGCTTCAATCTCTAGAAACAGCAAACAACTAAGTTACATCTGAAGCCATCCATCTACAGACGATTTAACCATAGAAGTGAGAACCATTCAAAACCAAGGACAGTTTTCTCTTCCTCAATCCAAAGCCACAAAAAGGAAGGAGGAAGAAGAGGAGGAGAAGGAAAACAAGCTAAAGAAATATCCATATTACCATGTCACAGTTGCGGACATGGATACCCCCTTCCCCAAAGACTACCCAAACCCAGAACTCATTCCTGTCGTAGTAGTTCTGCCTTTCTGTACGTAGAAAGGCCCCATAATGAATTCTGCAGCAGATTCTCCCCAGCTTGCCAGGAAAGAATGCAATTATTATTCAGAGTCACACTGGAAGCATAAATATTTTCATTAGGACATTAAACTGCATGCGTTTCACTTCGGTTTCAAGGAAAAATATTGCATAAATCTCCAGAGTGACAATTTAAAACTACTTAAAAAAATCACACTTTGTATTCACTGTACTCTATCAGCGCAGACTCGAGCTCCCCTACCTGGCGGACGAAGCTGTTGGAGGTGGTGTCGGATGACGTGCTTCCGTCCGAGCCTTTGAACCTATTTTTCCTCCTGGCTCCTTTTCCATAGGACTACAGAAAAGAGAAAGAGAGAGACAGAAATAAGACCATCAGAACCTTCCACGGAAATCTACCCCATTCAAGAAAATGTCAGAAGCACACATTGGTAATACATTTACTATTATATGGGCATCATTGAAAAATTAATATTGGGAAACCTTTAAACTTCTTTCAGATCGGTAAGTACACAGGGTGGAGTCAGGATAAAGCATTAGTGACTGGTAGACTGAGGCAATGTGTATTCACTGCGGTAGTTTAGCATTCGAGAAGAAAACCCACTAAAGATAAAGCATTTTTAAAGGCATTGACAAACAAGAAAGTAAAGGTGAAAACGGGAGAAACAGAGAGGATTTCTTTCAATAACAGTGCCAACGTTTGCCAACAAACTTGCTTTTTCTGTTCTATTTCTGTTCTAGAGTTCACATTCGGAGCTCTAAATAAACCATGCACTACTTGATGCGAAGACTAAGTAAGAAAATTCACTGCAAGCGTCAGACATTCAAACTTAACTATCATTTTTACAACTCTGAGAAAAACAGGTTACTCTGCCATCTAACGTGTGCATGTGAAAACTACTTCAACCCTGAGTTTTAGAGTTAAATATATGTAGATGGGAATCCTGCCTCCTGCATACTGTAAGGAAATTCTTTAAGTCTCAAGCACCACTGTTACCTTCAAATGTGATTATTTTTAAGTATTAAACAAAAAAGTCGCAGGTTTGTTTTTAAGTATTAATGAAGATCTCTGAATATAACTCAATGGTAGAATGCTTACCTAGCATGTGGGAGGACCCTCTTCAAACATGAGAGAGAGAGAGAGAGAGAGAGAGAGAGAGAGAGAGAGAGAGAGAGAGAGAGATTTATAGAATTTAGTGTAATCGCTAGCTCACAATAAGTGTCCATATACTATACAAAGAGTGAAAGCCACATGAAGCCTGGGGAGTGGAAGGGACAGCTTGGGTGTACATGACATCAATCTTGTTAGGTTTAGAGAGACTTCACTAAATAATCAAAAGTAATACCATCTGCCTTTTAAAAATCACTGTACTCAGGTTTTGAAAATGCTACTTGATTACGTTTGATTATTTATAAGGTTTTCATAAAACTAAGAACACCTTATAAAGCATAATATATGTAGCACTTATGCAGGCTAAAGTCTATTGTGGACATTTGTGTTCTGAGTCATTTAAATGGATTTGCCATCAGTGAGAATGTGGTGCAATATTAAAGAGAAAATTCTTAAATATGTTTGTTCTGTTCCAAGTATCTAAGGGCTTTATGTAATACAAACATGTTTCCATGGCATTTGATTAACTCCCAACTTTGAAAAAAGAAAGAGGAGCGGGGCTGGGTTTTCCTGTGACATACAAGGCTCTCCTCACTTCACAGCTTATTCTTCTTGCTTATAGAAACATTATTTGGCAAACTGTTGAAAAATAGCATTCTTTTACCAACACTCCTCCTTTTCCAATTATTCTGCAAAGGTTTGGACAAAGCCATTTTACCAGGTCAAAGAAGACTAAAATGAGGTATGAAAATCCCCTATTTTTTTTTAAAAAAATTACATTATTCCATATGGAAAATCACTTATTACTTTGAAAGAATTTTATAAGATCTAGCATGTTTCTTTAGGATATGTGCAAGAAGTCTATGTAAAACACATTATTTATTCTAATGAAGAATGTGTTATTTTTGTGAAAAAGGCAAAATCTAATCTTACTGTAAAAGACTGTATATATAATCTTTTCCCTCTGGTACCATTCTGAAATGGCTAGACAACAACAGTTCTGTTATTCTTTATTTCATCTTTGTAATGATAACAATGCTTGTTCTTCAGCTGCTTGGGTGTCTTAAGCTTTTCCTGGCTACTCAAAATTGCACGATCAGCCCTGGGAGAATAGAGTGCAAATGTGAAGACAGTCAATCCCAGGGGAGGCTGCTGTGCTTCAAAAAGAGGAGAAGGAAGGAGGGACAGAGGAAGGGAGGGAGAGAAGAAGGGAGGAAGGAGGGAAGGAGGAAAAAAGGAAGGATGGATGAAGGGAGGGAGGGAAAAAGGGATGAAGGAGAAAAGAAAGGAGGGACAGAGAAAGGGAGTGAGGGGAAAAGAGAGAAAGAAGGGATAGAAGGAAGGAGGGAAGAGGGAGGGAGGGAGGGAGAAAAGAAAAAAGGGAGGAGAGAAGGAAGGAAGCAAGGAAGAAAGGACAGAGGAAAGGAGGGAGAAAGGAAGAAAGGAAGGAGAAAAGAAGGAGGAAGGGAGGAAGGAAGGAAGGAAGGAAGAAAGGAAGAAAGGAAGAAAGGAAGGAAGGAAAAAGGAGTGACAGAGAGGGAGGGAGGGAGGGAGGGAGGGAGGGAGGGAAGGAGGGAGGGAGGGAGGGAGGGAGGGAGGGAGGGAGGGAGGACAGACGACAGACAGACAGATTCAAAACTTCACATTAATTGTTCAACTCTCCTGGTAATATTGTTCACAAGCATTATTTTAGGCATGCTTAGCTTTTAACAGAATATATATACTACGGGATTTTTCAATTTTCAACTGTTTCATACACAGTTTATACTCTAAAAATATATGACATACTGAAGTATATGTAAACTGTTGATTTTTTTAAATCTTCATGTGTGAATGATGTGTGTGTAGGCTTGTGTCTGTGTGTATAGAGGTTAGAAGAGGACCTCCGGGGTCCGTCCTTACCTTCTGTGTTGTTTGAGACAGTGTCGCTTGTGCTATGCTGCAGTGGGTAACAGACTAGCTGGTCCACAAGCATCTATGGAGTCTGGATTTCCCGCCTCCAGTCTCATTGCAGGAGTGCTGGCACTACAGCCGTGAGCCACCAGCTCGACATGGGTTCTGGGGAACCAACCTCAGGTCCTCATGCTTGCGTGGCAAGGGCATTATCCACTGAGCCACCTCCCCAGACTCCACTAGTAGATTTTACACTCTCCCTCAGTCCTACATATCTTTAAGGAGTGACTAAAAGCATTAAGCATTTGGAATTTTATACTATTATAGGCATTTTCTATTATTCCATGTCATAGTTATTAGAGTCAAAATAAACCAACATGCTCAATTATATCTCAACCCTCTTATTTTACTCATAAATACTGCATAAGTGTATTTTTTTCCACTGTCTAAAGGCCTACTCCACAGGAACTATACTATAAAACTTTCCAGGAACCTGTGTCTGGTAAGTTCATAGGCCCTAAGGGAGAACCCAGTGCTACTGTTTTGCTAAAAGGAGCATGCTCAGCCCTACAAGGGACAACTGCATCACCTCCCACTACCAAAACCCAAAGAACATCACAGAATTAGAGGCACAAAGAATGTAAGAGCCAGAAGTTCAGGAGGAGTTCTGGAAAAAAGGTGTTCTTGGATGTGACCTAGTAAAGCACTCATGAGCTCCTTACAGCTGTGGTCACCTGCACAGACCTGCGTGAGACTGGGCCCATCAGCATTCCAGCCTGTAATGGATGGGCTCATGATGGCCCCTCCCTGCCTGTGGCGGTTTCAGGCGGGGTGCCGTTTTCTTCAGTGTTGTAGCTATTGATAAGTTGCCTCTGCTCACGCAGTCAATTCTAACTAAGCTCTGTGAGCAGTGCTCACAGAAAGGAAGTAGGGGAGGGACTCCTTGGGAAGAAGAAGGGTTCAGCCAGGAGAGGAAGGAAGAATGAGACAGAGTAATAGAGGTGGAAAAAAAAAAAAAACTAAAACCATCATGTACATGTATGAATCTGTCCAAAACTAAAATAGCTTCCTTTAGTTCTATGTATATTTAAAATGAAGTCCATTTTGTCTGAAATGGCTTGCTTTTTAAAACGACTTAATACCCTGGAAAAATTAGGGCTAAAATGAAAAAAATAAAAATGGGGGAACGTTCTCCCCAGTTGGAGGGCGTGGACGAGCTCAACACTATTTAGTTCACTAAATTTGGAAAAGAAGCCGCATTTGCTTAATTATCTGCTTTAGGCACAGCTATCTGTACAAACAACGGTCTCTCGGAGCTGATTAGCAAATATATGACACCTAATATTTGAGGCAGTTAGGCATTAGAGTGGCTCCAGCTGACAGGAGAAAGAGAGAGAAAAGAAAGGAGTTTGGAGTGCAAAAGGCTGCCCAGAACTCTGACAGATACACGCTCTCCACACGCTGTCCCTGACTTCCTCTGGGAACGCCCCCCGTTTACACTCAGAATGGTGTTGACATGCAGCTATGAAATTTAAATTGTGTCATTACAGCAAGGGAGAGACACACAATTAAACTGTCTAAACACATCGAAGATTTCAGAAATTAGAACAAAATTAAGAAATTTGCACAAACATATTTTAAAACGCACTCAAAATACGTGGTGATCTGCATACTAGTTTTGAGTGAATAACCTGCACCACTGGTTAATTTTCAAAATCAGACCCATTTTGAAAGCAGCAGATAAACGCTCGTGTTTGCCGGGGTAGCCGAAGTCTAGCTTTGGGATGAGGGAAAGGGGGGAGTAGTAGTTAATGATGGGGATCTCAGCAGGGCAAACAAAGTTGTCATGGCAGCCCCCAGGGACCGCTTTAAGGAAGATGTGTGTGCTTGATGCTCTCTGTGACAAATCGCTGTCCTAAAATTAATGTGCTTCCGCTCAATTAGTTGTTGCTGACATTTATCCCTTTGAATTCCAGGCTTTCCAAATTTGGGGAACAATGTCAACATGAGCAAAATTATTCAAGAGGGATCCATCAAACCCCCTTGTTTACAGGCACTTGGCTGTGAACAAAGGCCTTAGGTCCTTTACTAGGTGAGAAGTAGATGAGATGGCCTCCTTAGGAAAAGGGAAATACTATTGGTTTTTCACAGGGATCCAACTCACACAAAAGCAGAATCAGGAGGCAATACCAACACAGCTCTTGGGGGATGAGGTCTAGTGAGGGCCTGAAGAGGAAAGGAAGAGGGGGAAAGGCCAGGGGCAGAATGTGTCTTTTTTTTCACAATGCCAGGCTTAGAAAGATTCCTAAAAAGGCTCAGTTGCTTTAAGTAGTATAATAAATAATTGTAACTCTGCAGTTGTAAATAATAATAACAATAATAATAATAATAATAATAATGTGCAGTACTTGCCATACGTGGTTAATAAAACAGACATATCTGAGTGTCACAAAATTGAAGAGTGTTTCCACTCCCCTCCTCCACAGGGTTAAAGCATACTTAGCTAAACTTGACTAGAAAAGGTCAAGACTTTGCACAGCATATGACAATGCAGTCAAAGGCAGCGACAGGTAAATTATAAAACAGGAAGCGAGGCTGTGCTTGTAGAACTGCAATAGAGTGCTTTGCTGGAATGTGCGAAGCACTAGGGTCCAGCCCCAGCCCCACCAGAGTGGAGAGGGGAGAACAGTGGAAGAGAGGGGTCAAACTATAGAATAATTAAATCTCACATCACTCAAAAGTTATATTTGGAATTCCAAAAACACACTCAGAATTTCTGACTGCTATGATAATTCAATTTCTCCAAAGCCTTGACATTAGAACCATTTAAAAGGAAAGCAACCAATCATTAGGAATAAGGGCTCAAGTAACTCCTACGATGTGGGAACCTGGCCGCGGCATTTGGAGGCAAGACTTACACACAGCAAGGACCTAAGCGGGTTTCTGGGGGAGCCAGGACTAACTTAAAGAGCAATGGAAGGAAGGCTGTCACTCTTTGCTGATAAAGGCCCTTGCTACAGCAGGTCAGGATGTTGCCATGACCAGACTGTGTTTCTATGGTGTGCTGAAAGGCAGCTGGGGAGCTGGCTGGGGCAGAACCAGCTGGGATCTGTTGCTAGGAGCAAAACAAACAGGCCCTCTGCTTCCTGTCCTCCATTGTCAGGTGTGACTGGAGATGCTGGCCAGCTACCGGGCTCTTTGAGGCCTAATTTGCAGAGGTGCCTGTTCTGTTTCCAGTCCATTTCCTCCTGTGTCACTACTATCTTGTTGCCAGTCCTTCTACCCAACCTCCCCAGGAGCTGTCCCATTCCTTAGAGAAGGAACAGCGACAATTTTTACAGTTATGTTGTTCAAGAAGAATGTGAACTCCTATGTAATATACATTCTCTAGTAGCCACAGTAACAGGGGAAATGAATTATAACAGTGCATTCTTTGTATTTATCTTTGTATTTAACAACAAAACAAAGTACTATCACTTCAGTATGTATTCAGTGTAAGAGTTATTAATGGAAACGTGTCGTGTTTATTATTTGCACAGTGAGTTTTTGAAATCTCGTTTGTGTTTCATATTCAGAACAGATCTCAGTTTGGGATAGCCACATATTAGATGACCCAAGGCCCCAGGGATTTGGCACCTAATGCATTAGAACATCAGAATCGGAGCTTGGAGAGTCCAAGGAAAACCATGGCTTTCTGCCTGCACATATGCTCTCACACCCCCAGCCGTGACTTAAAAACCCATGCAGTCTGGTAAAAATCCGAACTTTTAAGATTTGTACTGGCATGACCTTGAACCTCTCACATCACAAATACACCCACTTTGCTCCTGATCGTGTACTTGAGAGCAGAGCTCAAATGGATGTTATTCCATCTCCATAGGCAAAAGAAATGGTGAGTTTGTGAATCTATATCTTTCGCTTTTCTCCTGTGCAAATGGTAATCTTGAGGGAAGAAGAAGAAGAAGAAGAAGAGGAAGAGGAAGAGAAAGAGGAAGAGGAAGAGGAAGAGGAAGAGGAAGAGGAAGAAGAAGAAGAAGAAGAAGAAGAAGAAGAAGAAGAAGAAGAACAACAACAACAACAACAACAACAACAACAACAAGCTGACTTCTGGAGTCAATGATGGCTGAGAAGCATATTTGTCAATGGAGGTTCCACTGGTACATTCCTGGGGAGAATTATTATTATTTAGCACCTTAAGCAAAAGAATAAGCCCCCACACACTCACACAAACACAATGAGAAATAGGAAAGGGTGAGGGGGAGACACTCCAAAGGCAGCCTTCTCTCTCAGGTAGAGTTTATAACCAGTTTGTTCTGCCCAAACAAAGATTGGAGGGCTCGTGGGTTTGCCAAGTTCACAGGGGCCTCATGATGCCAGAGCCCACAGATATAAAATAAACAGTGCGACTGTGCCCTCACGTAACGCACGTGGGAGAAACACACGGAGGTACGATTGCTTTCATTTTTAGGAGCCCAACAAAGCAGGAGAGGATAAACATTTAAACCTTGCTTGGCGTCCACGTACTTATAAAATCCACTCCCCCTTTCCATCTCTTTCCTATATCAGTGTAGTCATGTGTTCTTTCTCCTGGCTTGGTATTTGAAAGATCTGATGGTCACAGGCCTACCTAACATAGCCATGGTCTCTTCATCTTTTTTGACTTTAGACAAATTGCCCTTGCCCAAATTGTTGAGTATCTATTAACCTCTGCTTCCTGCAGCTTTGCGGTATACAGCAAACTGTCCTCGAGAACATTCTCCGTAGATCTGGCCAGGGAACTGTCAGATGGTTCCTTTGCTGAACCCTTTTCACAGATCTCTGTTGTTCCAAGTCTCCAAGATGTGATTTCAAATAACCTCGTGAACCTGATGCCAGGCAGTACCCACGTTAATGCCTTCCATGTTCTCATACTGGAGATTACAGACACACACGGTAGGGAAGACGTCCAATTGTGGCTCCAACCATGACTCAAAGTTGTCCTTGAAATCTAGCTATCCTCCCATTGTCCTCTCGAACGCCACCTCCCGTGTCAAGTATTGCAGACAACTCGAGACTTGTGACTTTTACTCTTTTTTAACTCACTGCACTTGCTAACAGACCCTCACACAAACGTCTCCTTTGCCATTCATGAAACTCCAGGAATACAAATTCTTCGAAGGGGGAAAATTCTCTCTGTCCACTTTAGATTAATTTCCAATTGCAGCTGTACACTGAATATTTGTTGTCTTACATTTAGTTAGAAACAACCAGGTAAATTAGTACTCTCACCTGAATACAGGTCATTTTTTTTCTCTTACTGTATCAGCCCTAACTTTGATTACCAAGATTTAAAAACTACTATTTTTAATCACAAAAATAAAAACTTTTCTTTAAAAGAAACTTCAAAGAGAAGAGACATCTCAATTACCTCCCTCTCTCAAGAGTCAAGCCCTTCGTCCCTGCACAGCTGAAGTCTCTGCGTTACATCTTCACCTGTCTCTGTGGCGAGCAAGTATCATGATAAAATCAGGAGACTAAAACAAACGTGAGCTCTGTGGGTTCAAATTCGGATCCTCTGGCAGAATCTGGCTTAGAGTGCTCTGGTTAATTACAGGTCCCCCGCTTAGACTTGTCAGACAACAACCTAGGCAGACTGAAGCCTACTTGTTCTACCAAAAAGAAATGGGTTTCTGATTTACAAGTCCATATTGCCCATACTTTCCCCCATCTCTAATCACTCTAAGTTAGAACCCGTAGTTTCCAGTGGTCAAGGAGAGCTCAATAAACAGTCCACAACATGGCTCCGCAGGTAATACTGTAGGCAGGAAGCCCTAAGACCTGCATTCAAACCCGGAGACCCACAGGACTAAAGGAGACAACCCCCGGGGCCTTCTGCAACTTCCCCTCTGACATGGCACACAAAACCTTCCGGCCTGCACACACGTGAGCACACACGTGAATGAGTAGCACCATGCAAATGTGCGCCCAAGTAAGGTCACACACACACAGGGGGAGCTCAGTAGAGCTTGAATTGAATACAGGGGTTACCATTGTCACAGTACAGAAATGGGACCAGAGCAGGAACAACATATTTGTGACCTTCCTCGGAACGCTCGACTCCCACCCCACAACTACACAGTAAACACTCGTCTCAGCGGACTTTATGCTATGTATTATTTATGTACACACATATCACAGTTTACAATCTGGCAAATGTGGGTTTGAAATCGGCAAGCCAAAGTAATAGAGCAAAGGAGAAGCATTCTCCTGGACTCAGCCTACACTCTTCCCACGACTCTCCAACTAGCCCAAGTGTCAGGTTTGAAGGCTTTGCCCCAAGAATAAAAGTTGAGGAACTCCTTACCGCCCGGGACTGGGGGTGTCTGGAATCCCAACTGTACCTGCCAAAGCCTTACGTAAAAGCTACCTTATCACACCCTACGCCTACAACCGACATCTCCTATTTCACAGTGAGCAGCGGAACAGAATTTTTCCAGAAACCGCTAATACTCATCAGAGAAGGGAAGCCAGGAGCAGCTAGAATGACTTGTCATTTCAGGGCAAACAGCAACAAAACCTTTCTCATCTCCAACTCTATGCTTTCAAAGCAAAGGAACTGGGGGTCCAGGCAAACCTTGGCAAGGGGACAGCTGAACTGCCTGGGTGGCACAGCGTCCCAGGTGCGGAGGGGGAATAGAGGCTGCTCTTCGGACACTAGGCAGGGGGGTTCCACGCCCACCTCGACCCGGCATAGCATCCCACCTCCCCGCCCAGCAGCTAGCGAGACCACCAGAGGCAGCCGGAAACAGCGCTGCGGGGTGCGAAAACCCTTTCCCGCCCGCCCGGACTCACGATCTTGAGCCGGTCCAGTCCGCTCGCCTGGTCCATTGCTCTCCATGTGCTTCTCCCGGGCAGGGGCGCGGACCGCCGAGCGGCGTGGCCCGGGAGAAGCCGGGGCGGAGCAGCAGGTCGTCCTCGCCCCTTCCCACTGGCTTTTCAGAAAGCAGAGAAAAAAAAAATGGAAGCCGGAGCAGAACCGGGGAAGGCGCGCAGGGGCAGGGTCCCGGTCAGCCCGGGGATGGGGGAGGAAGTGGCGAAGGGGACCCAAGCAAGGGGCAAGCGAGGTCTGCAATCGGAAAAGGAGGCGGCGGGAGGGACTGAGGTCGAAGCCCTGAGGCTCACAAAGCCAGCAGAAGGCGCGGCGCTGTGGCTACCTGTGCTCCGAGCGCCCCCGCGGGAGCCGCGCTCTCCAGCAGCTCCATCTGGCTCTCCTGCGCCACCGCCGCTATGGGAGGCGACTTGGACGTGTCGCTTTGGACCATCGGCGAAAAGTCGGATCCAAGGCGACGGGTCCCCTCCTCCACGCCCCGGGTCCCCCGCTCCTCTTCGCCCTATGATCGGTGGCTCTCAGTGCGCGGAATGCAGCTAAAGCATATTGCAAAGCCTAGGGGCGGTGGCGCGGGTACTCGGCTGGGTGGCCAGGGAGAGGGGCGCACGTTCTTTGGGGCCTTGGGACCAGCGAGCCGCCGAGACGCGGACTGCCGGGCGGGCGGTCTCCCGGGAAGGTCTCCGCCAGGAGGGAGGGCGCTCCGGGAGCGCGAGCCAGGGGGAGGCGCGTCTGAAAGCGAGAGTGACAAGCCACCGCCACTCCGAAAAGTTCCTCGCGGGAGGCGCGGGCCGCGTGGGCTCCGACTCAGCAGCCGCCCGTCGCCGTGGCCCTCGCGCTGGAAAGTTTTTAAAGCCAGCCGGGGCTCCCTGGGGAGGTAACTGGCCCAGCTGCTCAGCTCACCTCCTCTTCCCGAGGACCAGGAGAGGCAAAGGATCCACAGGGTTGGTCTCTAAACTGAAAGTCTCCATGATTCAGAACAGGCTGCAGACAGACTCTGGAGCCTCGGCAAAAAGCATCAGTGAAAGCCCTTGAGGAGTCAGAAAGCAAGTGCCATTGATGAACTAAGGCTTCCTCCCCCATGATCCTGAGCTGACAGTTGGCTCAGTTCCACTACACCTGTGCCCTAGCTTTTTGGTTGGTGATGACCTGTTTTATTTTTGTTGTCTTTGCTAGTACCACTTCGTTGCTAGCAGACTGTTTTTTTGTTTGTTTGTTTTTTGGCTTTGTTTTTGTTTTCTTTCCTACGCGATTGATAAGTCTTAATAGGACCCTTGAGACAAAAGTACGCACATTTCTAAAGACCCTGAAATGCTTGATAAGTAACTAAAGCTGGGATGTTTAGAATAGGATGGGCGGGGAGGTAGGGAGGAGATGGAAGAGGAAACCATAAATAGAATGTTGTACGACCTTTTAATTCAAAAACAAAGAAACGAAAGAGGAGGAGGAGAGAAAAAAATCCATTCTAATAGTCCTCATAAGATAGCTTTTCGCTTTGTAAGGTTCTTCTGGTCTGATGACTTTTACTGCCTTGGAAATCTACATTACAAACTTCCTGTCTATCAATCATTTTGTAGCAACACCATAGTTGTGAAGGCTGCAATACACACAAAGACCTTTTACTAAGGGAAACTTTTTATGTTGTGTTTGGCTGTAGTGATGAAATGCAGTACTTGCTCTTCTTAAGGATAACTGAGATGTTTTAATTAAGCAGATGTCTGCCATACACTGGATTCAGTCAGACTTATTAAAAAAAGGAAAAGAAAAACAGATCTTGGTATGTTTAAAGATTTAAGCATATACAAAGTGCCGTGAGTTTTCCTAATCTTTTGTCTTAATGCTGTTTTTAATTACATCTCACTAAATGTTCAGTAGAAGCATTAGAGTTTCAGCTTACAATTATTTGCCTCATTTGAAGGGTGACCTAATTCAAAAGGCAACAAGGCAGGGAGTAGAGAGTTTGTACATTTAGGGCATGAGATTCTGTTTTATAGCCATGGCCAGCCAGAAGCTTTCCCAGCACTCTGACAAGTTTGGGGTTTGTTTAAGTTCACTTATGACAATCAGCAATATTGTTATATTTATGTCTGACCATGCCATGTATATGTGTGAAAATGGGAAAGAAATTGTTTTGAAAGCTTTCCAGTTAAAGTCTACAGTCAACCTACAGTCTGCCGACAGTATTCTCACTGTCCTGACCCTGTTTCTTTATTCACTGGTGAGTTTTCTTGAGTCTGTTAAGTCGCAGGGACAGCACTCTGTCTACCATACTGGAAGCTCTGTATTGTGGGAACCATAGTTAGTTGTTGGTCAAGGTACACTCAGAATACAGTAGTTGTACTCCAAGTTCTTTCAATGGGTAATTAACAAAGTACAAACTAAGAGCCTATTTATGCTTCCAAATGACCACAGCCAACACAGATCAGGACGCTGGCCCTTTGGGGCTTACAGTATTATGCATACTTAGAAGCTAATTAGTATGTTTACTGAGTGAATGAAGGATGAACTTCCAAGTAGTTTTACAAAACTATGGGTTTATCAGGTGTGTTAGCATGCATCTACAATTCCAGCTCTTGGCAAGACAGTTGAGATTCTGGGCTCCATAGAGAGCTGGAACAAACAGCCCAAACCCCCAGAATTGATACAATGTAGTGGTTTCCCATGTCATTGGCCTAAAATCCTATGGATACTTCATTAATTATCTGTCATTCTCTTTCAATTATAGCCATTTGGGAAATAGAATTTTCTCTTTTCATCAGATTTTTAAGAGACCAGAAAATGTTAGATGAACTTTGGTAATAGCTTTATGCTTAAATGTTCAAATGTCACATACTATATTTGTTTTGTATATTCTGTGGTACTGAGTTTTTTAAGTTTATGTTTCTTTCCAACTCTAGGCAGACACTACTTGAAGTCACTGCATTTTATCCCTATGACCAAGAATTGCAGTGCACTGTGGCTAGGAAAACTTAATTCATAGATAAATTAATGAATAATGAATGATCTGTCTTCATGTGTTTTAAAACATTGTATAAACACATGAAGACAACACTTACTTTATCATGAGTCTTGTGAGAACATTAATTCTTCCTTTATAACCCATGCTAACTTAATCAGCATATAATGAACATAAAATACAGACTTTTGTCTGGCTTATAAAAGTTGTCAAATAAAAAATAACAAAATGTGTCTCCTTTAAATGAGTAAAAACAAAATAAGAAGGTTTAGAAAACCCTTCCTAGTCATCATTAAATGCCTCCAATTATGGCCAATTTTCTTATTCTTAACATGCTTCGACTTGGTGTAATGTTCAAAAACCAAAGGTGAAAATGATTTTTGGTAAGTAAAGCCTAATCTTTATCACATTGAAAGCTACAGAAATGCAAGAAACACCAGCAATTCTCTGCTTATCACTACTGGAGGCATTCAAATGCAGAAGACTGAGCTCTCCAAGCTGCTGGGTAGCATCCCGTGCTCATTAGTCTTTTCAATGTGCAAGCATATTCTGGGCATGCTCTGAAATACGGAAAGGGTCACTGGGAAGAACACTGTCAAGGAAGTAACAGTTTCAGAATAAGTTTTGCTGTAGTACGTGAAAGAATCCCTCATGACAATTCCTTCACCTCCCCTTTTCCAGCTGAAGATTTGTGACTACATTTAAGACCTTGGAGCAATGCTTTTGGGGAAGGAAGCTCACCATGTGTGATTTCTCATTTTACTAAGCCGGTTTTTCACCTCAAAGTTCTGGATTTCTGCCATTTTGAAGAGCATCTGCATAAAATAGATCGATGTTGACCACAGTCCTAACTTAGTAGGATGGATTCTGTGATGTCACACATAGGCTGTTTTTAAAGCTATAATATTAAATGAAGGCCACGAATTACAAAATATTCTATTAAAATAAATTATAGTACGAGTAAATCCAATACAAAAAATTTATATAGGCAGAGTGAAAGACCAAAACTAAAATACGCAAGTGGAAAAGGTAAAGTTTCTTTCTTTTCCTTATAAAAGATTTCCCAGGATTTAAATTCCATGAATTCTTAGATTTACCCTACAAAAAGAACTCCGGACAATCCAATATTTGCCAATCACTTCTCAGCTCATTGAACATCTGATTGACTCATACTGAATCTTGTTAACAACAGTACACACTCTTGTTTATAAAAGAGGTATCAGACTTTGGGTTAAGGACTTGTAGACATTATTTTGTCTGTGTGATAGATGTTATTATATTGTACATTAATGAGGTGAAGTCAAAATCCAGTAGTGAAGCCTAAATGCTTGATGCACTGCAAAGAAGCGATTCCTCTGAATGGGGTAACTCTGTCGGAAGTGGTTCTGCTTCTTGTTCACATTTGAACACCAAGGTTTAAGTAACTAACTACCAAAATGGCTTCTAGTCTTGCTCCCAGTGTTAGCGTATTCATTTCCATCTGGGTGAAGGAGAAGGCTCAAAAAGAATGATGGAACGTGGGTTGGGTTAGTAGGTGAAGTATGTAAGGGCTTATTTGCCAGGCTTGGAACGTCCACATCACTCCCACTTACATTAGCTAGAATTCAACCAGTGGATACGCTGATAAATATGGTCCAGCTGTGAGCCTTAGGAGGAAAGAAAGAGTGGGTTTGAAGAGCTGACAGAGACTGGCTTCACCAATCCTCAGTAACTCATTGTTGGCAAAGGCAGAAATCAGGTGCCTTCTAAATCCCAATTCTCACCTTTGTTCTCAGCCAACGGTTGTCTGCTGTATCCCAGCAGGCCTTGTGGTAACCTATGGAGAGAGTTGAAACAAATGCATATTTCACTGGCACTCCATCTTGTCTACAGCAACATGATTGCTACAAAATAGGACTGAGGGGCTGGGGAGATGACTCAGGGCATAAAGCGCTTTCAACATAAGCCGAGAGACACAGTGTTTGAATCCTTAGTTCTAGCTGGGCATGGTGGTGAGTATCTGTAACTCTCATGACAGGGACAGTCAGCTGGGCATGGTGGCGAGTATCTATAACTCCAGTGCTGGGGGACAGGGACAGTTAGACTCTAGAGCTTGATGGGAAGCCAGTCTAGCTGAAACAGTGAGCTTCTGGTTCAGCGGAGGTCCCTAGAGCTTGGTGGGAAGCCAGTCTAGCTGAAACAGTGAGCTTCTGGTTCAGCGGAGGTCCCTGACACAAAATACAAAGTGAGTGGGGAGCAGGAGAGAGGACTCTGTAGTACAAAGATTAAAAGTAGTTGTTGCTCTTGCAATGAACCCAGGTCCAGATCCCAGAACACACGTGGCATCTCATAATTGACCTTAATTCCAGCTCCACCAGTTCCAGGGAACCCAACACCCTCTTCTGACCTTGAGCACCTAGGCAGAGATGTAGTATATATAATCAAACTACCCAGGCACATGTAAAAGTCATCTCAAAAAAGAAAGAAAAACAAAAAATAAGATGATTGGATCAGGGAGATGGCTTAGTGGGTAAAGACACTTGCCACACAGACCTGGATACCCGAGCTTGACCCCTAAAACCATGTAAGAGAGACATGAATCCACAAAATTGTTCTCTGACCTCTACATGATGATGATGATGATGATAATAAATGAAAAAATAAGGCTAATAACCTCTAGCCTGTAAATGTGCTCTCATGGGGAGTGCACCCACCACATGCACATATAAAAGAAAGAAATGGCACTAGTCTCCTAAATAGCTCTGAAGTACAGAAATTTTGTCAATTTATGCCATTGTGTAATATACTTGTGTGTGCATATATGGAGACATGGAGAGAAACAAGCGAGAGGAAAGGAGGAAGACAGAGGCAGGGAAGGAAACATAGAGGAGGGGAGAGGAGAGGCAGAAGGAGGGGGAGAGAAAAGGGGAGGAGAGACGGGGAAGGGAAGGAAAAAGAGAGGAAGAGGAAAAGGGATTATTGTAGTCCAGGGTTCTAGGGAGAACGGTGTTGATCAAGGCATGCCTTATGTACTTATGTAGCACTCAGTAGAGCCAAGAAGACACAGTCACAGGATGACAACTGTGATTGCAAAATACTGTGGGTGACAATTCAAAGAACAGGGGGAAATGTTCTATGCAAAAATGACAGAACACATGAAAATGGAAGGGAAAGTTTCAGTGCAGATTAAACATTGAGTTGGAAAATAAAGGAGTGACAGACTGAGATTCTGACTGAGAACTACTCACACATCTCCATCTTCTGCTGCCATCCTGCAGACCAAACCTGTGTTTCAACAAAACAACAAGAATCAAATGGTGTGTGGTCTCCCATGATTTTGTGTGTATGTGTGTGTGTGTTGTTGTTGTTGTTGCTTTGCTTTGCTTTGCTTTGTTTTTATTTTTAGTGTGTTGTTGCTGGGGGTTAACAACATCTCTTTTTTAAGATTTAACAACATTTTAAAAATTTATGTGTATGTGCTTTTGTCTATGTGAGTGTAAGCACATGGCCAGAAGAGGGCACTGAATTCCTTGTAGCTGCAGTTACAGGTACCTAACTGGGATGCTGGGAACTGAACTTGGGGCCTTTGAAAGAGCAGGAAGTGGTCTTATCCACCGAGCCACCTCTCCAGACTGACACTGGGTGTCTTTCACTAATTGCTTTCAACCTTATCTTTTGAGACAGCTCTTGCACTGAGCTGGTGCTCACGTTTGTCTAGAATGGCTGCCCAGTGAGCTCCCCATGAACTAATTTTACAGATGCAGGGGGTCACATCTAGCTTCTCCTTGGGTTCGGAGGATCCACACCCAGGTCTATATGCTTGGGGTGAAAGAAGCACTTCACAGGCTGAGCCATCTCCCTGGCAGTGTTTCTTTTTAATAGAACACATTCGTCCTCCATTCATATTTTCTCTCTCTCTCTCTCTCTCTCTCTCTCTCTCTCTCTCTCTTTCTCTCTCTCTCTCTCTCCCTCTCCCTCCCCTTCCCCCTCCTCCCCCCTTCTGTGTGTGTGTGTGTGTGTGTGTGTGTGTCTCAAAGCCCTTTATTGAGAACCACACTTGAATTTACATCTATCTTCCAATTTTCCATCTTTTATTTCTTTTTGTTTAGGTTCTTAGCTGGTGTCTTTTAGCAAAGTCTTCTATTTTAACTTTGATTGTACATTTTATTGGCAATTAAATATTTAAAATATGCATATTTAAAATAAATTAAATATTCAAAAAATAAAAATTATTTAAACAATTTTTAAGAACACTTAAATGATGAGTGATTGCCCACATTTAGTTAAAAGATTAAATAATACTATATACAATAAATTTAAAATTCTCTACAAAAATAAATATTAAAATACAAAACCTAGTTTACTTAGTTTTATAAAATATTTTCTCCTAAAATTAAAAAACATGCTAAATAAAAATAATTGCATAAATTTTAACCAATAAATTTCTAAGTAAAATATTTTAGAAAAATCTAGCTTTTTATCATTTTGAGGTTTAGTGATAAAATATTTCTAATTAAAATTCTTTATAATTCTCATGTTTACCATATATCTTATAGAATTAGTTTCTCATTTTGTATACTATACATAGACCCTTATACAGATATCCAAATTTAAGAACAAATTTGGTTGACTAATGTTATTAAGTTTTCATGATCACCATAGACTATTATTACAGGCATCAGTCTACATTTTTCTACATTTCAGAATCAAGAATTAGAAAAGAAAGAGCTAACAAGAAGCCAAGTGGAGTAAAGGCTCCTACTGCCAAGTCTGGTGATCTTATTTGGTCTCTAAGACAAACATGGTGGTAAAAAAGAATTGACTCCAACAAATTGCCCCATGACTTCCATACATCTGCACATATACACACACATACACAAACACACACATACATGCACAAACAACAAATCTCCACACATAAATAAATAATAATTTTTAAGAATCAGAATATAAAGGGATGCAAGAAAACAGATTCCCCGATTCTGTTGAAAGAAAGGCTGTGACAAGTTAATTACTTTTGCTCCGTTACATAAGTGCTCTCACTAACCAGATCCTCCACACATTCTGGTACAATGTGTCCCCAGTAACACAGCAGCAGTGGAAGCTGGGGTTTCCTCTTTTATAGACACAGAACTTAAGGTGGGATGGATGTCTTTTCCTGAGATGCAGATGACAGGAGAGCACATATTATAGGCTGTGCTTCAGTAGTGCTGAGAGAGTCCTTAAATGAGGTGTCCTCTTTTCTGAGATGAGGGTGTATCCCAGATAGCCTGTCAACTGTCAACCTTACACATCCTAGAATCCCATGAGGGGGAGGTCTCAATTGAGGGACTGCCCATATCAGATTGGCCTATGGCCATGTCTGTGAGAGACTGCCTTGATTGATCATTGATGGATGAAGGTCCAGACCAACATGGGCATCACAACAACCCTAGCACTAGAGGCCTGGACTGTATAAAAATATAGCTGAACATGAATCAGTAAGCAAACCAGAGAGTGAGCCAGTAAGGAGTGTTCCTCTGTGGTTCCTACCTCTGGGTTCCTGACCTGGTTTCCTTCAGTAATGACCTGAGTATCTAAGCCGAATGAATGCTTCCTTCACCAAGTTGCCTTTGAATAAAGTGTTTTATCACCACACTAGAATGGAATAGGACAGGGTGGTTCCAGCTAGCTCCATGGCATTAGTCCTGTGGTTACCAGCAAAAATATCAGAAAAGCCTATGTACAAAGTCATGCCTTTAATTCAATGACACAGGCTGCTCTTAAAAATTCTCCAGAGTTCACCAAACATATAGGAAAAGAAATCACCCAGGATTGACAATCATCAACAACAAGAAGGGGAATGAGCCTTCAGGACCTTCATAAGATGGGGCGATGATCATTTAGTGATTAAATATCCCATCTAAGTGACGTTGGATTCTTAAAAACAGCAAAGCTTAATTCTGATCCTCTAATATATATGGTTTTTGTAGACAAGAAGGAATCTGGTTGAACTGGCCCCTCCTCTCAGGTTTATCTTTTGTGGTATCTTCAATGTCCAGGAATCAGAAAAAACTGGACCAAAGAGCTTACTTAGCAGGCGAAAGTGCTTGTTGCAAATCCTGATGTTCTAGCCCTGGGACCTACAAGATAAAAGGAGAAGTAGACTCCTGAAAGTTGCCCTCTGATCTTAACATGTGGGTCCTAAAACATGTGCATGCAAACACACACACACACACACACACACACACACACACACACACACACACAAGCTGAATATAATTTTAAAAATCAGAAAACCTCTCCAAACAGCTAATCTTCTAGGGAGCTACACTGAAAAAGTAAGCTGCCTTCAAATATTATGGGACAGGTTAATGTTCTCCACAGACCATGATGAATATTAAGTTGTGGGATCAGCATGTCACCTTCCTAAGTCAGTGACTGATGTCATAATTCTCATTTTGTTATCACTTTCCTTGATAGTATTCATATAGTTTTATTTAGCTGAGCTAACAAGCTGGGTTGGATAGAATCCACACAAAGGTTGCTGTACTTGTTGTTAATTCAGCTAGTACTTACAGAGAAATATAACATTCTAATTTTGAAATCCTATGTGAACAACGGCAGCAGGGGCTCTACATTTAAAATGTGTATTTTACTCAAGTATTCTCACAGTATCAAACCCTTATCAAACCATACCAAGCACTGCAAGAAGCTCTTAAGTAGATTATTTCATTTAATCCACCTAATAATCCTAAAATGGCATATGCTCATTGAAAATGTTGAGAAATTTCATAATGTCCCACCATATAAAGAATAAGGGGTAAAATGTAGACTCCTGTATCATCTGTTCTGAACATTCATTTCTATTCTGCTAACAGATGTTGTTTTGCAATATACACATAGAATGTCAGTAGATGATTGTTCCTAAGGTTGTTTCAACCTTAAAACATGAGTTCATGATGTTTTTCTTCTCAGCATAGGTAATCTAGAATTTTAATAAGCACTTATTTACTTATTTTATGTATATGTGTGTACATGATATGTATGTTGGTAGGGAATGCATGCAAAAATATGTGGAGGTCAGAGGACAACTGGAGGTTTGTTCTCTCCTTCCATATTGTGAACTTTTGAAATCAGTACCTTCATATTCTTTTGGAATTGGCAGTCTAGATTTCCAAAAATTTGCTGTTATTGATTATTTACTTCCTCAAATTGAAATGATAGATGTTAGTTTTGGGAATCCCCACTAACAACGTGATTTCGGAGAGGAGAAACTCATAATAATATGTCTGGGTGCACATGTCTGTGTATTTGATATATATGCGTCTGTGTAGACGGAAGTTTCTGTCCTGCCCAGTCCCACAGCTGTTCAGTCCCAATGAAATGTACAGAGGCTTATATCAATTATGAATTGTTCAGTTTATTAGCTTAGGTTTATTATTAACTAGATCTTACAACTTAAATTAGCTGATAATTCATGTCTGTGTTAGTCATGTGGCTTGGTACCTTTTATCAGTGAGGTATTCTCATTTTGCTTCCTCTGTGTTTGGTGGCAGC
Organism: Myodes glareolus; assembly: GCF_982192425.1. Classification (NCBI taxonomy): domain Eukaryota; kingdom Metazoa; phylum Chordata; class Mammalia; order Rodentia; family Cricetidae; genus Myodes; species Myodes glareolus. Next base: position 12,613,839 of record NC_142039.1, read on the forward strand.
TGCAGATTGAACCTTTCCTCTTTCCAGAATTTTCTTAGTCCGATCACCCTGACTATACTTCTTGTCTGGCTACTGGCCTATTAGTGTTTTATTAAACCAATATAAATGACAAATCTTTACAGGGTACAAGAGCATTATCCTACAACACTTCTCCTTCTTTTCTTTTCAAAACAAGAATTTTGAATTTAATCTCCTTTGTTTAGCTTTTTTCCCCAGTCATTATCCCTAACAACTTGTAACCAACATTCTAAACAAAGACAAACATCCATAATCCATTGAATGACCAAAACCCACCCACCCTACCTCTTGGGAATGTGGGCATACTTTTCTAGGCTACTGTCTGCTTATTGGGGGTGCTGATAATTTTATCAGGACCTGAAGAAAATTTAGGATGATGGTCAAGTCCTGACTAGAGTATTCTGTGAAGATGGATCACCTCAAGCAGCCAACTTGTAACTGTTATAGATGTGAAACTCAAAGGAAACTGTGACAGAGGTTCTCTGAAATGGATCATCTGGGACATTTGTTCTTATTAGAGATCTTTCAGGGGGTCTTCCACTATCATATCTTATTTTTCTTGACCCAGAATAAATGCACAATCTTTCATTTCCTGTTGAAACAAAAGCAAAAGCTGTTCTCCAAAGTTACATATCTTTTGACTTAAATTTCGAAGTCAAAACATTTTCAAAATATATAGGTTGAATTAATCCAACAGTATTTATAACCAAATTTAATTTGTAATCAAATGTCTTTTAGTAGCTGTTGCTCCTTCCTCAGCAAGCAATTCAAAGACAACACAATAACATATACTATCTAAACTCTCTGTGTGTTTTCCATCTTTACATGGCTTTTTTTTCTCACTCTATTTCTATTATCTTTTAATTTTTGGTTTTTTGAGACATGGTTTCTCTGTGTTTCTTTGACTGTCCTGTAACTCACTCTATAGACCAGGCTGGCCTTGAACTCATAAAGATCTGCCTTTATCTGCCTCCCAAGTGCTGAGATTAAAGGAATGTGCCACCCAACTATTCTCTCTCTCTCTCTCTCTCTCTCTCTCTCTCTCTCTCTCTAAGGACTTTATCCTTTTTCTTTTCTCTCCCAAGCCTACATATATTTTTAAACACTGTGTAAACAATTTAGAGATTTTTTTTCATCAAAATCTGTCTTTACTGTATATCTCTCTTTTTCTGACCACATGAATCTTTAATTTGTTAAGTAACATGGCTAGAATTAAAGCCGCAGCTTTGATAGCTTCATGGTGGAGGTACTGATGGTTGCCACCCCCCCCCCCCCACCTCTGTGGAGTTTCTAGGTCCATACCACCACCAAGAAGCATGCCTCTGGCTGCTCATAAACACCATTTAAGTGTTTGGTAGCAGGGCCTCTTAAAAGAGCTAGATGCATGGTTTTTCCTGCTAATTCGGAGTCAGGAAGCCCCCTTAAAATAGCAGTGCCTCTGTTTGCTGCCAGCAAACAGAGTCCACCTGAGGCAGCACTGCTACCAAGAAGCCATGCTTGACATCTAGAATCTTTTTTTTTTTTAATCTTTCTCATGCTTAACGTGGAGATTCTTGCCAAATATTTGGGCACCATTTGTAGGCATATGTGTGTTGGGGGATTACATGGGACCATACATGCAGAACCTGGTAAAACACCGTGGGTGTACTATGTCATCTCTCTCCACTTTATTCCCATGAGACAAAGTCTTTCATTAAACCTGGAGCAAGGCCAGTGGCTAGCAAGACCCAGCATTCTCCTGTCTCTGTCTTCCACAGTATTGAGGTCATGGGCATACATGGCCATGCCTGAGTTTTTACATTGATGTTAGGGATTTGAACTCAGTTTCTCACACAAGTGCTCTTCCCCTCTGTGCCATCTTTTTCACTGACCCAGCTCCCCAACTCACATAACAATACATCTTTAATCCCTTTATAAATTCTAATTTCAAAATAGTACAAAAGTATCCCTTCTCATTTTGCTCACAGGGGATAACTGGATTGCTCCTTCATTACATAAATGAAAGGAGAACAAGTCAAGACATAAAGACCTCAAATGAATCAGACACAGTCAAAACACAGAACTCAACATTCGCAGTTTCAGTCTTGAGTCTTTGTAGATGGCTAAATAATTAGAACATGATGTTCCTGAGAAACTGTTAGAGGAATGTGGTTATTTGGAGATGACTATTGACGATAATTTTCAACTCCATAAGGTTTCATGTGCGTGTGTGCATCCCTTGGAGCACAGGAGGGGACTCCGGTTTAATTTCTGTTTTCAACTCTACAAAAAAGAAAAAAAAACAAAAACAAAAACAAAAAAATCCTTCATGTATCCACCACCAAAAGCCACAAAAAATGTAAAAGTATTATTGAACAGAAACCCCATTGAGATAATTTAGACAATAGCATATTTGCCTTTGAATCACAGACCTACTGTTTAATAATTGTTTTCTCTATGCCAGGCAATCTGCTTTGCATAAACCATCTCATGCAATTGTCCCCTCGCCCTGGGAGGATTGATGCTTGCTTAGAGTAGAGGAAACTGAGGCTCAGAAAAGGTACTTCCTGTTTCCAAATATGTAGTGAATAACCATTGAAGTCATTATAAAAGTTAAGCAAGCATTTATCTCAATTGCAATACGACTGGAACAAATGCCCGTTTATGTAAGCAATGAAACAGACCAGTTTTCTTGCTTCAGACTCTATCTTATTACAGATGTGTTCCTAGCACTAGCTAACATGCCTTCATTATGCTTAATTTTAGCTGGTCACACTACTCATATTAGCAAGCCAATCTATGACAAAATGTTACGCATGCAGTCAGAGTCACAGTGTTAATTTTACAGTTTGGTTCTAACTCTGCTGCATAGACTAAGACTTCTTCTAATAGTTTCTATATCTCTGAACACATTCCCATAAAAATAAGTATTTAGTGAAATGTTTGTGGTCATTATTTTTTTGAGACAGTTTTTTTATATATATATGTAGTGTTTGCTGTTCTGGCACTCATTATGTAGACCAGGTTGGCCTCAAAATCACAGAGATCTGTGTATCTCTGGTTCCTAAGTACTAGGATTAAAGGCATGTGCCGCCATGCCCAGCTTTGTGTATTGTCTTAGATATTTATTTATGTATACGTATGTGAGTTACTGTGCACTACATACAGGCAAGTATCCATGGAAACCAAGTGGCATTGAATCCCTCAGAACTGGAATTACAGGTAGAGCTGCCTGATAGCTAGTGAACCAAACCCAGCTCCTGAGCATTCTGTTATCATTTTAGGGTTACAGGCAATCTGCTACCTTATTTTTGGAGGCAACATTCACATGAAATCATTTTACAGTGACATTTTTGATATTACTTCTTACATAGCTGGAATCTTTATCTAGTTCTGAAATATGTAAAATAATACAAATAGAACATTGTTAAAGAGAAATTTAATTTTGTGATTCTTTTATTTTTGCCATTTTTAAAGATTTTTTATTCTTGTTATTTGTGTTCCCTTGTTTAATTTTATGCTTAATTTAGGATCATGTTTTTGAGTCTTAGAGTTGAGGGTTTGTTTGTGGTTTTTTTTGGGGGGGGGAAGGATTGTACTTAAAACATAAGGGATTTTGAGAAATATACCACCTTGTCCAAACTAACTCTTCAGCATACCATCAATATAACTGTCTCAGACTTACAATGGAAATGGAGACAGTTTATGAGTTACTTGTTTCACCATGGCACAAATACCTCACAAAACCTCCTGAAAGAAGGAAAGGTTTGTTTGTCTTACAGTTCTAGGGGATACAGTCACTGTGCTAAGTACAAGCTGGTCATTGTATCCACAATTAGGAAGCAAAGGCTGATGAATGCTGGTGCTTAAATTGCTTTCTTCTGCTTATTAAGTCTGGGGTCCCTATATCTAGAAGGCTAGCACCCACATTTAGGGTGGCTGTTTCTACTTTGGTTAGGCAAATCTAGACAACTTCTTACATTCTTGCCTAGAGATTTGTTTCCATGGTAGTTTTAAATTCCATCAAACTGACAAGTCAAGCTTAAACATCATAGGTGATGCTGTGATAAGATACAATGATAAAGGCAATTTACAAAGAAAGAGTTATTTGGGCTCACAGCTATAGAAAGTTAGAGTCTATGACCACCATAAAGGGAAATGTGGTAACAGGCAGGCATAATGCTGGAGCAGTAGCTGAGAACATATATTCACAAGCAAAAGGCAGAAAGACTCAAAATGGTTTGAGTCTTTTGAAACTTTAAAGTCCACCTCCTAATGACACAATTCTTCAAATAAGACCACACCTCCTGACTCTTCTTAAACAGTTTTACCACCTACGGACCAAGTATTAAAACATATGAGTCTATATAGTCGTTCTCATTAAAAACTATCACATGCGATCTTTCAAATGATAGGAAAACAAATGTTGGTATGACTGACATGACTGTTGGGCTCGATCCTTGGAAGTAGTAGCCGGCACTTCCAACTTTGGTCCAAGTTCTTCAGCCCTCACACTTACCAGCTGGAGACCAAAGGCAAGACCTTCAATTTTTCATCTCTGGTCAACATGGTATGAAACTAATTTCAGGTCCCAAGATAAAATTGGCACCAAAATGACATCCTTTATATATCTTATGTTTATAGTTTAATACAATGATTTAATGATTATTTCACCAGGTAAAAATAGTTAGAATTGCTATCACATTTCAAAATGCATTTCAAGTGCATGACACTTGGAAGGCATTTTATTTTTCACTGTTTCCATTAAAGTCTATTAATGTATATTTTTTACAATAAAAATTCAATTGTAAAAAATGTTACTAATTAAGTTTTATCCATTAAGAAGATCTACTGTGTCCATTTGTTGAATTTGGAGGAGTATCTTTGGAACAATTGAAAAATATTTCACAATAATTTAGTTTTATATAATTTCTTATTCTTTGAAAGTTTCTTATATTTATCCAGTATAATCAATCATCTCCACCTACCACTGGCCTCCAACTTGCCTTGGTACCCTGCCTCATCTTCTTCACAGGTTCATGTTCTCTTTTTCAAGTGTTATTTATAGCTCCCTGATTCCAATTAGTACTGCTCACATGTACATGGGTGTGTGGCAATCCACTGGGGAATGAACAACCTACCTTTGGCTGTATCCCCATGATGAGTACTGACCACGCTTCAAACGCTCAAGAGCAAATTCTACATTTGACAAGAATGATTTCCGCTCCTTAAGTTTACCATTCCTTGTTGGTAATTATACTATATAGTATAATTGCATGACCCTTCTGGCTTCTACTTTGCTTGAAATACTGATTACATAAAGAGAAGCTGAAAGCAAATGAAGTCCTTCTGAGGCAGAAAAACATAGGGAATAGCTTAGCCAATGTGGGGTTCTGCTTGGCGTGGACTATGCATATGCCCTTCATATAATGTACTTGGCAGTCTGAGACCCTTGCCTGCACATAGTATGTCCACACAGTTCACTCTATCAATGTACCTAGCAATCTTGGACCCTCATCTGCATTGAGCTGTGTACATACTCCACTATAAGCAAGTTTATTCTATTCTCATGACCATCAGACTTAGACAGATGTATAGGTAGAAGAATGGAATAGTGCCTGAACTGTTTTTAGGCACATAAGTATTAAGGAAGGCAAAATTGTCTCCCAAAGCGAACTTTTAGGGAGAATATCCTGTTTACTAATCTTATACTTATATACAATTAATCATACATATAAACTAAAATCAGATGCATTACAGGAAGGAATATACAGAGTAGAGAAATGGTTTTATAGTTTAATCTGTCAAGCAGAATAGGTACTATATCAAAACTATCCTTATTAGCAACTAAACTTCTTTTTTGTTTGAACCTCAAAAGTCCCAAACAAGAACCCTTGAGTGTCTCATGTGGCCTACCATCAAATTTGACAACATGCTTCTTTCTAATTTGTACTATCACTTTGTTTTTAATAAGATTTTCTTACTGTTTTGCAAATTTGTGTGAGCTTACTTTAATACTGTGGCTAAAACGCCAAAAACCTAGAAATGCCTGCCTCAGATCCTTACCACCAGCAACACAACCTCGACCACCATGTTTTCTGTTCTTTCATCCTCCTGTTTATTGATACCTGTTACAGTGGGGATTCTGCAAAAAGCAATCTAGTCCTTTGTTGGGGTCCGGTGCCAGTCGGGACCCTAAATTATTTCTCTGAACCAGAGGGGAGGTGTGGGATTAAAGACACAACTCACATGGCTTTATGGGGAAGGAGATTCTCAGTGATCCCTCATGAAATCTTGAGTTCACATCCTGAAAATTTCCCTGTTTATTCTCCAATATCAGCTTTTATACCAAAACATAAACTGAGGGGTCAATTCATTAGCATTCTGTTTCCTAGGTAAGTAGGTGAATGGTTGTGGTCATGTCCACATCTACCTATGCCTGCTCTGTCATGGCTTCCTACTCTGTATGCCAGCTCTGTCACATAGGCCGAATTAACATCTCTTTTCAGGCATCCTCCAAATCACAAAGAAGGAGCAGAATGACATTAGCATATTCTGACCCGTTGTTAGGGATGACCCTTCCTGTATGGCAGGTGCAAACTATGGCCTGGAAGTTTGGACACCATACCATGTAAAAATATGGGTCTACAGTCCTGCATCTATGCTTGATGCAAATAAACCAGCAAATTGTGCCCAAAATTATATTACAATGCTGAATAAGAAGGTGCAGATGTAGAAGTATCAAGGAATGTTGACTTCAGCCCAATGGTTTCTTTCTGTGGCTTAAGATGTGTAAGCCCTTCAGGACATTCTGAAGCATTTTACATTGGTCTAATAAGCAAGTAGGCATCAGAATTCCTAACTCTCTGACTCCTGTATTTAAGGGAAATGTCTAAGTTGTACTTAAAGAGGAATCTTTTAAAAGAGTTTGATAGTTAGACAGTAATAACAACATAGTATATGGATACAAAGCATTAAATCCACGTGTTTCTAAGAACTTTACATATTGAATTAATTTAAAATTTTGAGACCTAAGTTCCACACCACACATCGAAGATTTTGGAAAGAGTGATCTGGGGCCAAGTAAGTCACAGAAATAAAATACTAGATGGCAGTAATAGCAGAAAGTACCATTCTTTCATCTTGAAATATCTCAAGGGTTTTATAAATACAAATAAACAAGCTTACATACTACCCTTTCACCGAGAACATAGTGTACCTGTGACTAGACACAGCAAAATGAGATAACCGTTTGAGTTGTGTTTATTTGAAACTGCTGTAATAAATTCTTCAGCAACATAGAGGTAAGAACAGTCTGGCAATGTGGAGATACTCGTTCACAAAAACAAGTAGACAAATTAAACATTAGCAAGATAACACATTTAACAGAATGTGTGCACAACTTGAATATTTCACAGCACCTGCTAGCTCCATACTGTGTGCCAGGATCTATATACAAGCGTTTCATAGTCTAATCCTCACAACTCTGACAGCATGATGCTCCCACTATTATCTCAATATCGCAACTATCTAGCAATGTGAGCAATCACGCTCAAAGCTTAAACAGATCATTGGTAACAAATATTAACATGTGTATGCATACATTTATGTATGTGTGCCTATTGATTGTAATGTAAACATCCCTGATACTGATGGTAGAGACCTGGGTGTCATCACCTAGTTAAAAAAAATAGAAAGAAACAAAACTATGGAAATTTGGCCATCTTTGAACCTCATAGTTGGATTTTAATTTCTGAAACAAAGGGGCATGAGAGGCAGGTATGGAGACTTATAGGGGAGGGAGAGAAAAGGGGAACAGAAGATGAGAAAGAGAGAAGAGGGGAAGGAGGGAGAACGGTGTGTGTGTTGCCACATTGTTTAATGTATGGTGCTGTTTGATTGGCTTCATTATGAATAACTCTGGCTCTAAACACCTAAGCCCTCCATATGAATTAAAACTAGTTTTAAAAATATCTTATTGCATCAGGGTTACAGTGTCTCTTGCCTGGGTTTAAAGTCCCCTCAAACACCTCCCTGTTCCCTGTGGTGTCGGGGAACTCCCGAGACCTCTCTGAAGCACAGGTCCTGTGAATTCGGATCACAATGTCCGTGTTTTGAAGTTGCAGGAATAGAAACATGTTATCAAGAGGTCACTCATAATAAGAATTAAAGATGATTCTTCCCCTTTTGTTTTCTTATTGAGAGAATAATCAACATTCAGTTACATGTGGGAACAGTGAAGAGATAAATGAAATTCACAGCCAGTAAGCTCATGTGAGTCATTCCGTATAATTGTTTCTTTTGCTGTCTTTTCTGAAATCATTGGCTGGCTTGTAGCAGTGCACCCTTTAGATACATAGACTCTCCACACCCTGTGTGTCTTCAGAGGACACTGTGCAGAGTCAGTTCTCCCACCATGTGCATCCCAGTGAGTAGACTCAGGTCACTCTCAGGTTTGATGGCAGGCAGTCACCTTGCTGGCCCCCAATGCTAAACTCTTTATACAGTGAAAGCTGTTTGTAAATGTTGGAGTAGTATTCCTTTTTGTACCTAATGATTTAAAAAGGAAACCCTGGTGACTTCACAGCTGTCTATGTGACATGGGGACACAAATGCGAAACATACCACACACAGATATACCTCATGCAAGCACATATCTCATAATATATACAAAATATATCTCATCTCACATCATACCAATCTCATATACAACATACACACATATTATTCATACTAAACATATACCACATAGCTCACACACAGATACCAAAGAACACAGATATACTTTTACCTTACATACAGCACATACTTTTCACATAGATAGCATATGCCATATACCTCACAAATATAAACACTAACCACATATATGATACATGTGTGCTTCTATCATATATAGTAGGCAAACCACACACATCACACAAACCATAAAATCTAAACATTCTAATCATACCCACAGACACTTCCATATATCACAATACAACATACATGCTCCATACATACAACAGACAAACTATACAAGCACATATATTTCAACATACACACATCTCACACACTAATAGCAACCACACATGATACAAACACAGTTCTACCTTACATACACAGCTAACACTCAACACAGGCACTCATGCAGACCTCACATACGTAATGGGGTGGACTGGGGTAGTGGCTGTTGGTGATCGTCTAAGACAGTGATTCTCAACCTTCCAAATGCTGCTTCTCTTTAACACAGTTCCTTGTGTTGTGGTGACCCCACAGCCATAAAATTATGGATGTTACTTCGTAACTGTAATTTTGCTAGTTATGAATTATGATGTAAAGGTTCTGTGTTTTCTGATGGTCTTAGCAGACCCCTGTGAGAAGGTCGTTCAACACTCACAGGGTCAAAACCCACAGGTTGAGAACCACTGAGATAGGGAATCACTGAGCTCAGCCCTAAACAAATAGTTGAATGTCTAGGAAAGACAGAATCCTGAACAATGGAGAAAGGGAAGGCTTTGTCCATTCAGGACTGGAGAGACATAAATTAACTAACTGTCCTGGGTATTGTATAGTGTCCTTGGGCCCTTCCTTTTCCCCTGTTGGTCCTACTTAGATACCTACCTCTGTGCTTCCTGCCTTTTCTCCTCATACTGTGTTCCAGGAACAAGAAGCCAACATCTCAGATGACCTGCTTTGCTTTCCAATCTACCTGTGTCCCTCTAATGCTCTGTCACATATAGCTTACTCTAGCACGAATTCTAATTGTTATTAACAATAAAAACTCAGAGTCAGCTATCAGGGAGTGAAAACTGAAGGATCTGAGAAGCAGAGCAGCCAGCCACTAGAGTTCTTACCTCTACCAATGCTCAGACCAAAGGTTGATCCTGTTCTCAGACTGCAGATTGTCTAGACTGCAATCTCAGACTGACTGTGGCTCAGACTACACTGGTTTCCTGCCTCCTCTTGCCTTCTATCCTCTCTCCACCCAGTCACATCACTTCTGTCTCCACCTCCATAGTGCTGGGATTAAAGGCATGTGACCCCAAGTGCTAGGGTCGCCTTTGTGTGAGCTCTACTTCTCTTTTAGACTGGATCGGTTTATGTGCCCCAGGTGGTTTTGAACTACTAGAAATCCATCTGCCTCTGTTTCCAGAGTCCTGGGATTAAAGGTGTGTGTCACCACTGTCTGGTTTCTAATGGATTAGCTCTGCATTCTGATTTTCAGGCAAATTTTATTTGTTAAAACACAAACAAAATATCACTGCAGCTTACACCTTGCAGATGCTAACCACACATGATAACACGGTGCCTCTATGTTACACACTATACACCTGACACACACCAGTGACCCAACACATATAATATCCACATAGCAATCACACACCACAGACTTGTCATAAACTCAACCTTAAAGATTTAGAGTAGGGAAAGGGGCATTCATAAAAGAATTAATTTTTCTTCTCTACTGTGGCACGCCGCATCCGCCAGCAGAAGAGACGGCCACAACAGGATTCTTCTCAGAACGTACTTTTATTGGGAGCGCACAAACTTGAGGTTGATGGCAAATGACCCCGGACCCTGGCGCGCATGGCTTATAAACCGTGCAGAACAAAGCCTGAGACGTGTCCGAGTCTGAATGGCTCTGGCCGCTCCTGATCTTACGCGTCGACTCACGATTGGCGGCTGGATCGCGCTATTCAGGGAAAGCGCGCCAAGCGCCTGGGGCAGGGCCGAAGCTGCTTGAGAGGCAGGAAATGACAGCAGGGTTGTGGCACCTTGGCGCCCTACACTCTACATATAGAATAAAGCAGCCACCAAGGATTTATAATGCATAACACTCACTTTAATTGTTATCTTAGAGAAGACCCAGATTAAAAACTAAAATATCCTTTCTTTTCACTTGCTGGACAAGTTAGTGAAATCAGAATAAAGCAACAACAAAAGCCACCTGAAAATACCTAAAATAAAGTTTATTTCCAGACTCTCTGGACTGCCTTTTCCACAACAGGAGCTGTTCTCGGCTTGTCTCAGCCCGAGGCCTCCGCTGGTTCTCTCCTCTCAGCCCCCTCAGCAGACAGCAAATGGCAGAGTTCTCCCTCTACAACCACCTGAGGAATTCTTTTCGCCTTCCCCTGTAGTCACTGAATCAACAGCAATGCTCCTTTGCTCACGATCTGGAAACCTCTGGAATGCAGCAGTTTGGAGGCCTTCTCTTAGAATACACACCTAAACCCTGCCAATAGAATCCTCTAAAATGAGAGCTGGGCAAATTCCTCAGTGGTAGAGCAAGGCCCTGGGTTTGATCAGTGCACCACAAAGCAGTGTGTGTGCTAAGTCTAAGGTATGTGAGAAACAAGTGCTCGATGCTGGGAGTCCCAGTCCACTCTTCCATCCCCCTGTCTTCTCAGCCTTATAGATCCACTAACCTTACAACCCTGGTCCCACCGCCATCACCTCTGCTTGTTTGGGTCACGTTGTACTCATACGTGCTGGTTTATCAGTGAGTGAAGGAGCCAGCTAAAAGGAAAAGCACTTGACATTTCCCCCTCCGCTGACTCAGGCAAACTCCACACAGAATCATCTTACATGCCTGCATCTTCATGCTTTGATTTAAAGAAATGTAAATTATATGGGCAATGACAGAATGACTTTAAAATGTTGGGGAGGCAAATTATTTTATTGCTGTAATAAGTCATGCTCTATGGGAATCACATTCACTATTTTAGGGGCTGTTGCAAGAAAATAAATTGTAAAAATAGATGCATATAAATTTGTTACTAATGTAACTGCAAAAGTAGTCAGTGTTATTAAGTCTCTGGAGATAGTAACACAGTAAGATAAAGCCTGGAACAAAAGAACAGCCTGAACCTCGTGGAGGACATGTGACGGGGCCCACAGGCTCTGACATCTCTCCATGGCTACTTTGCCTGTGTGCCTGTTTGGGTGGTGAGTAGAAGTCCTTACCATTGATTGAATGTTTTTGTACTAGCCCCCGAATTTGCATGCTTAAATCCTAATCATCAAGCAATACTATTTGGAGGTATTTTCGGACGTGACTTGGTCATGAAGATGGCACCTCCAGAATGGGATTAATAGTCTTTCAAACAGATAAAGAAGGCATTTAGGAAGTATGAATCATGGTCTTTCAGAGGCAATTTTTAAATTTTACCCAGTTCTGCACATTAGGCATCTTGTAATAATGCCAGTGCTGGATTGTGAACTCTTTAGGCCTATTACTTCAGGTACATTATCCACCCCATCATTTAACACATAACCTACAGAGATTACCCCAAGATTCTTTCTTATTAGTATTACTTTAAAAAAAATACCAATCCAAATTCCCACTCCCTCCCCTCTTCCCATTCCCTCCACACACACACCCCTCACCCTACCTCCCTCTAATCCTAACAGCAGGTAAGGCACTTTGCTTTGTGGAAAGTCCAAGGTCCTTCCTACTACATCTAGGCTGAGCAAGGTACCATCCAAATAGAATAGGCTCCAAAAAGCCAGTATATGTAGTAGAGACAAATCCCAGTGCCTCTGTCAGTGGCCCTTCAGTCTGCCCCAACTGTCAACCACATTCAGAGGGACCAGCTTGATCCCATGTTCGTTCATTCCCAGTCCAGTTGGAATTGGTGAGCTCCCATTAGCTCAGGCACATTGTCTCATGGTCTTGACCGCTTTGCTCATATTCTCACTCCTTCCACTCTTCAACTGGACCTTGGGAGCTCCTCAGTTGAGATTCCCTCTTCCCAGATGTGTCAAGTTGTCATCCTCAAAATAAAAAAATAAGGATAATTAGAAACATGTAGACTCCTCTACCACCAAATCCCAAAATGGGGAGCTCAAAGGAGCACATTGAAACAGTGTGATGGAAATGCTAATTACTTCATTTATTTAATATTATGCAAGCAATAGTAAGTTCTAGTCTTGCCAAATAAGGATTTTTTACTAGTCCAGACAATTCTGTACTGTCCAGTTTGACAAGCTTGGTCTGTGATGCTACCTCTGTCTAACGGTTTGAAATAGCAAATGAGTCAGACACAATGAGTAAGCCTAATGAATAATTACTTCAGAGTTCTACGGAGAATGGGTTAGAGAAATGCTAGCTGCTTTCACCATTTTTTTTTAAACTAGAAATTCATTTTTTAGACCCTTACATGATGTGCTGTCCTCTGGCTCTGTTCATTTATGATGATGTTATATATGATGATGTTCTAAAGTGATGAATGATGCAGCTGCTGTTCCCACTGCAGGATGGGCTGTGCAGAGTTCCAGGACTCCAGAACACCGTGGGGTTCTTATAAAGCTTGAAGAATGGCATGGTATTTTTCAGTGATTGGAGTTACTTGAACATAGGAAACCCATAGTAATGGTTATTATTTTTGCATATTAAGAAATGAAGGATGGGCCTAGAGCGATGGCTCAGTGGTTAAAAACACTGGCTTCTCTTACAGAAGACCCAGGGTCCAGTTGCTAGCATTGAGGAGTTCCAGTTCCAGGGTATTTGAGGTCCTCTCTTAGACTCTGAGGGTGCTGCATGCATGTGGTGCACAGACATACGTGCAGCCAAAGCGCCATGTGCTTCAAATGTAAAACAATTTTAAAAAGAAGTCGAAATCCATGCATCTTCATTTGTTCTACGTGAACTTACTGGGTTTTGTCTTCATGGCTACAATCTGAGTTGTCATCATTCATTCTCTATTCATTCTCTAATCTATTACAGCATGTCAGTGGGAGAAGTGTGGTTTATTCACAAGGATAGGGGGTGGGTGGGGGGAGGAATAAAAGCATCTGAACCTAAGGCAATCTTACCACTGTGATTATTGTGGGATTTTATGGAATTTTTGAACATGTCTTCTAAAGCCACTGGAGCTCCAAATTACAGTTTTATCTTAAACGAGATAATAAATAGATAGAATTACTATCTTGAAGTAACACAGCACTCTGAAAAGCCTCCAAGTTATGTGTCCCCTCCCCCCCCACCACGCCACTCTGTGGTCATTGAAATGCAGCCCTACTTACAGGAAAGCACAGGAGTCCTTAAAGCACAGCGTGAAGCATTTTCAAATAACAAAGAACAGATACTGTGCCCTGTGCTCGGCTTTGAGGCTGCAGGCCTGTAATTCTGGCATTTGTGAAGCTGAGGCAGGGGGATTACCACAAATCTGATGCCAGCCTGGCCTATATCATGACTAGAGAAAATATATTAGCATATTAGGAAAGACATCACTCCCTCACTGCTGCTGCTCCCTGCAGGAGAAAAACCCCTGTCCAGACTCTACCACGATCTATTAGCTTTGTGGTTTCAGAATATACCACAGTGCAGGCTTGTCGGCATAGCTTTTCTTGGTTAAGTTTGGCGCTTCATCTATGGAATAACGTACACTCCCCTTGAGAGCAGTATTCACACTCATTGACTTCTAGCATTCCATTGATGAATTATCTGTTGGTTCTACTGATGAGATCAGGAGATAGAAATTGTCAGATAGGTAGGGTCCCCAAAGTAGGTGCTCTGAGAATGTCCGTGTTGAAGGGCACGAGAGTCAGGAGGAGCTCTGGTTTCTGTTTCTTTCTTTCCACAATGAGCACTTAGGAGGCTGTGTGTGACTATGTGACTGACACTTAGAGGAGGCACTTGGACACCAAGGTGGTCCATACAGACTGACAAGCTCATCTCCTGTCTCATATCTTACTATTTGAGGCCACAAAGGCTTTATAAAGACCCTAGCCTGGCAACTTGATAGTATCCTATTTCCTGGGATTCTTCCTGCTATACAGAAGCACTGTGCTCTCTCATGTGCTGCTCTCTCTCTCTCTCTCTCTCTCTCTCTCTCTCTCTCTCTCTCTCTCTCTCCTTCCCTCCCTCCCTCTCTCTTTTCTCTCTTCTCCCTTCTTTCCCATAGGCTCCCAAAAATAAATACTTCTGCATTTCTTTTGGGCACTCACTTTCTGTAGGCTGTGAATTTTATTCTTTAAATTCTTGAGACAACCTGAAAGTCAGTGGCCAAGGAAGGCTTTGGTGGCTGTTCTATTTCTGGGACCCCGGCTCTCTGAATTAAGCCCACCTGAGCTTCTTAGGAAGAAATGCTATTCTCAAAGACAGCATAATTTTCCTGTGTCATTATGGTTGAAGAACACACGGGATACTATCAGAGTTGTGGCTGTGAACAATCCTGAGCATGGTTTTGGTAAACATACAGATACGTTATTGAATAACACACAGAACTGATGATGCCCAGCTTTAGTAGAAACTAACTACCTTCCGGTTCTCTAGTGTGGATGTGTCCATCTGGATTCCCCAAGCAGGGAGTTTTATCTGGTTTATATCTTATCCAGTACTGGATGCCAGATTCCTTACTTTTAGCTAGTCCAGAGAGCACAGCGTATCAAAAATATAAAAGGATTTGGGATTTTTTTCCCTGCACTGAAATTAATTAGCTTGCCAGAGTTTCACAGAGCCTGGAAGGCAAAATGCTCCTTGGTTACAGATGAAGTATGGCGTACTATTTCATAATAATAATCAGAGCATTGATACTTTATAGCATGTTTCCAGGCCCAAGTTCCAAGGGCAGAAGCAAGGCAAAGCAAATGATACCAAGGAACAAGGGGTTGTGTGACAATGGGGGAAGCCCGAGAGGTAGAAAGGGAGTGGGATCTGGATGGGAGGGCAGGTGGGGGGAACTGGGAGGAGAAGAGGAAGGTAGGCTGTAATCACGATGCATTATGTGAGAAAAATCTCTTGAATAAAAGGAAGAAAAAATAAAAGAAAAAGAAAACGAGTACCATGGTGATAGCCATTTGTGTGGTCTTTCTTAAAAAGTGTGTGTTCCGCTCTTCTCTATGTTTCTGGTTTTTTTTTTCTTCTGTTTTTGTTTTTTTTTTTAATTTATTTGTAAGAATTCTGGGTACAAGCAATGTTTCTCATATTATTTACAAGTATCCTTCCTTTTCCTGTGGCTTTTTTTATGTATTATTAGAGTCACAGGAAACTTGGTGTTTCCCCTATATATAAAACCTAAAAAAAACCAAACCAAAACGAACAGTCTAGAAATGGATCTACTGCCTTAGTCTACTTGGGTATCTATAGCAAAATACCTTGAGTTGGGTAGTGAAAAAAATTACAGAAAAGTATTTTATACAGTTCTGGTGGACAAGAAGATCTTGATTAATGTACCAGCAATTTGCATATGAGCTGAGGGCTTGTTTTTAGCTGGTAGTGACTTATGTATAACCTGACACTCTACAGGAGTGGGTAGTGATCTCCCTGGGGATCTTTGCTGTTTTTTGTTTTGTTTTTTTTTTAACAGTGTCTCCATATTTAGTCCAGGCTGTCATCGAGTTTGCCATCTTCTTTCCTTTGACTCCTGGGTGCTGAGATTACATACATGTACCACCTCCCTCAATTCCTTAAATCTCCCCCTCAAAGCACCAATCCATTCATGAGAGTGGAGTTATGATCACTTACTCCTTCCCAAAGGCCCCAGTTCATAAGATCACAATGAGTGTTAGATTTCATCATGAATTGGGGGAATAAGATTTAGATCATGGCACGAACATCTGTATGATGATCCGATGGCGTGTGTGCATGAGCATGCACGTATCCAGCGTATGCACGTCCTTATGTGGAGGGCACAGAACAGCCTCAGCCTTCATTCCTTAGGGAACACCATCCATTTTATTTTAAGACAAGCTTTCTGGCTTCATCCAATCCAGCCCAGGTTTTCATGTTTGTGTGGCAAGCACTTGACCAATGGAGCCATCTCTCCAACCCTGGAAGAACTGTTTTTCAATAAATATCTAGGGTTAATAATAATATATGAAGAAGTGAATGTGAAATTAATCTTGATTTGTACCTTACATAATAATACAAATCTGTCCTAAGGTAGACTATTGAGATAAATATAAAAGGAAAAGCACAAGATTCTAGAATAAAATAAGAATTTTGATCTTTTACTTTGGGATGGTTCTATTTATGAAAAGGATCCCAATATATTAACCATAAAGAAAAAATTGTCACTTAACTATATTAAACTGTAATGGTTAATAATGATTATCACTTTGACGAATCTTTAGTCACCTAGGGGTCAAGCCTCTGGGCACACGTGAGATTTTATCTTTGAGGTTAACTGAAATAAGAAGGCCCACGCCCAAAGTGGGCAGTAACATCGCCTTGGTTCAAGTGTTATACTGCATAAAATAGAGAAAGCTGCCTGGGCAGGGGCATCAATCTCCCTGCCTCTTCGTCTATGGATGCAATTCAACTGGTTGTCCAAGCTCTGGCCACCAGGCTATCTCCACCAGAGTGGCTGGTACCCTCAAACTATGAAATCAAATGAACTCTTTCTCTGTTAGGTTGCTTGTGCCAGGGCATTTTGGTACAGCAATAGCAAAAGTCACTAAGCCCTAAAGCTACAATATACAATGAGGATAAAGCCTCACATCCATCTGGACCGAGCTTCAACATAACGCTTCCCTACTGACTCTCCTTTTACTGTTTTTTCCTCTCTGTAACTTCCCTTCAATACTATAGCAGGCTAGTTCCAAATAAATGCATGACGTATAAAAAGCAACTTAAAACCTCATAATATTATCTCAATGCTTTGTAGGATATTTTGTAGGATACTATCTGCATTACTATTCAATGACAGACAGAATCAAATTTTAATTTGTAGATTTGTTAGTGCATTTAATGTTGTTCTTTTCATAATAAGAAAAACAAATACAATTTGCTTGCATTGCTCTCACTCTATTTAATGTGAGCATCAGATAATGACTGTGTGTGTGCATGGGGGTGTTCATGTGTGTGTGTGTGTGGGTGCATCTATATGCACACAAAGGTTGAGATTTGATGACAACCTCTAATGTCATTCCTAATGCCACATTTCACCTTTTTGTTTTAGACACGGTCTATCATTGCCCTGAAAGCTTACCAAGTTGGCAAGCCAGCTGACTCCAGATTTACCAAAAATACTAAAAGCTAAGGAGTCATCTAGGTCCAGGGATCCTTATGTCTCTGTTTCCCTTCCTTCCATCACAGAGAATATAGGCATGACCCATATACCTGGCTTTTCGAGTGGATTCTGGGGATCTGAACTCAGGACTGCACACATGTGAAGCAAGTGACTTACTTATCAAGGGAGCTCTTTCCACAGCCCACATTATGTGTTTTAAGGAAGCTCTGTTGTAAAAGATCTCGCACAGAGCAGATGATGCTTATTTTGAGAAAGCTCAGCAACTTGAAAGATTTTTGATACTGTTAGAAACCAATACGGTTTCATGATTAGGCCAGACTGATTTTCCATGAACCCAATAGCATTAGAATTTCAAAGCCTATGACCAATGTGGGTTTAACCTGGGATCTGAGAGAGTCTTCAGTGGATTTACATTTACAGAATGATTTTCCTTTTCTTATATAAGCACTTGAGGCCCTGGATACTAGAGCTTCCCCCATAGCTAGTTAATTCTTTGGCCTAATATGAAGGCCTCTCTGCTATGGCCTCATGGTCTTCTCTACCCTTAGGTGTTCACACTACCCATGAGGTCATTTCCCTGTGAACTTGGTACCCTTGGCTTAGGACAGTTCCTATGGAGACTCCTACCTTCATGGAACTATCAGATTCTCTCATATTTGTAGCTAATTGTTTTAACATTTCACTTTTAAAATACAAGGCTAGGGAAAAAAAGCTCAAACTGCAAACTTTCTAATGTGTCAGGTGACATAATAACCCTATGAAACAACTGTTCTTGTGCTGTGTATTTCATCATAACTCGGGAGGACCCACAGGACACACCCCAACTAGCTTCTTCTGCCATCTCTAGTTCAACAAAGGTCCCCAGCATTGGGCTGAAAGGTCATATTTTGAAGTATAGTGCATGCAACACTAATTATTCAGTTACATAAGAATGTGGCAAGAACCTGAATATTTCAAGTTAGAGCAAGTTGGAGATGCACAGAAACGTTACTAGCTTGTGCTCTCTGGTTGTCGTACTCTCTGACTGTTGAATTCAGAGGCCTGGCTTAGGGAAATCTTAAAATAGCTCGGATAAGCTCCTCTCTGGAATTCCATGGCCTACCCATGGAATGTCACCCTAGGACATGGACAGATGACGTAGCACAACTTTTCCCACAGTTTGTGCCCCTTATCAGCCACTCAAGGTCATCAAAACTCAACCAGTTGGTAGCAGCAATGCATACCACTCCTGCTAAAGTATTCTTCAGGTAGGCTAGAAGTGGTCTCACTTGATTCCTTAATATAAAAAAAGGAATAAATAATGAAGATATTTATTTGGAGAACAATGTTAGAAAGGGAAGTTTCCAAGAAGGCTCCATCTCCACTATATAGAATAGTCTATATAGACAGGAAGTGAATTAGGAATACAAAGCACATTTAAGTTTTATAAGGCAAATAAATTTTTGTCTCATAGAAGAAATCATCTGCTCTGTGTGTGGGTGGAAAGACAGTTGGAAACATAAGAACAGAATCAAAGAGAAGTAAACATTGTTACATCAGAGCAGTGGGTGGGAAAAAGCTCCCTCCACCAGTGATGAAGCCCCAAGAGGCAAGGGCCATCCAGTTGACAGCTAGGCTATGTTTACATCTGCCTGGACCCCACCCTGTCAGGTGGGCTTGACTTCCGTCTGTCATAGAAACAAACGATGGTTTTATGACGTTCTCTCCTCACCTGTCCTCCCCATCTCTTCCTCAGCCCCTTTCTTTCCTATGAGAATGCTCAGTGATACAATGAAAAGAGCTACAGCATGTGTGCTATGGATAAAGAGAGGGAAGGACAGAAAACACGCACAAGCGTTCCTCCTCGTCCTCAGCAATGAAAGGACGAACTCTTAGCTATACACTCAACATCAGTCATGAGTAAAGCTTTCTCTACTTAAGGCAAATAAAGATGATTCTGTTAATACAGATAGACTAATACACCCAGTGCACACACTACAGATTCTGTGTTCTTTTACCAGCTCAGAGATGTAGTCCAGAAACTTTACTCTTTTATTCTTTTTATTTTTTATTTTTATTATTTTCCCCTTCCTTTTTTTCTCTTTCTTTTTCTATATAAGATAGCATCTTATTATATAGCCCAATCTGGCTTCAAACTCACTACCTTTCTGCTTTTGGCTCCAGAGTGCTGGGGTCTTACGTTGCACCATCATCCCCTGCTCACCCAGGAATTTTCTGTTCATATTTTGATAATCCCCAGTCCTCCTGAGGCCCATCTCATAAGCACACAAACATACTCATCTTAAAACAAATGACAAGATTAACAACAACAGCAGCAGCAGCAAACTCTCCTCAATTCATTTTCTCTAACCTTGGTCTCTAGGAATTTCTCTTCTCCTCTCATCAGAATTCTTCGGGAGACCTGTTTATACTCATGGCTCACAACTGCTCTTCTCCCATGGTCTCCAGAATCCATTTTTATCAGGTTTCTTCTTCCATTCTTTCATGGTAATTGCTGTTTGCTCCGGATGATCCCTTCCTTTGTTTCCTAGGACACCACCCTCTCTACGGTTTCCTTGCACCTTGCTGGTTCATCATCCTTCCCTCTGGTTCTCCCACGTATTTTTGACCAGGTAATGATGGAAGGTGCCAAGACCCCTCTGGTTTCCATCTTCCCTCTTCTGTCGGCATAGTGATCCTTTCTCCAACTGCACAGCTTTAAATAGCGTCTAGAGCAGCGGCTCTCAGCCTCCCCAACACTGCCACCCTTTAACACAGTTCCCATGCTGTGGTGACCCAACCATAAAATTATTTTCCTTGAATATAAATTATATTCATAACTGTAATATTGCTATTGTTTTCAATTGCAGTACAAATATCTGATACACAGGATATCCGATATGTAATTCCTGTGGAAATGTTGCTTGATCTCCAAATGGGTTACCACCCCCAGGTTGAAAAACAGAGATATGTACTAGTGATGCCCAAGTTTGATCTCCAGTTCAAATTTCTCTTCCATACTTCCATACCTAAATGTCTACTGGACATATCCTCTTGTATGTAAATTGGACTTCTCCGATGTATTATGTCCCACATTGAGATACTGATATCTCAAGCTAATTTTATTCAATTGTTTTTGCCAGTTAATAGAAAGTTATAGGATTGGTGAGGTAGATGGATGAATAAACTGGAGCTATTTAAGAATCCTCAGAACCACATACTGGGCAGATGTGGCAATAGTTTGTAATGGCAGTAGTCATGGAGGACAAAAGAGGGGATCTCAAGGACAACCTGGCTGGCTGGACTAGACAGAACCAATAAGCTCTGACTTTAGAAAAATAAATGCCCTCTCTCAATAAAAATACAGAGTGATCAAGGAAGACACTGTAAATCAACTTCAGGCCCCCAAGTGCACATATGTGCCTGCACACATGACAACATGCATATGTATATTCATATCCACCACACAGTTATACTCAGCAAAAAAGAGAATTCCTCCTTGTTGTCCAGACTGCAACCCCAAATGTCCCAATCTCTCTTTCTTAAATTACTGATGGCATGGCTCTCAGTATATATCCAGATTCTGGCTATCAAAAGACATCTGACTCTCTACCGTTATGGTCCTAACAATCCCTGTTCCTTTGGAAATACTCAGACAGCCCCTAACAAGTCTCTCTGCTCTGCCTCTTTTCTGTGCATCCCTAGAGTCGACACTCAACCCTGAGAAAGAGGAGTCAAACATTCCATCGTCCTCCCTCCTCCCCTCTTGGCTGCTGGTTTTCTACTTCGGTGCTCTCTCATACGGAACGGTTACAACTGCAGTTCTGATCTGAGGAAGTGTGAAGAAGAAGATGCCCAGCTGGAACGGGACAGCGGGATAAGCAAAGCCAGGGTGATGACAGGAAGAAGGCCCAGAAGTCAAGCAGGCAGAAGCTAGAGGGACATTGAACAGCTTCCACGAAGGCTGTGGTTTGGAGAGAAAACACTTCTGAGCTCTGCAAAGAATTTTCTTTATCTACTGGAAGACTCCAGGGAAGAGCAGCAACACAGCCAGTGACTTTAGAAAGAAAATCAGTTAGTGGCAAATTTTAATTAAATACTGAGTTGAGACTAGCCTCAGGGCAAGCTGATGACTTGTTTGATGGAGTCATGTCTCTGTGTACTGCAGTTAGACATCGGCACTGGAGCTGGAAATGGAGACATAAGTCTATGGTGCTAAAGATTTTAAACTATATCACCATGGCAGCGGAGGGCCACTTCCATTTGTAAGTGGGAAATTAATAATCAGATCTACACTATGCTTGGGAACAATTTGGAGTTTCCATTATTAAAGAAGAGAGATGATGAAGGCTTTAGACAAAGGAAAAATGAAGATGAGCAAGAACATCTTTTTGGCATGTTTAATGTGTCTTGTCCTAAGAAACTTCAACTCCTAAGGACTTGCAGAACTGAGTGTTGATTTAACTGTGGGGGCAACAGATGAGATGATTCACACAATGCCTCTGAAGAATTAAGCTAGATGTTTAAGGTAGATGATGGCACGACTGTCCAAGGAAATGGACTCAGAGACACAATGGTAGCAGCTGGGGAAAATGTAAATGAGAAGTGTGCTCAGCTTTTAAAAATCTTTTAAAAAGATTGGGTTTGAAAAGCATAGAGGACATTCAAAGCAGATGTCAGACGAGGCAGCAGAGTGTGGATGGGATGCTTGGGAGTACTGGGGACTGGGATTCTGACACTTCTGTTTAACATGTCGGAATCCAACACATTAGCATAAACATGAACACCCAGGGACAGTGTGGAAAAGGAGACGAGAGATGTAAGGACAGTCAGGATTGTGAGATGCTCCTGTGTGGCGCCCACAGCAGGAAAGTGAGGGAGTAAAACTCTACAGGCAGCAGTGTGAATGAGGTATGCTCAGAAGCTTGCCTTAGAATGACTGGAGACATAAAGGGTTCAAGAGGCTTCGGAAGACACTACAGAAGACACTCCATTCTGAGATGCTTACAAAACACCTTGTCAGAAGCGATGCTAGTTCCAGAATACCAGCTCCTTCCCGTGGACCAGAAATAACAACAATAATAAACAGTTTTTTTCTAAGGCCAGGTACGACACTAATGTGTTACAAACTTTGTAGGTTTCTAAATTTCTATTATTAATAATAAGTGGAAACTTGCATAATTCCAAAAAGTCAAACCTCAAAGTAGCAGAAAAATGATTTGCATGTGAATGATGTCTCCCTCTGTCTTTACCTTGCTTTTTCTTACTCCTCAATGAATAAGGTTGGACATCCAATTGGATGAAGAAGATTAAGTTCACATCATATTATGTGAGTGTGATTATATGTGTATAATTTGTGTGTATGCCTTTATAAGAAACAAGAACTAAAACAAGGAATTAAAATCACAATAATATAAGCAGCCAATGTTGGTATTTAAGATAAGATTTGAAGATGTAGTCTATAGAGAGAATTCCAGCACAGCCAAAAGAAACAAAAACAAAAAATCTTAGAAAAGGAGGAGGCTGATGAAGTGGTCATAGTCACATAAATAAGCCCGTATTTATTTGTTTTATGAAAGAAAAATAATGTTTCAAAACAGAAAGACGATCATTTCTGTGGACACAGCCCTTTCTTCTGCCTTTTGTTGCACTAATTCAGATAAATGTTCAGTCCTTTTCACTTTATCATGGAATGTGCAAGTGCTGATACTTAAGCCATCCCTCCATGTCCAAAAAAGGATCCCATTCCCCAAGTCAGGCTGGCTATTCTGATAGGGAATCTTCAGATACCTTCTTCAGGGGTCATACAAATGGTCTGTTTACACAGGGACATTTTCCCATTAAAATAAATGAAGGACAATTTAATTACATCTGTTATTTAAGATTCTGGGTTATATTTTCAACACTCAAACAGAACATTTTACTTGTTATGACTAAGCGAAATAATAAATGGCAGTCAAAAGGAATAATTTTGGAACCTAGAGAATGAATTAAGGTACAAGAATTTCTCTTCTCAGTATACTGGAACTCATTCAAGTCTTTCTTTCTTTCTTTCTTTCTTTCTTTCTTTCTTTCTTTCTTTCCTTCTTTCTTTCTTTCTTTCTTTCTTTCTTCTTTCCTTCCTTTCTTCCTCCCTCCATCCCTCCATCTCTCTTTCTTTCTTTCAAGGAAATTCCACAATCATATGTAAAAATACAATATGAAATTTTTATTAAGATATGAATAAAGAGATCTCAGTTTCATGGATATGATAAATCCCAACTAAATAGCGACATAAATGGAGATGAGACAAGCATATTCTACTGAAGTATGACAAAAAATGTCTAAGCAATGGTTGATGCAAATAAAGATGCGTGAGAAACACTATGATGTAGCTAAGTTCCTTCTATTTTGCTTTATAGAGTTTTAATTGAAGCTTCTGAAAAACTTAATCCTTTTATGGAACAGGTAGAACAGGAATAATTTAAGGGATATTTTTCATTTTTATTGTTTTTTGTCTCCAAGGGATCTTACTATGTAGCTCTGGCTGATCTCCAACTCACAGAGATCCACCTGCCTCTTCCTCCTGAGTGCTGCGATTAAAGGAGTATGACCCCAAACCTAACTCTGCCATTTCTATGACTCTATCAGTCAAACAAATATTATATTACATAAGATAACTGCAAGTCCAATAACTTCAGAAAAGCAAAATAAAGTAGGGAGACAGCACAGGGGAAAGATAACACACTAGCTATGCGAGTATGAGAACCTGGGGTTGGTCCGCAGAACACATTTAACAGCTAGATAGCATGGTAGCCCCTCTACCGTTTCAGTTCTTGAAAGACAAAGGCAAGGGATCCCCGGCGCCATCTAGGTACGCTAGCCCACATCATCCAGCTCTAGATTCAGCTAGAGAACTTGCCCCAGAGAATAAGAAGTGAGCAGTTGAGAATCCCAAAGTCATCCTCAGGCCCTTTTGTACATCTACACACGAGGAGATCCACACATGGGGGTGGGGAGTGAAACAACCATGAAAACTGAAAATGAAATAAACCAGAGAGAAACATTACCACCTTAGGATTCTTAAAAACTCTTCAGGGCCCATTTGAGATCATACTTACCTTTCCAGCATCAGACTGTATTTTGATCTTATGCTACCTAGATGTTTAGATTATCGTCAAGACCTGGAAGTTAAGTTATGGCCATAGCTTTAATATAATTGCAAAGGACTAACTTGCTATTAAGTTTTTATTAAACAAATATGTCACCTACGTGGATTGTTGGAACAAGGAATTGTAACCTGAGGGCTGGCTTGTTGGGGTTTCTATCTTGCCCTGTACCCCACAGCCGGCAAGCCCCAAAGAAAATCACACAGAGGACTCCTTAAGATTATAAACTGGTTGGCCCATTAGCTCAATCTTCTTATTATTTCTTGTAGCTTATATTAACCCATTATTCTCATCTATGTTAGCCACGTGGCTCAGTACCTTTTCCAGAGGGGCAGGTTACATCTTGCTTCTCTGTGGTCTGGGCGAGAATGCGAAGGGAGCTTCGTGCTTCCCAGAATACTCCCATTCTCTTTGTTCCACCTCTACTTCCTGTCTGGTTTCCCACCTATACTTCCTGCCTGGCCAATCAGCATTTATTTAAAATATGATTGACAGAATACAGAGAATTCTCCCACACCAAGGAATAGCAGTCAGAAAGTGTGGAATAGCAAAGGCTTTTGGAGCACCAGGTTGCTGTTCTAGACACATCTTAATGATTCAGAGTGTCTAACTATGGACTAAAAAGAGGGGTCTCACACTTCACCACATTTAATCTGCATGCCCAGGTTGTCACACAAGGAACTACCAGCAAGAATATTCCAAAGAAGCCATGGAGGAGGTCTACACCTTGTACTGCAAAGATATGGACTTACACCACTTTTAGATTGCCAAATAATAGAGACTATTATGGAATTCCTTTTCTAGCATGTAAGAAAATCAACTTAGTACACAATCGCATTTAAGAAGATCAGTATTGCACTGAGTATAAATTCACTCTTACTGAGTTATAAATTTCCCACCCTGCCCATTCTGAAAGACTGGGCATTTCTCAAGCAGCAGTACATGTGGTTTGTTCATTATTGGTGCTTAGTAAGGAGCAAGAACCCCTTCATATATTGGATGGATGACACTTTTGATTGATAGACTGGGGCTTTTTTAGAATAGCTGTACCCAAGGGTCATACCCATTAGGAGAAATAGTCCCAATCCATTATTTTTCATTTTCTCTCCTAGCAAGGCCAGGCCAGGCAAGCAGAGCTCAGTGTGACAGATGATAGAGATGTGTTCATGGAAGACATGACTAAAACACAGAGGTAGGATCACAATGCAGGCAGGGAAAGCAGAAGTGGAGGTATTGTGCTGTCTTTAGGTGCAGAGCACATAGCTTCCACTAGCTTTATTTAACACAACTTTGATGTTCAGTGTTAGCCAGTTTCTGGCTGAATGCCAAAGTCAAGGGTAGGCTGTCACTTTCACAAAGTGTTATGGGTCCCTCAAGACTGCTGGATGCGCAGGGGAACATGAATCACAAAATAAAATATGGTAATACATCTTTTTAACCAAAAGTGTTCCCCTATTGAGAGGAGAGTACACACTCAAGAAAACAGGACTAAAAATAGACGGACCTACTTCAAACAATCCCAAAAGATTGAGTATGTTTCTGACAAAGGAAAAGATGAAGGTCATTTATTCTCTTTGCCATAAACACCAGAAGGGATTCACGTTATTTTTGGCAAAGGGAAAAGAACACATCCTCCAAACTCCACACATTCAAAGGTTATTCTTCAAATCTGTGTACCTCAAAGTACTATTAATTTATGGTAATTTCTAATGATGGTGCTTTTTTGATTTTTCTAACATCCCACTTTAATAATTGTGGAAATGTTTTTAGCATCTTACATAAAAATGAGGATGAGCATTCTAGAGCCTTTTCTGGCACAGTACAATGATATTTATTCTAATGTGCAGCGTGTTGTGTATCTTTCTTGTCTTATTTGCATCCATCTTTAAGGATGGAGTACAGGAACAAAAGTTCCATTGGGGCAGGGCAGACTTAGGGGTAGAATGCCTAAGCAGCAGGTAGGAGTCGCCAGACCCATCTCTAGGATCCCAGACAAGCAAATGATATGGAGTCTGCTCATCTTCCTTCTTCAGGTGCTTCTTTGGCTCTAATAAGCTTTACTTACTAAGAAAATGTTTAAATTATGATTTATTTATTGTTGAGACAGCTTCTGTCTATGTAGCCTAGTCTAAACTGTAAATTGATAAGTAGCTCGGGCTAGCCTTGAATTCATGACTAGCCACCCTCTTAAGTGTTGGTATCAAAAACATGTGTCACTCTAATATCACTTTTATAAAATTAAATTCAGCAATATTTACTGATTCCTTAGTATGGGCCCAACACTGAAAAGTTCACAGCCATGGCTTATAAGTTGTATAGCTTGTAAGGAATCCTGAAAATCTAGGGCTACATGTAACTGTATGTGGAATTTGAAGTCCTTCACAACAGAATGGAGAATCTATGTGGGCTGAGACTACCTACTCCAGAACTGCTCAGTACTCCCGCTTCAGAATAAATCGAGGATGGTAATGATTTGGGATAGCCAAGGGTATTACACATCACTTCCCAAAATTTCTGTGTACCAAGAATCTCAACCGATTACAAGAGCTCAACAAAAGGTGAAAGATTGTTGTTCTGTTAAAAAATGTAAAGGATTTTAAGTGATGTTAATCTGATTTTAAGTGTTTGGAAAATTTGATTTCCTAAATCAACACAGAATCTAGCAATTTGAGTTTCTTAACTTCTGTTGAATGAGGAAGAAACTTGGCCTTAGTTCAAGCAATGGAATTGGGGGAACAAAGGAATGATGAAGGCATTGCAGGAAATCAGCAGCTACTCTCCGAATGACTGTGCTCTCAAAGAGAGTCATGCTCCCAACTAGCACGGCCTGTACACCCAAGTGTTTACAAACAGAACTTTCACTTTCATGTGTAAAGATAAAATTCCTCCCTCCCCGTGTGTGTGTGTGTGTGTGTGTGTGTGTGTGTCTGTCTGTCTGTCTGTCTGTCTGTCTGTCTGTCTGTGTGTATGCTGGGGCAAGGATTGCATTGGGAACCCTTTCATTTTCCAAGGACCACTGTCTCTGGGGAACAATTACACAAGAACCATGTGCCTGTGACTTCCCCTCTGTCCACACAGAGTTCCTGAGAAGGCCACTGTGTCTTTGTACTTCTCAATACGTACTGCATTGTTAGACAAAACAGAAAGCTCTATTTATTTATCTCTATTGAAAATAAAATTTTTTATCTTTCTTTCTATTATTTTTTAAATTTACTTTAACATTCCAACTACAGTTCTCCCTCTCTCTTCCCACTCCCCCTCCCACTTCCCCCTCATCCCACCCCCCATCTCCCCCATAGCCTCCTTCTACAGCTCCCAACAGGTAAGGGCTCCCATGGGGAGTCAATAAAGTCTGGCACATTGTTAGAGCAGAATCAAGTTCCTCCCCCATGCATTAAGACTGAGCATGGCATCCCACTATAGGAAATGGGCTCCAATAAGCTGACTCATACACTAGAGGTAGATCCTGGCCCTACTACCAGGGACCCTTCAGATAGTTCAAGCTTTACCCCTGTCTCCCGCATATGGAGAGCATTGTTTGGTCCCTACATTTGGTCCCCCATTGATCACTAATTGAGAAAATACCTTACAGATGAATTTCATGGATCGCATGGAGGTAGTTCCACAACCAAGGCCTCTTCCCCATGACTCTAGCTTGTGTCAGGCTGATACTGGTTAGCCAGTATATATATGTATAGCAGAATGTTGTTAGGAGTTGTTTTGTTGTTCTGTTTATTAATCAGAACAACAGTATTTGGTGTGCACCAGCACACCCTGGTGTGCTCTATCAGGCTCAGGCTCCTAGCGCCCGAGCAGTGTCAGGCATGGGTTCCCGATCATGCCGTGGTCCTTAAAACAAATCAAATGACCTCTTACTTGTGATTTTCATGCTGGAGCTTCCAAGTCCTGGGATTATAGTTGTGCCTACTACGTCTTCCTTCTCTGAATAAGTTATAACCTTGACAAATGTGTTTACGTGAAGAGTGAAGTGGTTAGAAGATAAATTCAGGAATCTCACAGATCTGGGTTTTAACCTGACTGTGTTGTTTATAATCATTTACCATAGGGCAGCACATTCTGACTCTCTCCTGAGTCCAGGTTTTCTTCTCTGTAAATGGGTTCTTAAGAGTGGTGTGGGTGGCCTCGGTGGTGGACTGCTTCCCTAGAATTCCGAAGGCTCTGGGGCTCATTGTCAGCACACCAGAAGCAATAATGTAAATGGAAAAGTGGATTACAGGGGTCTCTACCTCACAGGGCTGTTAAGTGAAAACTCAAAACAAAGTATCTCAGTGTGTTGTACAACACACAGAAGTTATCTGGTGTTAATGATGTCAATGCTCTTTTTTATCTAAAATATAAAATGTTCACATTAGCAACTGGACATTTTAAAACATCATAGGTCCCATAGCATGTGATAAATCTCAAGATCTCTATGATTTCAGAACTCACACACTATGCTCAACTCTACCGTCATTTGTTTAATGTTTTCTGGTATAAAAACACTTAACTTTGTTAGGAAAATCTTTGTGAAGGTTATGCACTGGTGCTGGCTTTTTTTTTTTTTAAAAAAAATAAACCATTTAATGTCAAAACTATTAAAAGTATTCACCTGCATTTCACTTAGAAGCAGCCCATGTGTCCTCAATGGAATAAATGGAATACATTAATTAAAGTATTCTAGGAGTAAATGAATAACAAATATCACCAGGCATAGTGGCACTTACCTGTAAGAACAAATACTCAGGAACCTAAGGCAGGAAGCTCTGGAGTTAGAGGCCAGTCTGGGCTATGTAGTTCAAGACCAGAGGATGGACTACAAAGCAATGATCTCTCTCTCTCTCTCTCTCTCTCTCTCTCTCTCTCTCTCTCTCTTGCACACACACACACACACACACACACACACACACAGAGAGAGAGAGAGAGAGAGAGAGAGAGAGAAATTAAACAAACAAACAAATAAATAAATAAATAAAATAGAAGAGAAAGGGGGAAAGGCCAAGAAATTGCAGATAAGTGGTTGTAGAGAAAAATAAAAAACTAAGGAAGGTTTTACATAAAAAAATGGGTCAAATATTCCCTACGGTGGAATACCTTGCTCATCCTTGATACAGGAGGGAGGGGCTTCATACTGCCTCAGCTTGGTATGCCAGAATTTGTTGACTCCTCAAGGGAGACCTTACCCCCTATGAGGAGTGGATGGGGGTAGGAAGGGGGGAAGGTGGGGGCGGGACAGGAGAAGAGGAGGGAGGAAGAACTGGGATTGAAATATAAAATGAAAAAATTAAATAAAAAAAGAAAAGCAGCAAATACCAACAAAAAGGTGGACTCAAACTGAGCCTGTCACTTAAAAATCTGAAAATGGCTGTACAAATCAAATCTTAAATGAATGAATTAATCAATATATCATTAAGTCACTTAAGAGTCGGGGGTCAATAAAATTCTTGACTTGTCAACATTCTTGACTACGGTAGCATTAATTGATTACAGAGAGAACAAAAAAAAGAAAATGGGCAAGCATTTTACTGTCTTTTTATGTGGAATCAGCAAAAATTAAAAAACAAACAACACACACAACCTTTCATTATTTGTCTAAACATTCTCCAAAAATTTAGCCACTATTTGGGCATTTGCGCTGGCCACGTAGCTTCCTGCCAGGAAGCCTGTGTTTTCTCATTATAAGTGGAACTTACACTGTCTTCATAGGTTACTATGAGGACTGTTTGATCTCTGTGAAGGGCTTCTCCCTAGACTATCAAGGATGATAGTCATTTTAATCACTGCAGGAATTCATCTTAGGGATATGTTTACATTTTAGCAAATAAGAACCAAGAAAAAGACAGCAGTGGTTCACATCTGTCAAAGGAAATGTTCCTGTTGACTGAACATATTTAGGGATGTCAGAAGAAAACTTTGCTCTCCCGGAGAGAACACCACAAGGTTATTGGTCAAGTTTTTGACACATCAATGAAAAAAATCCCAAGTTCTTTTCAGTGGAAACGTTACTTAGAAAACAGCATGTTACTGGTGTTGCATATCTAAAACCCCAGCATTTGAGAGACTGGGGCAGAAAGTTTTTGCATCTTTAAGTCCAGTCTGGGTTACATAAATAGTTTTAGGCCAGAATGGGCTAGGTAATGAGACCCAGACTCGAAAGCCAACTTCTAGTAAAGTCTGATTTAACCACATTGAGGAGAAACAAAAAGTAAATAAAGAAAAAGATAGGCAAAAGATAACTCAGTAGGAAAAGTATTTGCTACTAAGCCTGAAAACCCAAGATTAATTCCTGGGACCTAGATGGTGGAAGAAGAGGACTAAGTCCCACAAGTTGTCTTCTGACTTCTACACATGTGCATGGACACATAAACACATAGGCAGGTAGGTGGGTGGGTAGATGAATGAATGGATAGTTGGGTGAATGGATGGGCAGACAGACTGACAGATATACAGATAAATATAAATAGACAGATAAGTTTTAAAAAGAAAAGAAATGAGAAATAGAAAACTGTGTATTTAAATATGTTTATGTTTTCAAGACATAGCAAAAAGTTCACTTATTCAGGCGTAAAGAAAGATGTAGGTCTTCAAGACCTCTGAAAATAGATGATCTATAAGCAATGTCCTGTAAGCAACGTGAGTGTAAGCAATGTGCATGGGCACAGAGAACATTTTCTGTGGCTAAAATGACTGTTACTGTTTCCACTCACTAGATGTAGTAAATAGAGGTCATATTTGTAACCGAGCTCTGCTGGTTTTGATGACCAAATTCCACAACCATGACAACTCACTTAAAAAGAATAAAACATATGAAGAGTAAGGCTGGATCTAGAAAGATGTCTTGGCAAGAGCTTTTGCTAATTAAACATAAAGTTTTGAGCTCAAACCCCAGCATCTGTAAAGCTGACATGACTGCAGGAGCCTATAACCCCAGAAAATATTAAGAACTGCAAAGGAAAAAAAACCAAAGTAACATATAAAAACAGACCTATCAAAATTACACCTGACTTCTCAATGGAAACAGCGAAAGTCAGAAGGTCCTGGTCAATTGTTATACAGAGATTAAGAGACCATGGATGCCAGTCCAGACTACTATATCCAGAAAAACTTTCAATCACCATAGAAGGACAAAACAAGATATTCCATAACAGAACCAGATTTAACCAATACCTAGCCACAAAACCAGGCCTACACAAAGTATTAGATGGAAAACTCCAACCCAAGGAAGTTGGCTACATCCACAAAAACACAGACAATAGATGATCTCACAGAAGCAAATCCCAAAGAAAGGAAATACACACAAAATAACATCACCAACAACAAAACCTAAAATAACGGGAGAAAGCAATCCCTGGTCATTAATATCTCTTACTGAAAATGACTCAGCTCACCTATAAAAATACACCGGCTAACAGATTGGATATGAAAACAGAATCCATTCTTCTGCTACATACAAGAGACACATATCAGTCTCAAAGATAGACATTGCCTCGAGTAAAGAGTTGGGAAAAAAATTTCCAATCAAATGGACCTAAGAAACAAGCTGGTCCTAATTAGCGATCCTAATATCTAACAAAATAGACTTCAAACTAAAATCTATCAAAAGAGAAAAGAAAGACATTTCATAATAGTCACAGGAAAAATCTATCAAGAGGAAATCTCAATACTGAATATCTATGCCCCAAATACAAGTGCACCCTCATATGTAAAAGAAACATTTCTAAAGCTTAAATCACATATTAAACCCCACACACCAATAGTGAGAGACTTCAACAGTCCACTCTCACCACTGGGCAGGCCAGTCAGACAAAAAATTAACAGGGAAATAAGGTAACTAACAGATGTTATGACTCAAATTGACATAACAAACATCTGTAGAAGATTCCATCCAAACATAAAAGAATATACTTTCTTCTCAGCACTTCGTGGAACTTTGTCAAAAATTGACCACATACTAGGTAACAAAGCAAACCTTAACAGATACCAAAAAATAAAAAAATTGAAATAGCCCCACATATTTTATTGGATCACCATGACTTAAATTTAGAAGTCAACAGCAATACTAGTTCCAGAAAGCCCACAAACACATGGAAATTAAACAATGCTCACCTAAAGCTCAATGGGTCAAGGAATAAACAAAGGAAGAAATTAAAGACTTCCTAAAACTCAATGAAAATGACCACACAACATACCCAAATTTATGGGACACAATGAAAGTAGTGTTAAGAGGAAAGTTCATAGCACTAAATGCCTGCATTAAAAAGCTTTAAGAATACCACACCAATGAATTAACAGAACTTTTGAAAACTGTAGAACAAAAAGGAAGCAAACTTACCCAGGAGAACGAGATGGTCAGAAATAATCAAATCGAGAGCTGAAATCAAAAAAATAGAAACAAAGAAAACAATACAAAAAAATCAATGCAACAAAGAACTGGTTCTTCGAGAAAATCAGCAAAATAGACAAACTTTTATCCAAACTAACCAAAAGGCAGAAATGAAAAGGGGGGCATAAGAAAAGACACAGAGGAAATCCAGAAATCATTAGGTCATATTTCAAAACCCTGTACTTCAAAAAATTGAAGAACTTAAAGGAAATGGACAACTTTCTGGATAAATATCACTTACCGAAATTAAATCAAAACAAGATAATCAAATTAAATAGACCTATAACTGCTAAAGAAATAGAAGCAGTTATCAAAAGTCTCCCAATCAAAAAAAGCCCAGGACCAGATGGTTTTAGTTCAGAATTCTACAAGATTTTCAAAGAAGAACTGATACCAATACTCCTCAAATTGTTCTACACAATAGAAAGAGCAGGAACATTGCCAAACTCATTTTATGAGGCTACAGTTATCCTGATAACAAAACCACAAAAAGACTCAACTAAGAAAGAGAATTAAAGACCAGTCTCACTCATGAACATTGATGCAAAAATACTCAATAAAATGCTGGCAAATCAAATCCAAGAACACATCAGAACCATCATCCACCATAATCAAGTCGGCTTCATCCCAGAAATGTAGGGATGGTTCAACATATGAAAATTGGTCAATGTAATCCACCATATAAACAAACTGAAAAATAAAAACCACAAGGTCATCTCATAGATGCTGAAAGAGCCTTCAACAAAATATAATATCTCTTCATGATAAGGGTCTTGGAGACAGCAGAGATACAAGGAACATACCTAAGCATAATAAAGGCAGTATACAGCAAGCCAACAGCCAACATCAAACTAAATGGAGAGAAACTCACAGCTACCCCACTAAAATCAGGAACAAGACAAGATTGTCCACTCTCTCCATATCTGTTCAATATAGTTCTTGAGGTCCTAGCTAGAACAATAAAACAACAAAAGGAGATCAAGGGGATACAAATGAGAAAAGAAGTCAAATTCTCACTATTTGATGATGATATGATAGTTTACATAAGCAACCCCTAAAATTCTACCAAGGAATTTCTACAACTTATAAACACTTTCAGCAATGAAGCAGGATGCAAGATTAAATAAATAAAAAAAATCAGTAGTCCTCCTTTACACAGATGATAAATGGGCTGAGAAAGAAATTAGAGAAACATCACCCTTCACAATAGCCACAACTAGCATAAAATATCTTAGAATAACTCTAACCAAATAAGAGGAAAACCTGTATGACAAGAACGTTAAATTTTTGAAGAAAGAAATTGAAGAAAACACCAGAAAATGGAATGATCTCCCATGGGTAGGTAGAATTAACGTAATAAAATGGCAATCTTACCAAAAACAATCTATAGATTCAATGCAATACCCATAAAAATCCCAGCATAATTCTTTGCAGACCTCGAAAGAACAGTACTCAACTTCATATGGAAAAGCAAAAATCCCAGGATAGCCAAAACAATCCTGAACAATAAAGAAACTTCTGGAGGCAGTAATCCTTGACTTCAAACTCTACTACAGAGCTACAGTACTGAAAAGAGCCTGATATTTGACATAAAAACAGACAGGAGTGCAAATGGAATCAAATTGAAGACACAGATATCAGACCACAGAACTATGAACACCCTATTTTTAACAAAGAAGCAAAATATATAAAATGGAAAAAGAAAGCATATTCAACAAATGGTATTGGCATAACTGGATATCAACATGTAGAAGAATGAAAATAGATCCATATATAGCACCATGCTCAAAACTCAAGTCCAAATGAATCAAAGATCTCAAAATAAAGCCAACCATACTGAACCTCATAGAAGAGAAAGTGGGAAGTACACTTGAACGCATTGACACAGGAGACCTCTTCTTAAATATAACCCCAGTAACACAGACACTGAGAGAAACAATTAATAAATAGGACCTCCTGAAACTAAAAAGCTTCTGTAAAGCAAAGGATACAAGACAAAAGGGCAGCCTACAGAATGGGAAAAGATCTTCACCAAATCTACATTGAACAGAGGACTAATCTTCAAAATATACAAAGAACTCAAGAAATTGGTCATCAAAAGAACAAATAATCCAATTTAAAAAAAATGGAGTACAGACTTAAACATAGAATTCTCAACAGAGGAATCCAAAATGACTGAAAGACACTTAAGAAAATGCTCAACATCCTTAGTCATCAGAGAAATACAAATCAAAACAACTCCGAGATTTCATCTTACAACTGTAAGAATGGCCACAATCAAAAACACCGATGGCAGCATATGCTGGAGAGGATGTTGGGTAAAGGAAACACTTCTCCATTGCTGGTGGGAGTGCAATCTGGTACAGCCCCTTTGGATATCAGTATGGCGATTTCTCAGAAAATTAGGAAACAACCTATCTCAAGACCCTTTGGGTATACATCCAAAGGATGCTCAATCGTACCAAAAGGACATGTGCTCAACTCTGTTCATAGCAGCATTGTTTGTTATAGCCAGAACCTGGAAACAACCTAAATGCCCCTCGACCGAAAAATGGATAAGGAAAATGTGGTATATTTACACAATGGAGTACTACACAGCAGAAAAATAAATAATGACATCTTGAAATTTGCAGGAAAATGGATGGATCTAGAAAACATCATATTGAAAGACAAATATCATATGCACTCACTCATAACTGGCTTTTAAACTAAAAGCAAAGAAAACCAGCCTACAATTCACAATCCCCAAGAACTTAGACCACAATGTGAACCCTAAGAGAGATATACAAGGATCAAAATACATGGAAAGCAGAAAAGGACAAGATCCCCTGAGTAAATTGGGAGCATGGGGACCATGGGGACAATGGGAGAGGGTGGAAGGGGAGGGGAGAGGAAGAAAGGGGAGCAGAGTAAAAAGTATAGCTCAATAAAATCAATAAAAAAATAAACAAGATCACACTGACTCTTGTGCTCTGATTTGGAGGCTGATGGAGATTTCACTGCATCTTGCTTTTGCTTCCTTCTTTCAACAGAAAGCTCGACTTGGCACATTGCTGTCACCACACAGCATATTTTCATTCATGAACAGGAGGTACTTCATTAAATCATGCCACTTCTCCAGGGAGTCCACAACATCGCTAGAGTTGGAAACTATACTTTATATGTTGCCTAATTCATAGCTATAAACTACATTATAAATAGTTCTGCAAGGTGAGGACTATTTGCTGCTTGGTCCTCAATCCGTGGTATCTAAGCTCTTGTAAATGACCTGCATCTGACAAACAAACCCTTGTTGGAGGACAGACTGGAACAGCATCAGCACTTGGTTGATTGCCAATTCATGTCAGGTAGTTTTGCAAATGTAGCTGATCCCAACTGTTGATACTATTTTGAAATATGTGAATTCTAGAAACAGTCTCCATTTGTGGACTCAGTGTTACTACTGGCTTGGATTCACTAAACAGAAATATTTCAGTCACAGTCTCAATGACTTTCCCAGTCTAGTAATGCCTCATGTTTATGCTAGAAAGGATCACTCTTGCTTTGGAAAGTAAATCTCAACCTGGCTTAGTGGTCTCATTCAGGCCCAATATCTGTGGTCACAGGTCAAAGTCAATATGAATTATATTTAGGTTGACTCCGCGCCACCTAGAACTTCCTTTGTGCTTTGGTGAATCATTGAGTTTTAATAAAGAGTCAGACGCAAAACAGACAAGCATTCTAATGTTCCTTGGTAAAGTTGAGAGGGTTCTAGGGAAATGAACAGTCCTCCTAGATGGGAGGCTCGGTACTCAGTGACCAAGGACTGGGAAATAAGGAATGTGACCTTCTGAAAGTTTCTCTATAAGGCTGGTGCACAGAGAAAAGTCACCTTTAAGTCTGATGAACTTCCTGGACATGGAAATCAGACTAAATGTAGGTTATCTAAAGTTAAAAAAAAAAAATCTGTCACCTAGAAATGTCGCGAGCAAGGAAGTGCTTAACTGTAGGAGCCGTGACCGTAAAGTCACAGGCTAAGCTCACACTACTCCAGAAAACACCGGAGTAAGCTCATGTTTTCTTCCACATTGGGCTGTAAATGAATTATCTCTTTTGGCTATTTTGTTTTTCTTATTTTTCAATTTTAGATAGACTTTATCTTTAGAAATTTATGAAAAATTGGGACAATGAAAAATTTTAATCAAATATCTGTGCTGATAAACCTTCTACTTAACAGCAGGTATGGAACATAAAACGAGCTTTGCAAGATCACATCTTGATCCTCATAAACACAAGCGAAGTAAAAGTAATTTCTAAAAAATACTTTTTATTAATTTTAATTATGTGTAAGTATCTGCATGTAGGGGTGGTGTCAACAGAAACTCAAGCCTGGAGCTAGGGTTATCGACATGGTAACTTTAATTAATGTGGTTTCTAGGAACAGAATGTGGGTCCTCTGGAGGTCTTCTGGCATAGTGCACGCCCTTAACCACTGAGTCATCTTATTCTGCCCAGAGTAAAGCCACTGAACGAGATTCAGACTTCTGTGTTGAAAACTGGGTGACCCAAGAAAAGTCAAACTTTCTAGGCTTCAGTTTCCCAGCTGAAATGCTGGTATTGCCCATGAGGGTGCTATGTGGACACGTGATCAAAGGCCTCCATAGACTTCCCTGGCATGTGTGGAGAAAGCATTATCACAAGTCAAATCATCTTAGCTTTAGAAATCAGGGCACTGAAGCAATAGGTAAAGTTTTCTACAGAAAAAGGAAACTACATCAGAAGTTTTCCTTCCAGCATCAGGAGCCCCCAAGGCCAGCCCTGGGCTGTCATTCCCACAGAAATAGCTTCTGAAAAGATTCACAAAGAATGCTAAAGAGAAGGACACATGAAACCCAAACACGGAGTGCTCCTGGCCTTTCCTGGGAATCCTCTTAAAATGCTACCTTCTCATGGACATTCTAGAAATTCTTCTCCTAGCCTTGGCTTTGGGATGCCACTCAACGAAATAGCCCTGTGTTTACAGATGGTGCTGGGATGAGAAGAGGAATGTTAGCGGAGCTGTCACGTGAGGCTGCAGAAGTCAAAGCTCCAGAAATTGTCAGGGAAAAAAACTTTCAGAGCTGAGTCATCTTGCTCATCAGGAGAAGGTCTTATTCCCAGCAAGGAGCAGTGCTGTGGGCAGGAGTCAAATGGATGACTTGTGGGAGTGACAGAGTCTTGAGACTGAGCCTACCACCAACGATAGAAACTCAGGGGCCTCGTTTCTGAAGAGTGGGACCAAAGACAGCTAGTATCCTCCAGCAACTTGTAATTCTTTTGTCTAGACCACTGGTTCTCAACCTTCCTAATGTTGTGACCCTTTAATACAGTTCCTCATGTTCTGGTGACCCGATTCAATAAAGTTATTTTCATTGGTACTTCGTAACTGTGACTTTTCTACTGTTGTAAACTGCAGTGTAAATATCTGATATGCAGGATGGTGTTAGATGACCCCTGTGAAAGGGTCATTCGACCCCAAAGGGGTTGCAACCCACCCCTTGAGAACCACTATTCTAGATGCTTAAAAGCCAGAATACCAAGAGCACAGCCCCCTTGTCCGTAAGTCATAAATAAGCAATGGAAGCCGACTATTGACCAATCAGGATGATTTTTTCATAGCCTAGAGATAAATATGAGGAATGAAACCATGTCTGTTGCCACTGTATTCATTCATTCATGCATTAAATCTGGGATATAAAGCTATTTGTGAAAGGCAAGAACATCCATGCTCCTGAATCCTTATCTTTTCTTATCATATCTCTAAAAAAAAAAGTGTTGTTTGCTAATCCTTAATCCTCAGGCAGTTAGAACGATGTTTCTGAGACCAGAGAAAACAGAACACCCTGAAACTGGCTGCTCGATCTCCAGAGACTGGGAAGTCTCTGCTCAAGGCTT
This sequence comes from Myodes glareolus, assembly GCF_982192425.1. NCBI lineage: Eukaryota > Metazoa > Chordata > Mammalia > Rodentia > Cricetidae > Myodes > Myodes glareolus. The sequence continues at coordinate 12,653,210 of NC_142039.1, forward strand.
CAGCAGGTGTGGGCTCTGTTGAGGGCTGCTCTATGCTTGTCAGGGGGCAGAGTTTTGAGTTCTGTGTCTTCTCACAACAGAAAAGAAAATCTTCATTCTCTCGGGTCCCTTTATGAGGGCCTTAATCCCACGCTGCAGGCCTTACAGCTTCATATTGCTGTACTGGGGGATTAAGCTTCATCATGACTTTAAGAGACAATGTAAACACTGTAGCCTTAGGACTCATTCTCCCTTTCTCTAAAATTCCTTTTCAAGGACTCAGATCTAGCTCATTCTTTTGAGCTGGCCAAATAGGGAAGTAGAAATAAGAGTGAACAATAACCGAAATGCCAAGTTCTATGTGTTATCTTGTCTCTTTTATCCACCAACAATCCCTCAAGATTAGCACTTTCATTTAGTCTTTTATGTGAGCAACATCTCAGGGAAAGCGAGAACTTTTATTGCAGTCTGAGTAGTCAGAGTAAGGATGAGAAGCCACGTCTGTTTGGCTTCACACTGACTATTTTTACCAGGCCACAGGGACACTTCTGATTTCTGTCTTCTTGCTCCATATCCCTCTACTAAGGGCCTGTGACATTACGACTGCATAACTGTCACTTTTCCTGTCACTGTGGTCAAATACCTGAGAAGAATCAACGAAGGAAGGAAGGCTCTATTTTGGCTTCCATGTCAAGGGATGTAGCCTGTCATGGTGAGGAAGGCACAGCAGTAAGAATAAACAGTCATGTATTCACATCCTCGGGGACCAGGAGATGGGGCCGAAACCAGGGCCAGTCTAAACCACTTGGTGGTAATTACACATCTGTATGATTTTCAGTTTATAAACAAGAACAATCACTGCAAGTTCCATATTCACAGAATTCTAAAAGGTTAGTTTTAAAGAGGGCAGGACTATAGAGAGGGCTCAGCAGTTAAGAGCATGGGCTCCTCATCCAGAGGACCCTTTCTCCATTACCAGCACCTATATGGCAGCTTATAACCCTCCATAGCTCTAATTCTGGTGTATCCAACATCCTCTTCTGACCTCTGGAAGCACCAGGCACATAGACTTACATGTAAGCAAAGCATCCACGTATGTTAAAAGAAAAAGTAGCAGAACACAGCTCAGTGAGTAAAGTTTGGATCACATCAGCCTGATGAAATAAATTTGGACCACAAGATCCCAACTAAAAGCTGGACATAGTAACACATACTTCTATTACTCCTGCAATCCTACAGGGAGATAGGAGTATGAGAAGGGAGAACCCCAGAAGCTCTTGATCCATAGATGTCATAGTCTGATATATGCAGTCAAGACGACACTGTCTCAAACAAAGTGGAAGGGAAAACTGTTACCCAAAGCTGTCCTTTGATCTCTACATGTTGACACTATCATGCCTATACCACAGACCATAACACACACACACACACACACACACACACACACACACACACACACACCACTCACTCACTCAGAAAGTGGAAGTAGCAAAGAATATTTGATACTGAGAAACAGTATTTTCTCACTAAAGTGTTAAATTCATTGATTTCAATGGATATTTTTCTCCTATGTTTTCCAAATATCCAAACATATTATTTTAAATCTATTTTATTCAAATATTAGAATTTTTTAAAAGGTGATATTGTGTAGGCGCATAACAAAACAAAGTTAGGCACAACCTAGAACTTGATTTTCAGCATCATTTCATTTGGAACTCCCCAGTCCTCTGTAATTAAGCCTGGTTCTCATAGAGTCTCACAGAATGGTCTGCCTTGGAAGGGCTTCTCCAGCAACCTCCACTGATTTCCTTAATCACATATTTTCCTTCTCTCCTCTAACAGTAGGTGAATCTCTCTCATTCTTTTACTTCATGACTAATTCTGTAATTTGTTAATCACATCTAAAGAGCCAGTGGGTATTTTCCCACATAAAGAGTGTGCTTCTGTATGCGCGGTGTGCTAGCTTGCTAGAGATGTCTGTACAAAGCTGTCTTCTTTCACAGTAAAAGCTTCTTCCATTTACTTAAGCGCTCAGGCTCTTTGGGAATTCTTAGCCCTTGGCACACAGTAGTCATCAGTAAATTCCTGTTCTTTGAGTTTCGACAAACACAAAAACTGGCAACCGACCAACCTTCCTTCCTTCCCTCCTGCCCTCTCCCCTTTTTTCTCTTCCCCATCCCCTGTAAGACCTTTATCTGATTTCTGATTCACTCTCTAGATTATGAACTGTGTGCTAACCTTTTACTCAGGAGGACTTGCAAAGCAAGAAAAGCTCATATCCCAAGCCCCTGCCAGCAGTCTGTCTTCTCTTCTTAGCCTGCTAGTAGGGAAGCTGAGGCATGTAAAACGTGCCTGGTAACTGAGACAATTTCAACCAGAAAACTAAAATGAAATTCAATCATGGTGTTTCTGAGTTTTCATGTCTATATATTTGATGTATCCCAGAATGTAGCAAGATAAATTCTCAAACTTGTAGCACCAGAACTTATTGGCTGTTATCTGTTGGAAAAATAACACTCACTTATGAATGGGAAATTTATTTACAGGATCATTATAACAAATACAAAGCACTCAATAGGAAAGTCAACTCAATGTCTGGCTAAGGAAGAAGCACTAGAAACCAATGATTGAATTTGTTCCTAGGTAATATGGATCTATATTCCTTGGTGTGTGTGTGTGTGCATGTGTTAATGGTAGAGTGACTCATGTACATATATACATGCATGTGGAAGCCAGAAGACAACTTCAGGTCTTGCTCCTCAGGATCCAACTACTTTGTTTTTTAAGAAAGAAATTCTCACTAGGATCTGGGGATCAACACTTAGCAATTAGCATTGTCTGGCTGGCCAATGAATTTCTTGGATCCATTTGTCCCTGCCTCCAAGTGCTGGGACTGTATGTGCTCATTATCATACCCGAAATTTTATGTGGATTCCAGGGTCTTCACACTTACAGACACCTATCTTCCCTGGTCCCTCCTGTTTTTTTTTTTCAGCTTCCTTACATTCAAAGTCTACTATCTGTACAAGGGGCAGACAGAAACGTTACACATAAGAAGCAGAGCTGCAGAAATACATCTGTACAGATCATTTAAATGGTGGCATGATGTTACAACTTGGATGACAGATGCCTTCTATAAAGTCTACAGCTATTTTTTGTCCATCCATGGTCTATGACTTGGTGCTAAACTCTAGTGGGTTCTTCATATTTTCACAAACATTCTGAAAGAACACGAGGAAAGGGGTCCTCTATCACACATACTTATTTCTTACAACTATGATAGGAAGAATGTTTAGCTTCCACTTGAGGATGGTGCGATGGTTTGAATAAAAATGGCCCCCATAGATCCACAGGGAGAGGCACTTTTAAGAGGTATGACCTCGTTGGAGTAGGTATGGTTTTGTTGAAGGAAGTTCATCACTAAGGGGTGTGCTTTGAGGCCCTAGAAGCTCCTACCAGGCCTAGTGGCTCATAGTCACGTCCTGCTGCCTGCCTATCTAATGTAGAACTCTCAGCTCCTTCTCCAGCACCATATCTACCTGCATGCCACAGTGCTTCCTGTCATGATAGTGGACTAAACCTCTGAACCTTTAAGCTAGCCTCAGATAAATGTTTTCCTTTATAAGAGTTGCCATGGTCATGCAATAGAAACCCTAAACACGACAGAAGTTGGTACCGGGGACTGGAGTATTACTGTGATAGGCCAGACCATGTTTCTGTTTGGAGGAATGTGGACTTTGCAGTGGACAACTTTCAGTGTTGCTTAATGGACCATGTACGTAGGAGCGTGGACTACAATAATGCTGAGGATGACTTCAACTGTTGGGACCTGGTTTCGGAGAAGAATATTTATATGTAGCCTACAGACTGATCTCAGGCTATTTTGGCAAAAAATATTTTGTTCTTGTCTAAAAGGTCTTCCTGAGACTAAATTGAGAGTTTTGGATTAAGTGCATTGGTAGAGAAATTTTAAAACAGCCTAGTATTGATTCTGTCCTGTGCTTATTATATTCACTTTTAGGAAGATTTGTGATGAAAAGAAGCAACCTGAGCAAGGAAAAATACGAAAAGTACAATTCAAGGAGAAAAGAAGCACCAGGAAGTGGAATTGAGCTAAGTTTTGAGTTCAAAAAGATAAACAGATTAAAGAAAAGCCTGACAGAGAGTGAAATAAAGGGCAAGGTGACCTCAGGGCAAGACCCTACCCAACTAAGCTTCCAGTTAAGAAAAGGAAATAAAGAAAAGCTTAGGGCCAAGTGTGGTGCTGCATAATCCCAGTACTCACAAGGCAGAGTTCAAGGCCAGCCTTTTCTACAGAGTAAGTACCAGGACAGCCAAGTTTAGGCAGTGAAGGACCCATTAGGAAGAGAAAGCTGGTAAAGATAAAACTGAATGGGGGTCAGCCCCAGCAAGCAGCAGAACTTGGCAGCTTTAGCACATGGTTCTAGCTCTAGAGTCAGGGAAAGAAGGGGTTAAGGAATCTCCCACTATATGTAGGAAAAGCTGCTGAGATCAGGCATGTGTCAGGGGTGTCCCTGCACGGAGTCCTAGAGAGGCCGTTGAGTGAAACAGTGAAGGTAAAGCCCGGAGACCCCAAAATGTTGGAGATGCCAAAGCCCTGGGGTAAATCAGCAGCCGAGGAAAGCTGTTAATGGGGAGTGGAACCAGCCCAAGGGAAAGAAGAATGTCGCAGTCGACAGAGCTGAAAAGACTTGGAGATCTGAGGGGCACTTTGACAAGAGACACGGAGACGAAGAGTTTAGTTTGCCTAGCTGGGTTTTGTCTTCCTTTGGTCCAGTAATTCTTCACTACGCTTCCTTTTCTCCATTTTGGAACAGTGGTGAACACCTTGTGCCATTATATGCTGGAAATACATAGTCTGCTTTTTTATTTTGATTTTATAGGGGACTAGAGTTACAAGATTGCTGTGGGTCTCAGAAGAGACTTTGGACTTTTAAACAGCGTGGAGACTGTGATAGTCTACGGGAACTTCTGAAGCTGGACCAGATGCCTTTTGCATTATGATATGTGTACAAGTCTTCAGGCACCAGGGAGTGGTATGTGGTGGTTTGAATAAAAATGGCCTGCGTAGGTTCATAAGGAATGGTACTATTAGCAGGTGTGGCCTTGTTAGAGTAGGTGTGGCTTTGTTGGAGAAAGTTCACCGTGGTGGGGGGTGGCCTTTTAGGTCACAGAAGCTCAAACCCGTCATAGCAGTTCACAGTCACTTTCTACAGCCTGACAATCTGGACGTAGAACTCTCGGCCTACACCAGCACCACGTCTACCTGCATGCCACCATGCTCCTTCCATGACAATAATGAGCAAAACCTCTGAGCCTATAAACCAGTCCCAATTAAATGGTTTTCTTAACAGAGGCAAAGACTTGCACTGGAGCACTGGACTGAGCACCCAAAGTTCAGTTTGAAGAGTAGGAGGAATGAGAAAAATAGCAAAGAGGTCAAGACCACGATGGGTACACTCACTGAAACAGTTTACCTGAGCTAATGGGAGCTCATCAACTCCAGTCAGACCGGGAAGGAATAAGCATAGAACCAAGCTAGTCCCTCTGAATGTAGCTGACAGCTGCATGGCTGCGGCAGACTGAGGGACCACCAGGATTTATCCCTATGGCATGTACTGGCTTTTTGGGAACGTATTCCTTTTGGATGGATACCTTGATCAACCTAGATATAGTAGGGAGAGATTTGGACCTTCCCCAAAGTAAATGTGCCTTACCCTCTCTGACTATAATATCTTACATATTGTATATATATATATATTATTGTATATATTAATATCATATATTAAACTATAATATAATCATCATCCAAGCCTTGTTGGAACTGAAATGAACAACAATGTCTCTGAACAATCGTCAGGTAGAAGCATCTCGTCATGAGCTACATAAACTACCCTAGGTAGCCGCACCATCCTTAAATCGCCACATACAGCCTCATTGCTGCCCCTCTGTCTTATGTTTGGCTTCTCACGGTACATGTTTATGTTTGACTTCTCACGGTACATGTCTAAACCCTAGCTCAGTCCTTACACAGTTCATCTCCTTTGAATCCCTACAGTACTTAAGGCTCCCTTATACTGGCTGTAATATCTTGGTTAAATGATCCCCTTGTGGAAGGGACTGAGTCTCAGGACTTGGCATACAGTCTGGACTTTTCAGGATTTGGCATAGAGCAGGCAATCCATATAAGCTGATTGGCTGCTTCATTCTAGGGAGACTCTTAACACAGGATGAGAAGTTTTTAACAGCAAATAAAATGCTTTGTATGCAATATAAAGAGGGGGAGAAATAGAAACATTTACTTCGGAGGACCCTTAGGATTGGGCAAATGCAGTGTATGGAAAGGACAATGAGAAATGGATTCAGAGCTCAAGGGCTCTAGAAACCACTCCAGGAAATTCCTCTTTCCGGTTGAGCTTCTCAGACCTGTAGTTGAGATTCCCCCATGATTCTGCACTCCATGAGCCCCACTGGACCCTCACAGCTCTCTCGGTGAGATATGGGTAGGTCCTGACAGTACGTGACTTTTGAAGTTCACAGTCTTCATTTGTGTATAGACCTTAGATCGAATGGCACAGAACATCAGTGGATCCATCACTTTTAAGTTGCTGTGGTGAAACACTCTGAAGTAAAAGGGTTTATTTTAGGCTCACAGTTCAAGGGTGCAGTCCATTGTGACCTGGTCCCTTTGCATCTGCACTCAAGACACAGAGAGTGATGGATCCTGTCCAGACTTCTCACTTCAATGAACACAGTCCAATCATGCCTATCATGCCCGTGTACTACCAGCATCACTAAGTCTGGGTCAGGCTGGACACAGGTCCAGCATACAGTAAGGATAGGTGACAAGAGAAGCAGGCAGATCCAGATTTGTTTATCAGCTCCATCTCCTGGCAGAAAGATGACTAGACAGGACTCAAGAGCCTACTGAATGGGAATTCATGGTAGACTGATGGAGTTCAAGCCAGCTTAGACAAGATTAAATAGGCAAAGTAAAGACTTAACAAAACAGATAGCAAGGCCTAAACCAACACAGGACATGGGAAGGGGCACCCTTGGCTAGGGTTGCAAAGCTATGTTCATGTGTTCTTGATGTACATTCCCAGGCTTATTTGCAAGGGGACGTCCTTCCTTCCTTCTTTCATTTCTCCATCCTTCCCTCCTTCCCTTCCTCCCTCCCTCCCTCCTTCTCTCCTTCTCTCCCTCCCTTCTTCCTTCTCTCCTTCCCTCCCTCTTTATCCTCATTTCTTTCTTCCATTCTTGTCTCCCTCCTCCAAATCCTTCCGCTTTGCAAGCTCTGGTAGGACTTGCAAAACAAAACATAGGCATTCTTTCTATTCTTGAAAAACAAAGCTCTCACTTGCCTTCTATTCTTTGACCATTGTTAATATCAAGGACACACTGGCCTCCCTCCCACACCTCCTCATGCTGCTAATAAGCTTCAAGCCAAACACTGAGTGGAGAATAGATCACTGCTGCAATCTGTCCATCTTTAAAGGAAGACGAAAGCCAGAGGTTCAATTCAGATCTACTGTTGGATTTTAGTGGAGTTTTACTCTGCCCCACGCAACTTGAAGTATTACCAAACCCCTAATCCAGTTTGAAATCAGTCTATGCACCAAGTCAGAATCCTATCATTTAGGGCAACTTACATTATGAGAACTTAAACACAACTGTTCCTTTCTGCATAAAGCCTTTGTTCTGGCTGCTCTGTAATTTCTACAGCTATTATACTTTGTGAAGGCCACCCCAAATACAGCCCGGCTGGAGCTAATGATTAAAGGCAGCAGACACCAAGAGGAGGTACAGGAAGACTAGCATGTTCCGAAACCTTTCAAGACCGGGCTGCCAAGCAAAGCACCCCCGTCTCTTCTAAAAGGAGGATGGCCTTTTATCTCTTGGTACTCGGAGTCTGTTCAAACAGGAAGCTTTGGATTCTGAGTTGGGCACACTTCCCGGGAGTCCCACATATCTTCCTCTGGCCAGGGGCCAGCAGATGACTTCTCAAGGATGAAGCTGGGCTTGGTTTGAAGTGTTCTGTGTATCTTGGCTTCCTGCTCCGGGGCTAGCCACCAGGTTTTGAGATCTCTTTTCAGTCCATCTGAGATCTCTCTCCTGGAAAGAGTCTTGCCCCAGGAACGAGGGCACAGGGCCCATTCCCTGCCAGTTTCCCTTCCTTAATTGTTACTGAACGTTCCTGGGAGAGTAACAGCTGGCTTCCCATATGTCAGACTGCCTGGGAGAAGTTGTACTAGTCTGGCAAATTATTTCCTTCAAAAACAGAGTATATCCTTCAGACACAATAATCAAACTCTACACTTCAAAACTAATGAGGTAGTTTTTAAAAAAAGAAAAGAAGAAGAAGAAGGAGAAGAAGGAGGAGGAGAAGGAGAAGGAGGAGGAGGAGGAGGAGGAGGAGGAGGAGGAGGAGAAGAAGAAGAAGAAGAAGAAGAAGAAGAAGAAGAAGAAGAAGAAGAAGAAGAGTCCCAGTTAAATGAAACAGTTTTTTTTTTACTTTACCAAAAAAAGGCATTTGAAAAACTACAATTATAAAATGAGAAACCTAATGATGGTATTTGGAACATAATTAGCATTAAAATCTCAAAACTGGGCAGAGGAGACGGCTCTGTAGGTACATGCACTAATCACCAAACCTTGCAACTTGAGTTCAATCCCCAGGTCGCACATGGTAGAAGGAGAGAACTACCTCCCATCAGGCACCTTTTGACTTCCACATATGTGCCCAACACACACGTACCTACATGCACAAAAAAAACATTAAAATAATCTCCATGTAGCAACAAAATGCCTTTTATAGCATTGGAAGCACATTGCTCACACATCACAGCTTGCCTGAGCAGCATCAGGGAAGGATTCATGTGCTTTTACAGTCACCTTAGACTGTGTCCAAAGAAGAGCCACATCCTAAAAGGATTCTCCGCAGTCAGAAAGAGTTCTGCAATCTAAGATCCAACATTTGGCTGTATCAACAAGTGAGATGATCTTTCAAATAAACAGCAAATATTTAGCAGCCACAGATTCAATACAGAAAACCCAGTTGCTCTGAAGAAAAAGAGGCTATGATGGAAGGGTGGAGGTGAAGAGAATAAATCAAAAAGGTTGTTTTGAAAATGGACCATGGAAGTAGGAAGACTCAGCGTACAGTCGTTTATCTGTAGCAAGAGCTTCCTATATGTCTTTGAGTGAAGGAGAGTAAGGGGATGAACCACTCGGCTCTCTGAGCATGAGATTTTGAGACAAATGAAGTAAGTGCAGAGCCCTTACAAGGATCAAGCTTGGCGTGCTCACAAGGACAGGGGAAAGCAGAGCCATGGTTTCAGGAGTCAGAGCAGGGCTCAGAGAGAACTCAACAGAAAAGTTGGGCTGTGTTGTATTAAGACAGGAACACGTGGTGGTTTTGAGAAACAGAGTGTCATGCTATGACAGAGTTTTGAAGGATCCTCCTGGCTGCTGCACTGGCAAGCTGTTCTCTAAGAGCCACTTCTTGTGAGAAATTGTTGACTTGATTAAACCCCAATCATCTCTCTACATCTGTGAGCAATGGTATTCTTTAGCAGCTATGAGAATGTATGCTTCAAAAGGAACAAATCATATACATACTGTATTTGTATATCTATACTAATATTAGTTGACAAAATATTTAAAAGAATTTAGCACCTACCATTTATAAATAAGTAAAATCTAGCTTTCTGTGATATCAGATTGACCTGTTTTAAAAATCTATCATCAAGGCAAACATCTGAAGTAATGCATCCATTTAGTCACTTTATTAAACATTGATCAATATATTTCTACTAAGGGTCAAGGATCATAGTGAGAAAATATATTTATTATTAAGGTGTTGCCATTTTATTCTGAAAATCTGTAATGAGTCTATGAAAGACAGGTACCTAGACTGTTAAATTTTGGTGGTTTTAACTATTTCTAAATTATGATAAATATGTGAAATTATGAAAGTTTAGGTAGAAGCAATTTTTTTTAAAAAAAGTGGAATCCATAGAATCCAAAGTTTGAGAGACAATTCCAGACAGCAGAGTCATCTCGTCCCTTCTGATTTTGCAATGAGTATGAGTTTAACAGAATATACACCAGAATGTCACATAAACACCTCAATTTTCCTTATGCTATCATTGATGAGAATACCTGTTAAGGGTAAACAAGGTGTAGAAGCTGAAAGGGACAGCGAAGTTGAACTCACTCCAAATGACGGTGAAAAAATGGGAGGTCAAGGATTCAAGGCAACAAGTGCTTTCATTGACTTCTCCTGCAGCAGATGGGAAACAAAGGGAAAAACACAAGCTATGCAGTGATATCAAGGTTGGGAAACTGGTTCAGAATCATGAATTATATAAAATATACATCAGTACACAGAAGCAAGGGCTGGATGAAAGGATGAAACTGGTAGGAGAGGGTTGACATGAAGAAGTGTTTATTCTTGGCTCAGTAGAGAGGTAAGTGTCACCATGAGGAGAAGAGGGCAGGAGCCAAAACTGGAAGGGCTACTGAGAAGCCATCAGTCAATAGGACTCAGGTAGTTGAGCATCCTGACAAACCTGGCACAAGGGCAAGTGTGTCTGAGCAGGTAACACCTGCATATCATACAGGTGCCCGCTGGAGTGATACTACAACCAGAGCATAAAGATGAGGGTCAAAAATGAAGAACACGGGTAGAATTCTTCAGAAACTAGAGCTGAGAGCTTAGGGTAGGAGCAGAGAATCAGGTATGTTTAGACGGCAAAGGCTGCTGGAATCTCATAGGATTTGGGAGAAAGAGGTTCACATCTGAGTCCCTTGTAGTTTAAATATATTATTTGGGTTTAGAAATGTAACCAGCTGTAATTAGTGACTTTTAATGGTGTTCAGAGTATAGATACAAACTATATAAAATTTTCTTTATTTTATTACATGTCCATTCAAGCATTGTGTACCTTACACCACAGTGGAAGTAGGAATTTACTCATTTTGATGAGATTGACCATTTGTTTCAGGGTAGCTTTATGCCTCCAAGTTTTCTCTGACTGGCAAAGTGGAAATAGTAATGATGCTCTAGCATGGCTGTTGAGACTGTCATCTGCTACACTGTTGATTAAGTGGCTCCTAGGATGACCTGTCTGATTCTCCCCTTTTCTTCCTACCTGCGTTTGTTTTCCCCACATGCACAAGAGAGAATGAATACATTGGTGAGAGATACCCCCATCACTGTGCGTGTTGATCAGTGCTCAGATGGGTACTAGACTCAGGTGAAGACAATGTAAAATCTCAACTACTTTGCATTTGGACTGAAATCAGAGTAGCTAGTCTGTTATTCCTAAAGATTCCTGGAGTATCAATCAAAATGTATTAGAATGTTAGGAACTGTGGCACTAAAACATAGAAAGGAGTCAGCAAAATCCCTTTCCCATGAACAGTAGGGTAACATTTCTCCAAACAACCCCCAAATGCCAAGTGCAAAAGCCAACTACAAAAGACTGCATATTTCATAGCTGTTTTCTTTTCATTTTTCATATATTGTCACATAAGAGAAAACAGCCAGTCAAAAAGCAATGGGTTGACAGACAGGACAAGCTCAGTTGGTACACGGCTTGTATGAACACAGCCCTGGGTTCAGTCCCAAGCAACAGATGAACAGGCTGTGATCTACAACCCTAGTACCTGCGAGATGGAAGCAGGGGGATCAGAAGTTCAAGATCATCCTCAGCTGAATAGGGAGTTCAAGGCCAGCTTCTACTACATGAGGCTGTGCCTCAAAAACTAAACCAAGAGGATTTATTAAATCCTAATCTGAGTGTGTACATGGCTGTGAGGGTTGCTTTACTGAGGCAGAGAAAGAGAAATATGAAGAGGAAGGAAGGGAAGGTAGGCAAGTGAAGAAGCAAGGAAACCAGGACTTAAAAAATGAGGACATTCCCAAATACTCCAGAATATTCCAGAAGAACGAACAAATCTATACAGGTTCCCGCCCCTTCCCAGACCACAACTCACTTCCCACTTCTACCTTTCTTTCCCGTTGAAGCCCTGGGGCTCTTGGAAAGAAACAGTGGCGACATCAGCCATCTCCTAGCCAGAAGGAAAAATAAAAGAAGTAACTGTGATGATCTGCAGCTGAGACACAGCCACCAGCCATGAGGAGCCAGAGTGGCGGTACGTGTGTGTGTGTGTGTGTGTGTGTGTGACTGTTCTGAAAAGTGTATCTAGACTAGACTTTGAGAGCAGATAACAAGAGTGGGAGGAAGCACCAAGGAGCAGCAGCAGGGAAGCGTTTAATAAAGCTCCGAGTCCTTAAGCATCAATCACAGTGCTTTTGACAGAATACCACCCTTACTGAGCTGTCAGAAAATCAAAGGACAGCTTATAGGATGTGGCACATTGGCTCATGTTGCACTGGGGAGGGGAGGTAAATATAATTAACACCCAATGGATAGAGGCTCTGAATGCTGGAGACAGCTAAAAAAAAAAAAAAAAAAAAAAAAAAGACAAAGTCCCCAAACAAAACCCACACCATGGGGAATGATTACAGTCAATCCTCATAGAGCTTGTAAAGACATGGCTCCATTCTGAAAAATGTCCATTTTTTGCCTAAATAGCCATTTTTACACTCTCAAACATGTTTATCACTCTAATCACAAATTTAAGGGGAGAAAAGTGCGCTGTTTCTAATTGGCTCTGTAGGGGACAGATCAGCTCAGAAACAAATTGTGGATTCACAAACTACTTATCCAAATGAAATTGCCAGCACACAGAATATTCAATATACAATGCTACACCTTTTCATCAACATAGAAGAAAACAAAAATTGTTTAGAGCTCTAAAAATATATCAGTAAACCTCTCTAAGTCTGTGGACAGAAGTTTGGGGCTTGGCTCAGAGCCCTTTATAAATCTTAGAGCACAAACTATGTCTTGCTGGCATTATACAGGATGAACTAACTGGTCAATTGTGAGCAACATTAGAGCCAATTACACTTGGGGACCCACGGCAACTGTTGAGGCAGAGGGTGAAGGGAGTATGACTGCAACCGGAAAGGAAGAGGGGATATGTAGACTTGGAGAGAAAGAAAGAAGGCAGACTACACAGGTCCTCATGGACCTCAAGGGCGGAGAGGCAAGAGAGAGAAATATCAGTGGTCCCAAGCATAGGCTGCTTAAGACACACATATACTTCAAGAGGCCTAATCATATTTCAGTATCTTTCTGTGCACGAATGTCGAGATGAAAGTCTATATGAGGAATATTTAGCTCTACTTCAAGTGAGATTTGTCATTAGAAAGGCTTGAGTCTTGTGAGAACAAAGATTGGGGCTGGAAGCCAATATTTGTTACCTTCAAAATGGCAGGCAGAGGTGGGAGAGTGAAGTAGATTCGCAAAAGAATCACGGCGCAGGGATGGAGTGGCAATTCAGTGGGTTAAGGGCTTGTGGCCCAGGTTGACAACCAGGAGTGGTGTCTTAATCTTGTAATCCCAGATTTGGGGAGGCAGAACCAGCTGGGTCTCTAAAGGTTCTCGGTCAGCCAGCTTCATCTATTTGGTGAGCGCTGAGCTAGTAAGAGTCCCTGTGTCAAACAACAGCAAGAAAAATCAAGTAGGCAGAGGACATCTGAGGCTGTGCTGGCCTCTATGTGTACTTACACACACGACAAAGAATCTCAGTGCAGACTGAAGGACCCAGGTTGGGGGGGCAGGAAACACAATGGGACTAGATAAAAAGTAATTGTGGGAATCTGTTTGTAAGTACTACTAGCTCCAAAATGACCTTTGGTTTTAAAAGAGGAAAAGATGAGGTCACAGATAAGATTTTCAGCAGTAATTTCAAGTAATTACTATATTCTCTGCAAACAGAAGAAACAGCCTGACGTGCAGAACAAAAGGTCAGTCAGAGCTAGCTCTCCCTTCTCCAAGGGCCACCTGCACAGCTGTCCTGAATGCATGCTGCCATTTGCCCTCACACCCATGATGGCCCACCCAAAAATCACAGGAAGATCTTTAACACAAAAGAGTTTTTTTCTCCCCTGTTCATCACAACTGAGTCAGAGGCGATTAAAGAGCAGCACATTTATATGGCCATCACAGAGGCTGGATTCTTCTGCTGGCACCGAGCATTCTGAAAAAGAATGGAAAATTACCCATTTACTTCAAAGAGCCATGCTGATTTCCTCGAAACATGCTGCACTTGCACGTTGCCAGGGGCAACTGATTAATTCACAGAGATCCTGTCTGTGACTGACAGCTTAAGAAAGGTAAGTTTATTTGAACCAGATTTGAGATTGGGTATAATGGGTGTGCAGAACATCACGCGGTGTGAAAAAAAAATGGCAGATTTTAGATTTGTGTGTAATTAGTCAACAAAAGCCTATTGCATAAGTTTGAGTTCTTGTGAGAATTTGCATGCGAGCATGGATAACTTCGAAGAAAAAGATTTACTGGAGGCATCGAAATAACTGAACGAATCCAGCTATTGCATTTTCACACAGCGAACAGATGTTGTCGCATAAAATTCTGTCCAGGGGACTGCATATATAACAAATCACAATCTGTAGTAGCCTTCAGAGACGCTCCTAAATAGTTCTCATCAATAAGTTTTATTGTTTTCTGTTTTATATATTTATTTACTTGCTGTTTTGATATAGGGTCTTGCTATATGGCACTGGCCGGTCTTGACATCATGACTTTTCTGTCTCCTGCCATCCAAGTGTTAGGATTACTTGTATGCACCATCATGGGCTGGCACTAACCACCAAATCTCATATATATATATATATATATATATATATATATATATATATGTGTGTGTGTGTGTGTGTGTGTGTGTGTGTGTGTGTGTGTGTGTAGAAATAAATTACTGGGTATAAGCATAATTTAATTTCCATTGGTTTTTTTCTCCTTCTGAAGAAAACAAGGAACTGGTAAAACTTTCAAAGACATATTTTTAACCGAAGGGATATCACCAAATGATCTGTTTATTGAGTGTAGCTTCCAGTGAAGACTAATTTGCTGGCAAAGTCTGTTGTTTGACAGTAATGGCTGTTGAGTCACAGGACTGTTGAGCCCAGATTGGTCAGAAGCCATGGAAAACAACAACAGCACCGCTCAGGATTTTCAGCACCGCATTGCAGCTTTTGCTTGGAGAAAACAGACCTTTCACCCTGCTGTGCTCACTTCCCCTTTCCGATCACATGCATTCTTACCCTCTGGCTCGCTGGCGCTGCATTCACTCGCTCTGTCTCCATACCTAAGCCCCGCAGGTTTGAGTGTGTCAGAGAGCTGTGTGCTCTCTATTACCCAACATGTGTGCACTGACTGCATACCTGAATGAGTGATTCCGTCAAACCTGGATCATCACCACACATCAACACCTAGTGGACGTGGGGTATATGGAAGTCTGTAGAAGATTTTCTTTGCATCTTTAAGGTGCTGGGTTCAAGACCCAGGACCACCAGTAGACATACAACAAAAAGTAAAGCCCTAATATTTCATCAAAAGGTATCAGATTATGGCAACCCCAGATCAGGACATCAGCGGCAAAGGTATTGCTTACAACGGAAGGTAGTTGACAATCAAGAGGTTCAGGAAGAGCTTCCCTCTCTCCCTGTTCTGCATAGAAGTCTAACACAAGTCCCTCTCTGTGGCTGTATCCACTGCCTCACACCCAGGCCAACACGAGAAACAAGCAGTTCATGTCAGTGGAGCTCTCTGGAGATCACTGGAGTCAATACCAAGAGAAACTTCTATGCTGGAATATTACCAAAGAAACATTTATCTTCTGTTAGTTCTGGGTGGCTATCAAATTGTTATTTGTGGACAGAGAGCACAAGGCAATGAAGGAAGGACTGTTATATTTATTATTATTTTTTATGTCAAAGAAATCTTTATTCTGACTATATTTGCTTCCTTATTCTTTATTTTGTTCTTTTATTCAAACATTTCAAAGTGTCACATAAAAGCAACAAAACTCTTGATCCCATGGAACTCATTTAAAAGATGTTTTTCGTCTTATTAATAGATCACTCCAAATATCCACTCTGTGTGTGTTTCTGAGCTTTGCTTCTTGTTTGCCACATTCAGGGATTGAAAAACTCACTTTAACTTATATGATTCCTATCAACTGACACTATCTTAGATTAGAAAGATAATTTTCCTTTTTACCAAACTGTCCCAAATTCTGATCTTTGTATAAATATACTGAGACGAGTATTTCAAAACTGGGGTTTTGCAAAGAACCTGTCTGTCACGTGTCATGGGTTTTTACCATGAAGTAAGTGTGTGTGTGTGTGTGTGTGTGTGTGTGTGTGTGTGTGCGCGCGCACGCATGTGTTTGTTTGTGGTATGTCCATGCGTGCGTGTGGTCTGTATGGTATGTCTGTATGTCTGTGGTATGTCCGTATATGTGTGTGTGTGGTATGTCCGTGTGTGTATTATGTCTGTGTGCCTGTGTGGTATGTCTGTTTTTCTGTGGTGTGTCCGTGTGTGTATGTGTGTGTGTGATATCCATGTGTGTGTGTTATGTCTGTGTGCCTGTGTGATACATCTGCATGTCTGTGGTGTGTGTGTATGTTTGTGTGTCTGTGTCTGTGTGTGTTACAGTTGTTGTTGGGGTATGGAACCCAGGGCTTGTACAAATTAGGTAAGCGCTTTGTCACTGAACTACATTCTAAACTTTATTACAACTTTTTCTCTTGAAATGGCCTAAATCGCCCAAGAAGACTTTAAACTTGTGATTTCCCTCTCTCAGCCCTCCAAGTACCTGGGATTATAGACTTACTCCCCTAGGCCCAGTTAATAATCTATGTTTTAGAGAGTTGAATATATGTCACTAATTCCTCTGTACCAAATATCTGACAAAAATCTCCAAACAAACTAATCAAGTAAATTCCATGGGTATAATAAACGTGGTTTAACGTGATGGCCTTTCATGAACAAGAAGCAATACATCCTCAAGATTGCCAAAACATGGATAAGAATCACCGTCTGCATGTACTGGTTGTTTGGGATTCTAGTCTGTTTGGATGCTCACCTTCCTAGACCTGGAGGGAGGGGGGAGGAACTTGAACTTCCCACAGGGCAGGAAACCCTGACTGCTCTTTGGACTGGAGAGGGAGGAGGAGAGGGGGGGGGGGAGAGGGAGTGGGGGAAATGGGAGGGTATGGGGAGGAGGGGAGGAAGTGGAAATTTTTATAAACAATCAAATAAATAAATTAATTAATTTTTTTAAAAAAGAATCACCACTCTAGATGGTAGCACTTTCAGTTTGGATGTGAAGTATCCCCCACAGGCTCATATGTTTGAGTATTGGGTTCCCAGCTGGTGACATTGTCTTGGGAAGTCGTGGAATCTTTAGGACATATGACCTACATAGCAGAAGTGGGTCACTGAAGGTAAGCTTTGAAAGTTATAACTAACTCTGGTTCTGACCATTCAAATTCTCTATTTCCTGGCTATCCATAAAGTGAACAAGTCAGAAGGTGTTGCTATTATTTACCAAGCCACAATACCACACCACTTACAACATGATGGTCTCTATTTTCCAAAAAGAACCAAAATCATTCCTGATTCTTACGTCAGTCAGCTTTTTTTTTTTTTTCAAAGATGAGAATAGCCCCAACTGAGCTCTGTGATGTATCTGTGAACACAGAAGAGACTGCTCCTGGCCAGGGGTCTATTTGCACAGCCTGGGCATGAGTAAGACTTAGACTTGTGATGCTAGATAATGGGAGGAGGGACATCAAAAGCAAGGGGCATTAAGTGCAGGATGTACCCTTAAGTCAGTACAAGCTGTACTTAGAGATTCTGTACTTGTCCTGGTGGGATAGAGCACGAAGTTCGACAGCAGATGTAGCATCTCAAACTAGGAAGGAAGGTATTTGACAGTTGACTTCAGAACCCTTTGAAAGTCTCCTGTAAATTGGGACTTTTTCTTATAAGTGTTAGAAAATCACTGAAGCCCTCGTGACAAAGGTAACATGACCACATATTCTTCTTTTTTTTAAACTACCATATGCCACAAATTTTTGTCTGTAAGTTTTAGCTCCAAATCTTTAGAAATGAGCATATAGCCTAGAGTAGCCACAGGAATCAGGACAGTACAAAGGAACCATGGGGAAGGGGAAGAGGAGCCCTTGAGGGGGAGATAGTAGAAGGAGGAGAATTGAGAAAACTGGGGAAGGTGAAGTAATGTCCCCTCCAAGAGCCAGAAACAAACCCCCAAGTACCAGGCATAAGAATCTTCCCTTCAAGTTAGTGATTAGGAAGGTCCAAGAGACCCCTAAAACTATATATCCTCTTGTCATTGCCCTTGACTGCCTCCCAGAACTTGTTAGTAAGACCCTATTGCTGAAGACACCATATACTTGGGACATAGCACTTGGATGAATCAAGCTGGAGCTAACTTAGAAGCCTTCTCCTTGAGAACCAGCTCACATCACACTGGAATGTGCTATGCAAGCTGCCAAGAAAGAACCAAAATCAGTAGTTCTACCCAGCTGTAAAGCCTACCAACCACAACATTGACTAGTATGGCAAGCTATCCACAATGATGCAATAGTGACTCATCTTGGGGGTTACCAAAAGCTGTCTAATTAGACTAAAGGCTTGCTCAAGAGGAGGGAATTCATGCTTGGTACTGTAAACCCAGCCAACTACCTGTGGATGGTGAGGTCATCAACCCTAGAAGAGAAACTACTATAGCCATTTTTTTTAACAAGTATAATTTCTAACTGCATTTGAAATTCCTATCCTTGTACCCACATGAAGATGTATGTCTCAAGCCTAAGAAGCTTGTTTGTTTGTTTGTTTTTGTTTTTTAGCAGAGGGATGTTATTACAGAAATACACAACAAATCAAAAGGCAGATAACCAGAAACTGCGGGGTTCCCAACCCCAGCTGACACATAAACAACTGACTCCTCCACTCAGGCTGTGAGGTAGTATCTTCCATATCTGACAGGGAAGGGACACCCGTGAAGTCACAGTGGTCATCTAACAAGACCTGTCAAACGACTGTACTGGTTGCCAAGCCAATGTGAGTGAGGGTGGACTCTCACAAGCCTCCAACCCTAGATGCAGTGCTCTAAGCAACAAATGGTTGCTGAAAAAGAAGGAATTAGTTCTTCTCACAGGCCATGGGGACGAGCTCCTGGACAGGTTACCTAAGTGGCCAGAATAAACATATACATAGGAGCAAAACTAAATAGGCTCAGCTGGCTACACACACACAAGTGTCTATGTATAACAATAATAAAGAAGAGGTAAAAATGGGAGAAAACGTTGGAGGCGGAGACTAAGGTGTAGAAATAGTGTTAAATATAGTACTCTTGTGTAAAATTCTGAAATTTTGTTGAAATTAGAATTAAAAAAGAATAGCAATAACAACAACAAAGTCACCATAGAACATTGTGGAAGGTTTTCTAGAAGGCAGTGGCCCCAGGTATGTAGGAGATGTGTTGGAGAGCTGAGAGCACCATCCACGGGTGATTGAAGGACTGGGAGTCTGCCTTCAAATGTGGCAACCAGTGAGACAATTAACCTTTCTCTCTGGAATCACCGTGATTCAGGCGTGGTTTATCACATATACATACATACATACATACATACATACATACATACATACATATATAGAATGTATATTTTATATGTGTATAATGTACCACTGTTCTCTTCAGGCAATATGACTAAGGGTAAAACAGATATGAAAACCCTGGATATGACTGTATATATTTAAGAAACAATCTTAGGTTTGAAGCTCAGTTCTGGACACTAGAAAGGCTTTGCAACCCTAGATAAAACTGAGTTACTAGAAGATTTGCAAGTATTCAGCATCCCCATTCCCTAGTTATGGTACAACATATGGTGCAAACATCACATTTGTCCACAGTTCACTGTATCTGGACTTCATTGGGGTCTCTCAGGCGGCACCAATTGCTGATAACATGCAGCAAGTACTGACCTTTTGACTTGGAAGAACACAACTCTGATATCTAGGAATTCTGTAAATTCCAATTCTGACACACTTCCTGCAGGGCTGAAAGTGGAATTTGGACTATGGTTTCTTTCCAGAGGCTTCAGGGAAACCCCATTTCCTACCAGCCTCTAGAGGCCATCCATGTTCCTTAACCTCTTCTTCCCGTTCCAAAGTTGGCTCTGGAAGATAAAGTTCTCATACAGACTCCTTCTTAGGTTTCTTCCTCTGTCCCTCTTCCTTTCTTAAGAAATTTTCTGTTTACATGGGACCTAAATGGGCAACTCAGTAACATCTCCATATTTAGGATCATCTGATTCATAACTTTAGTTTTATTTGCAAACTTAAATTCCCTTTGCCGTCCTCTCAGATTCAAAACATAAACAAATCTTTGCAGTCTCTTTGACATATAAGATAACATACCTACAGATTCCTGGGATTAAAATATGAGCATCTTTAGGGTGATATTATTTTGACTACTGCAAATATATGGTTTTATCTCATCTTCACCATTTTATTGCTTATTTTTCTTCTTTATAGAGCCACACAATACTCGGTCTATCATTATTTTGAGATATGATCAATAAACCCACTTCTTAGGGGAAGTAGCACACACATATTGTAGTGGTAGAGCTAGGATTTGAACTGAATCTGTCTGTCTCATGCTTAATCACTTAATCACTTTGTTAGCTCCCATGGATGCCATGTTTTCCTTCTTTCTTTTGTGAGCACAGGTGTGAAGTTGGAAGGCACAAAATAATCCCACACTAGTTCAGAATTACGAATAATAACGGGTTATTTTTTTAGGGAAAACTTACAGATCTCTGTCCTAGACAAGTTCTCTGCACAAACAGGAACAGGAATGGAGTCTAGCAGCCAGAAACGAGAGAGAGAGAGAGAGAGAGGGAGAGAGAGAGAGAGAGAGAGAGAGAGAGAGAGGGAGGGAGGGAGGGAGGGAGGGAGGGAGGGAGAGAGAGAGAGAGAGAGAGAGAGAGAGAGAGAGAGAACGCTTTACAGCTGCATTTACGGTATAAGAGACCATGTCCAAGTAGGCTGGTATCTTAAAGACTATTGGCTGAAGGAGCAGAATTCGTTCCCACAGCACAGGTGAACCTCCTTTCCCACATGGGGTGCATTCCGAAATCCTTAGTGAGTAGCTGGAACTTCAGCAGTACCAAATCCTATATAGACTATATATCATTTTACATATACATACCTATGATAAAATTTAATTTATAAATTAGGCACATCAGAAGATTAATGACTAATTAAACAGAAATTGAATGCATTACAATAAACCACATGTGAACACAACCTCTCTCCTGAGGTTTTCTTGGGGTTTTTTTTTTGGGGGGGGGTGGAGGGAGGAAATCTCCAGTCTTATTCTAATTAATGTCACTATGCAAGAATTCATTCCTAGAATTTCTTAGATGTGTTCTTCAGAATCCTGAGAAAAATCAGCTGAGAAATTAGGGGAAGGGAACAAGTATACTAGTTTTCCCAAATGAATGACAATTTATCAACACAAGAGAAGAATCCTCAAGATCTGTCCAGCCTTCCTTGTAGCCTTTAACACTCTGAATCTGTGTGTGCCTGGCTTTGTTTGCTCTGAATAATGACCCACTCTAGCACATAAAATAAGCATTATATACTTACACACAGCCATACAATGTGTAAGCTTCTACACATCATATGTGCTACTTAAATCCCACCAATGTTATTCTGAAAAACAGCACATTATAGAAGTAACTGAGCCTTTAAGTTGACAGTTTCAGCACACAATTCTTCATAGTTCTGTTAACCTTGCTAAAAGATTCAAATGTCAGATTGTTTATAAACAATATCTGGGAATATGGCCGTAGTTATTTCTCTCTTCCTGCTGTATAGGGGCATTGTTAACCAGGTCTTTTATGGTGTATCCTGTGTGCCAGCTTCATCTCAGTGGGCAGTTGAGTGAAGGGATTTTCTGAAGGTGTTCACTGCAACCTTTCATGAGGGTGTGGTCTATCATATCATATTGGAATAGAAGCAATCCACAGGGTCTCGTCCTCTGTGTAAACAAAAGAAGAACCTCCTTTCCAAAGCATCATATTCTTAGACCCAAATTCTGAAGTCAATATACCCTTATGATATCCATTCTGGTTTAGCTTGGCAGCCCATCTAATGAAATGTCTCTCTGTACTTAGCTCCTTCACAGTCAAAAATTTTAAAGAAAACACAATGTACATAATCCAGACTCTCTGTGAATTTTCCATTTTTACGTGGCTTATTTTTATTTATTTCTTTTAATCTATAACTATTTGTACTCTGTCTCTTTAAAGATTTTACCCTTTTTTAAGGCACTAACTTTATTCTCTATATTCCTTTTCTTCTCTCTCCCAAGCCTATGTACACTCATCTAACACTGTGACCCATTTAAAGGTCTTTTATGTCTGAATCTGTTCTATTGTGAATCTGTAATTTTTTACTGTCCAGGAAGATTTTTTGTTTTGTGCTTTTAAATCACTAAGCACTTAAGAATCTAAACTGTGACATTCCTAGGTCAAAAACAGGTACTGCCAGCTTGCCGTGCCCAGTCCAATATGGTGGAACCACTTGTGACTCTGAACCAGTTGCTCCTCTGAGCTACAGAGCATCTGAGTTGCAGGTCCACCTCTCTCCAATTTCAAAATGGTGGACGTACCATTTTCTGCTAGCTCTGGGGCCGCCAGGTAGGAGCTGCACTCAGCAGTTTAACTCTGAGAATGAGCATGCGGCATAGAAACTCTTTTCATCCAAGTTACAGCCAAATCTGACACGCAGAGCACTGCACAGCCTGGAAACATCTCCGTGTATGGGCGGCAGAAATCCGCCATGCTCTCCCGCCCGCCTAAGCCTGATTCGGCCGACTGCCCAGGTGCAGGCGGGCAGCGCTGAGCCATTGGCATGGTCTCAGAGTACTTCCCTCCTGATCCCGAGCGGGCACCCAAACATGGCATTTTAAATGTTTTAATAATTTAGGATTTTTCATGACAATGAGACACATCAGCTCCTGGCAGCACCAATCTATTTCAAGAGGAAGACGGGCAATGAAGAGGCTCCTTATGGAGTTTGATAGCCATTTGGGCAAGAAACTTCTCTTGCCTGAACTGATGCATAAACTGGACATAAAGAACCCACAGAGAGAGGACTGCTGAACGTGTCTAAAGGTGAGATGGTCTTTCGGGGTTCCTGATTCATAAAAGAGTCTGCGAGACATTCTGCAGGACACAGCAGATAATGACTGAACTGTCTTTGAAATTTCTAGCTTTGTGGAAAAGTCTACTGGATACTATGGGCCTGTAGGCTGAAGATGGATGCCCCAATGGTACAGAAGAACTTTGGGTGACTGTCCAGGCAGCAAAAAGTCTCTATCAATTCTAGAGTTTTGGAAGATGCTTACAGTGTACTTTCTGTTTACTTAGGTGATATTACATCCTTCTGGAGTCTTTGATGGAGTTGAAGAATAGATAAAAAGTAGATAAAGTTTTATTAATTATGATAAAATATAAAATAGATATAAATATTGTAACTATAATTCTTGTTTGATAACTGTTTTGTTATATGTAATTTTACTATGTTAAAGTTAAAACATTCCTTTTTATTTAAACAGAAAAGGATGTAAAAGGAAAGTGGCGGGCTGCGTTCCCACCCAGATCCTGGCTAGCTTACCCCTGAAATAATTACACAGAAACTGTATTCATTTAAACACTGCCTGGCCCATTATCTGTAGCATCTTATTGGCTAACTCTCTCATATTGATTCAACCCATTTCTAATAATCTGTATCTCACCACGAGGTCATGGCTTACCAGGAAATATTCAGCATATCTGATCTGGCAGCTTCATGGCGGGCAGCTCTCTGACTCTTCTTTTTTCCTCCCAGAATTTAATTCTGTCTTCCCCGCCTACCTATGTTCTGACCTATCAGGCCAGGCAGTTTTCTTTATTAACCAATGAAAGTAACACATAGACAGTTAACCCTCCTCCATCATTTCCCCTTTTTCTGTTTAAACAAAAAAGAAAAGCTTTCACTTTAACATAGTAAAATTACATACAGAAAAACAGTTATCAAACAAGAATTACAGTTATAATATTTATATCTATTTTATCTTTTATCAAAACTAAGGAAAACTATAACTAACCATTCTTCAACTCCATCAAAGACTCCAGAAGGATATAATATTATCTAAGTAAACAAGAAATAAGCAACTTCCAAATTCTAGAAATGACAGAGACATCTCACTGCCTGGACAGTTCTTTTGTACCGTTGGGTTATCCATCTGCCTATATTGGCAGTTTGTCAGTCACTCTCTTCTGTGTCCTGCAGAATGTCTGGCAGACTCTTTCATGAAGCAGGAACCCTGAAGGATCATCTCACATTTAGGCAAGTTCATTAGTCATTTTTCTATGGGACCTGCATGTCCAGTTCATCAAGCAGTCCAGGTAAGAGCAGTTTCTAGCCCAAACGGCTAGCAAACTCCAGAAGGAGCCTCTTCGTTGCCCATCTTCCTCTTGAAGTATCTTGATGCTGCCAGGAACAAATGCGTTTCACTGCCATGAAAAGTCTTAAACTCTTAAAACATTTTAAATATCATATTCTGCAGCTCTTTGAAGTGGTTGAAGAATACCTATCTATCTGAAACATATTTCTGTACATCTAGACAAATTAATTAATAAGATTACAAGTTTGGCTGTTATTGATGACTCTCTATTAAGCTATATTTCTTAATTATACATTTCATTATTAAATGAGCTGGACAAACATAATACCTTGATCAAAAGCAAAACTATATATATATAACAAAATTGATCTTAAGTTTGTATCAACAAACCTAGATCTATACCAATGCAAATCTCTGTAGCATATCTCTATTTAAATGTAAACAAACATTTATAAACAATCATTTAGGGAATTTGGGCATAGTTCTCTCCAAACTACTTCCTGCTTTTTGTTGGATGAAGTAATTTTTTGAGGGATGTTCAAGGTGACCTTTCAGGGGGTCTTGATCCATCAAACCACATTAGTGTGGAAGAAATCCATAGCTTCTCATCTTCTGTGGAAACAAAAGAGGAATCTCTTTACCAAAGCAATATATCCTTAGTCTCAAATTTTGAAATCAAGACATCTTTAAAACATATATGTTGGTTTATCTTAGCAGCCTATACAATGAAATGTCTCCCTGTACTTAGCTTCTTCACAGTCAAAATATTAAAAGAAAACACAATAACACACATAATCCAGATGCTCTGTGTATATTCCATCTTTATGCTGCTTATTTTTCTACTCCTTTCAATTAATGACTGTCTGCACTCTGTCTCTTTAAAGACTTTACCTTATTAAAAACCAATTCTTTTTATAACTGCCTATATTCTTTTTCTTCTCTCTCCCAAGCCTAGGTCTATTTCTGCAACATTGTGACCCAGTGAGATGTCTTTTCCATCTGAATTTGTTTTTATTGTGTATCTGTAATTTTTTCCAATCAGGACAATTTATTAAAACGAGAAAGATCGTTTTCTTAAAAAAAAGATTAATTAATTTTAAAAAAAGAGTTGGAACAATAACAGCAAAAGAAATAGATCCAATTGGCAGGAAATCATTAAGGTGAATCCAGTGTCAGCCAACAGGATGCAATCAACATCTAAAGAGAACTTTATCTAGCAGGTCTGGGCACATTGCTTTATTCTCATGTGGAATAGTCACAAAGACAGGCATGTTATATTCATAAAATACATATGAATAAACTTTAAAGCTAAGAGCCACACAATGCTTGCTCTCAGGCTATGATGGAATTAACCTACAAATAAGAGAGAAAGCTACCAGGAAAGTCCCTAAATAGTTGGAGATTAAGCAACATACTTTTCTCTAGATAAAATACTTTTCAGAAAAATGAAAAACAATAAAGTTGAGTAATAAAAGGAATTCAATGTAAAGTTAGTATTACTTTTTGTCATAAAATATTATTTAATCTTATAAATAGAAAAATACAAAGGCTTGTTAATAACATTAAAATCTTTTATGATTCTTTATTGATAATCTGTATTATCTTCAAGTTATTATAAAACTAGTCGATTAACTGGTTTTATTAAAACCTAAAGGATAGAAAGAACTAAGTACAGCTTCCTAGAAATAACACGCGATACAATGTTATATGTCCAGTGTCAAAAATCAATTATACTGGGTTGGTATTGCTGCCAGTATACAGACATAAACCAAGGTAAGATAAGAGAATAAATCTACAAAACCTGAAATGTAACAATATATGTATATGTCCCAAATACATGCTAGAAATAGAATTATATTTCAAAGATCTTGAACATTTTGATTGGCTCTGTTTGAATCATAAACAATATCTGCAATCACAATATTTATTAAATTCATAGATAGAAAAATTGAAATCAAGGGATGAGGTTCAGTAAAGTGTTGCACAAATGTGAAGAGTTGAGCTCAGCTCCCTAACACCTACATTTAAGGCCTGGTGTGGTCGTACACATCGGTAACCCAGGCACTGGGGACAGAAACAAAGTCTCTACATCTTGTGGGTAGCCAGTCTTGCTGTATTTATAAACTCCGTGTCCAGTAAGAATATTGTCTCCAAAAAAAAAAAAAGGTATAAAGTGACTGAAGAAGGCACCTAATGTTAATCTCTGGTTTTCACACAAGTGTACAAAAGCATGTGTATATATACATATACCTGGGCACGCACTCAAACACATACATGCACACACATCCCACACTCACAATATAAATCAGATTATCTATGTTACTGTTTTAGGGAGTTAGAAAAAGAAAAACTAATCAAATTAAGCAGAAAAAATAATGAATATTGGATCAAAACTCAATTAAATTGAAAATATGAAATCAGTAGGAAAAATTCCAATAACAAAATCTGATTCTTTGGGGGGAGTTAAACCTATATCTAGGCTCAAAAATAAAAGAGAGGAAATAATTATCTCACAAATATTAGAAGACAAGCAAATAAATTTAATGAAAAATTACATGCCTGCAAACTTGATAGCTTAGATGAAATGCACCAAAGTCTTGAAAAATACAATCTGCTAAATATCTACACAAAAGAAACAGACAACCTGTAAAGACCTATATCCAGTATAGAAACTGAGTCCATAGTTAAAAACCTGCCAAAGTAAAAGTAGTGGTCCCAGACAGGTCAACAGATAATTTTACTCAACATTTAAGAAATATATCTTGAAAATTCTCTATAATAATCATTCAGCAGATAGAACCAGAGGTAATACTTCCCAATATATGTATGAGGTCAGTATTACCTAGCACAAGAATTGGGGTAATTATGACAGATCAATGCCTGAGATTTGCTGGCCAGCCATTCCAGCTACATTAGTGAGCTTCAAGGTCAGTAATGAACATAGATGCAAAGTTTATCAACAAAACATTAAATCATTTAACAATGAAAAAAGCTATACACCATCACTAAGTGATGTGAAGCAGCAAGCATCTCACAAGGAAAATAAGAAACTTCACTTAGAAAGTTTTAGAAGCTTCATATTCTGTCTTGAATGAAATGTCAAACCATTAGCTGAGATTTCTGCTGTTTCCACAGTATTATGGCTAGTTTCATGCCAACTTAACACACATTAGAGTCATCCAAGAAGAGGGATCTTCAAGTGAGAAAATGTTTCTATAAGATCAGGTTATACGCAAATCCATAGGGCTTTTTCTTAATTGGTGATGGACTGGGGAGGATCCAGTCCATTATGGGTGGTATCATTCTCAGACTGGTGGTCTAAGTGAGCAAGCAGTTTGAGAAAGCCATGAGGAGCAAGCTATTAAGCAACACCTCTCCATGGCCTCTGCATCAGTTCCTGCCTCAGGGTTCCTGCCCTGTTTGAGTTGCTGTTCTGACTTCCTTCAATGATGGACTACAATATGGAAGTGTAAGCCAAATAAGCCCTTTTGACCCCACCTTGCTTTAGATCATGGTATTTTCATCACAGCAACAGTAAGTCTAACTAGGACACACAGTTCTACTTTCCCAAGTTATCATCTAAGATTCACCTCTTTGTTCTATGGCATAACCTAAGTACTTAGCATACCCCAAACTTACACCTCTGCCCTGTCCTATGTTTTCAAAGGCCATTCCCTTCACCTGGAAATCCATCCGTGTCTAGCAACCATTCACCTTCAAAGAAGTTGATAAAATCCTTCTTCTTCCCCACATACCAAGTGACCACACTGTCTGGAAGGACTGAGTCCAGTATGGATAGCCACACAAGTGTCTTGGAGCAGGGCCCATACAGAATGGACTCTCTGTGTATATTATGTGCCAAACTTAGAGCTCAGAAGTCAGATCCTGGCTGAACACAGGGAAGACATGAAAAAGTGACTTAAAGCTGGATTTCTAAAACAAGAAAGTTAAACTAAGAGCAGGGAAACAGCAACAAAAGCATCTTGACAAAGAACCCAGATGGGTGAGATAAGATAGGAAGCTAAAGAGCAGGTTCACACTGGTGTGTATGCCAACTGGGACTGAATCTCAGAGCTGGAATCTCCTGCTCCCTTCACAGAGTCCCAGGACTGATCACACTGCTCAGCAAACCTGGCATCACTGTGTTAGCTCCTCACACACTCGCTCCACCTCCCTGGCAGATGATAAACTCTGGGATGACTAGCAATGTTTCTTCCACAGAGTAGAGTAAACAGTCTTTCAAAATGAAGATCAGTAGGCATGTGTTCTGTTGACGGGATTAACATATGCCTTGGTTGGATACAAGATGGGGCTCTGGATACTTATTTTTTTCCTCTATCTTATACAAAATCTCTGGGAGATATCCATGGAGTTGCAGTTAGAAAGGAGAAATAACTGATAATGTTCTGTAGCAGGGTAGGAAGGCCATTGATGGCAATACTTAATTGCACATTTCAAAATAGGTAGCATAGAGTGTTCTTAATATTGCCAACACAAAGAAGTGATACATGTTTGAGGGGATGGTTTTGTCAATTAAGTTGATAAAATCATTATACCTGCATAGATATACTGATGCTTTACTCTATATCCTATATATTGCATATCGATTAATAATTTTAACAGTATTTTCTAAAAGTGACATGGAACTGGAAGGGATATATACAGATTTGTCAACCACAGCTTCATTGTGTAAGCCACCAGTAATACTCTGTTCTTTTAAATATGAAATGACCCCTCCCCAAAGAGTCAAATTTCAAAGACTTGTGAATACTGGTGGTTTTACTTGGGAATCTGGAAACTTTAGGAGGTATAGTGGTATATTATTTATGTTTTAATAGATAAAGTTTGCCTGAAGATCAGAGGGCAAGATCTATACAAGTCATTGATACAGGTCAGGGAATGATAACACACTCATTTAATCCCAGGACTCAGGAGACAGAGGCAGACAGATCTCTGTGAGTTCAAGGTTACCCTGGGCTACACAAGATTGAATCTGTCTGAGAAACAGAGCTCACTCAAAGGTGATCCCAGCACTTGGGATCACATGCCTTTAATCCCTCCACTAGGGAGGTGGAGACAGGAGTGATTTGGCTGGGCAGGGACAGAAACTCAGTGGAAGTGGAGTCTGAGGTTGGTGGAGAGCACTGTTACATCTCCTGTTTGTTTTGTCTGAGCATTGGTCAAGGCAAGATCTTGCTAGTGGCTTGACTGTTCTGCTTTTCGGATCTTCAGGTTGAACCCTAATATTTGTGTCTGGGTTTTTATTATTCATTCTAAATTTGGCACCCAATGATTGGGGTAGAAATTCACACACAAAAACATTTGTCTGTGGGTTTATGGCTACTGGCATAAGCCAAAAAGCTATAAGCAGTCAGAATCACAGCCCTGTTGGTGAGGTTTTTCTTTTTCCTCTCCTGGCGGTTCTTCCTAAACTCCCTGCTCAGGCTGCTCCCAAACTAGGTTGGTGCCTTGAAAGTCAGTCAGGTTTTTACTGTTCTATGCAGAAGCAATAAGCCTCACATTTTCATCAACATTATCAGCAGGTTTAATAAGACAATTGAGAATTCTTAAAGAGACAAATTATTTAAGACAGAGTTTTTTCCCACATTAAAAATGGGAAAAACCATTACAATGGAGGGATTTGGGTCACTTTATGATAATATGCTAGACAGTTTGCAAATGAAACAACTAAATGAAAAGATAACTAATTTAAATTGGACATAATGTAATGTCAATTGTAAACATTGTCAGCATTATCACTTTTGCTTCATCACTAAAAGTTGGTTCATTTGAGTGCTAAAATACAGTCCTTAGAAAAACTTCATAAAACAGACCACAGAGACATTCAAAACCAGACATAGGAATTTAATGAAGCATTGCATTATAAGGTTAGAGAGGAACAGTCTAAGGTTTTCAAACAAACTTAATATATCCAGTAGCCTTACAGTAATTGCCAATTGTAGAGGCTCTGTTACAGCTAACAGGATTCTGTTCTGTTAGATTTAAGGAGATTCAAAGAAGCAATAGTCTCATATGACATGTATTCACCTTCTATGAAGTAAATGTTAAACTTGTAGTCAGTTTGTAATAGGATTATTCCTAAAGACTGGATAGAATTAGTTAAAGGTGTTTTAGAGCCTGGTTCACAATTACAATGGAGTTCCTGGTTCAGAAAAGAGGTAAAGATTATTGAACAATGGAGCATGGAAATTTCCAATATCTACTTCTTGGAGAAAGAGAGTATGTTAGTAAAGAAAGGCAATCTGTATATGATGACCACACCCTGGATTTATGCCATGCAGCAGCTGTGAGTGTTTGGGATGGAACTGGAGAAATAGGAAAGAAAATTCAGTCACTTACTAAAAGTTATACAGGGTCCAAAGGAAGCCTTTACAGATCTCTTACAAAGATTGACTTCAGCAATAAGTAGAATGATACCAAATTCAGAAGCTAGATAAATAATAATTGAATTTCTCACTTTTGAAAATGCTAACTCTCAATGCAAAAGGATAATTAGGCTGTTAAAGGCAATGTCAGCACCTTTGGAGGAATAGATCCAAGATAAAATTAATATTGAATCCTATGACCATGATGATACTTGGATAGGAGAGGTGATTTCCAGAGGTTTGAAGAAAAGTTGAAATGTCAAGTGTTTCAGTTGAAGCAACCAAGGTCACCTTAAAAGGGATCATAAATAGGGCAATCCTGGAAACAATGTTTTCTAAGCATAATCTATTCAGAATGCCCCTACCTTCTGGATTATGCAGTAGGTATGGTAAAGGCAGATATTGGACAATTGAATGAAGGTCATTAAGAAATATTCCAGGTAATCCTTTGCTGTCTGGAAACTCCATGAAGGGCCTCTTGCAGGCTCCTGTATCAAATATGTTTCAGTAATTTCCTGCCATCATAGAGGAAACTCCTTCCCAGAACAATTAAAAAACATAATGCCTGTTATGAGAGACCATACTGCTTTGGATAATAGAAGAGCTATAGAAGAGAGAACAAAAAAATTCAGGAGAAATCATAAAGTGAGTATATTGACAAACTTCTATAAATGAACCAAGACCAAATTAAAAATATGAATAAATGACATTGCCATAGAAAGTCTGATAGACACAGGTACAGATGCAACAATTGTTTCATCAGAACCTTGGCATCCAAATTGGCCTCTACAGGACATAAATGCTCAGGTTTTAGGGATCAGAACTTTATCTCAGATAAAGAAGTGCATGAAATGGGTCAAATATATAGGGCCAGAAGGACAGAGAGGAATATTAAAACCATATGTAGCTAACATAGCAATGAATTTGTGGGTATATGATTTGTTACAGCAGTGGGATACTCTGATCAACATTCCCCAAATCTTATAAACAAACCATAAATTAATATATGTTTCTGGAAAAAATATTACAAGACATCTTAAAGAACAGTCACTGAACATTCAGGTTGTACAAAAACAGGGCAAAACAGCTGCTGATATTTCAAAGGCACCAGCAACCCTACCTTTAAAGCGGCTTACAGACAAACCTGTATTGGTTGTCATTGACCTTTAACAACAGAGAAAACTTCAGGGTTTAGAACAGCTAGTACAGGAGCAACTAAGTGGTCAGCATACTGAAGAATCAAGCATTGCTTGAAATTCTCCAGTATTTGTTGTTAAAAAGAAATTGGGAAAATAGAGAATAGTAACATATCTAAGAGCCGTTTATAAGGTGATTCAATCAATGGGTTCGCTACAATCTGACATTCCTTTGTCGTCTCTATTGCCTAAAGAATGACCTCTAAAGTTATTGACTTATGAGTCTGTTTCTTCACTATACCTTTATGAGAAAAAGACAGAAAAAAATTACCTTCACAATACCTACTTACAATTTCCAACCTGCTAAGAGATATTGATGGAAGGTTCTTCAACAGGAAATGTTAAATACCCTCAGCCTGTGCCAATATTTTGTAAGTCAGCCATTAGAAATAATACATAAGCAATTTTCTGAACCTATAGTTAATCATTACATGGATGACATTTTACTATCTGATTCAAATGTAAGTAGTTTAGAAAGAATGTTTGAAGAAGAAAAATTTTCCTTGTTGGGGATTACTAATTGCTTCTGAAAAATGCAAAGGGGGAGATTCTATTAATTATTTAGGCTATAAAATAAGTTTACAAAAAATTGACACCTAAAAGGTACAAATTAGGAGAGATTATTTGCAGACTCTTCAAAGATTTCTAGGAGACAATTCCCATCTATGGTGCACTATTTGGATGAAACCTGATAAACTGATTAATTTAAAGGAAACTTTGGATGATGACATTAACTTAAATAGTCTCAGGGAGTTATCAGATGAAGCTAAGAGAGAATTGACTTTGATTGAAGAGAAATTACAGAAGGCACTTATGGATAATGTGGATTTGAATCTTAACTGCATTCTGATCATATTGCCCTCCAGGTATTTCCCTACAGGACATTTAATACAGAGGGAATATATTATCTTAGAATGATCTTTTTGCCACATTAACTGAATAAAAATTAAAAAGTTAAGTGGAAAATGTCCCTGAGTTAATTCTAAAAGGAAAATCGACACCTTGTCAATAAGCAGGAATAACCCCAGCAGAAATTATAATGCCTTTTAATAATGACAAAAATTGACAAATTATGGGAAGAAAATGAACCCTGGCAAAGAGCTTGTAGTAAATATTTGGGTGAGATTAACAATAACTATCCCTTAAACAAGAGAATTCAACTTATAAAGAGAATTAACTTGTTCCTTTTTAGCACTATATGGAACATACCAATAACTGGAGCCCCTATATTCTATACTGATACAAATAAATCAGGAAAGGTGGGTTACAAATCATAAAATTTAAGTAAAGTGGATCAAACTTTTTATGATTCTGTCCCAAAGTCAGAATTATATGTTCTGCTTATGGTACTAAGGGATTTTAAAGAACCTGTCAATATAGGTACAGATTCACAATATGCAAAAAGAGAAAGAATGAGAATATGAGCAAAGAGGTCAAGACCATGAAGGGTTCACCCACTGAAACAGTTTACCTGAGCTAATGGGAACTCACCATCTCCAGCTGCAATGGGAAGGAACAAACATAGAACCAAACTAGTCCCTCTGAATATGGTTGAAAGTTGTATGGCTGGGGCAGACTGAGGGGCCACTGGCAGTGGTACTGGATTTATCTCTACTGCATGTACTGGCCTTTGGGGATTCTATTTTCTTTGAATGTATACCTTGCTCAGCCTAGATGTAGTAGGGCCTTGGACTTTCCACAGAGCAAAGTGCCTTACCCTCTCTTAGGATTAAATGGGGTAGAATGGAAGGATGTATGGAGGGAATGGGAGAAAAGGAACGAGTGGGAATTCAGGATTGGTATTTTCTTTAAAAAAATCTAATAAAAAATAAAACTTTACAACAAAAAAATAAAAAAGAAACTACTAAATTTGTAACAGACGATACAAAATTGACTTTATTATTTATTCAGTTGCAAGATACAATCAGGAATAGGCATCATTCCATATACATAAGATACATCTGATCTCATATGGGTCTGCCAAGTCCTCTAACACAAGGTAATGCAGAAATAAATGTATTATTGATTAGAAATGTGCTGAAGGCCTCAGAATTTCATAAACAATCATGTTAATACCAAAACTTTAAAAAGAGAGTTTTCCATCATGTGGCAACAAGCCAAGGAAATGCCCTACTTGATCTTTATGCAACCAAACACCACTACCTGCAGGAAGTAACCCTACAGAGTACTAAACGGAATGAAATCTAGCAGATGGATACGTTCTATTTTGTAGAATTTGGAAAACTAAAATATGTATAACATACAACTTATATCTTCTCGTGCCATGTATTCGGGTTTTCAATGGGCAACTGCTCTGAGTTTGGAGAATTGATTTGGTAATTAAACTTGCTAAAATGTATGACCATCATGGGTATAAACTGTACAGATAAAAACAAACAATTGTTCCAGTATATGTCTCTAAGAAAATGAAACAGCTTTTTGCTTATTATAATATTAAGTATATTACAGGTATACCACACAATCCCACAGTGTGGGCAGTTATAGAAAGATTAAATCAAATGCTAAAGGATATATTAAATAAATAGAAAGGAATGATAATTTCCCCTAGAAATAGACTGAATAATGTTTGACTAAGTTTGAATTTTCTAATTTCTAATGAGAAATGGACAACAGGTTCAGGGAGACATTGGATAGTAGAAAAAAATTACATAACTAAATCAGTTGGTATATTTTAAAGATGTACTAACATCAGAATGGAAACCAGGACATATGTTATGTTGGGGAAGGGGTTTTGCTTTTGTTTCCACAGGAGAGGAAAAGCTATAGAGACCATAAAAATTGATAAAGATTTGATTTGAACAAGAGACATGATTCAATTTAAACCAACCTATAAAACTAACAAATGCTTTTCATTTGATCAAATATAACTTGCCATAAGAGAATTTCCCTAAAATTAGGGTTGGGGAAGGATTTTGTTTCTGTCTTTTCAGGAGAATAAAGGTATCCAGCTAATAAATCTGAAGACCACTGGACAAATGAGACATCTGAAGAAAAAGAACAAATCATCCAGAGAAAAGGTCTCAAGAAAAAGCGTAAATTGGCTTATTGGTATGTCACATTTCCAACAGGATAAAATTTAATAAATCTTTCCAAATGTTTTTTCTGATAGTCTCTACAGACATATAATACAAGTAGTCTTTTTGTAGCCCCAGTCCAATTAAAGATTAATTTCTTTGGAGTTGGAGTGTGGCTCTCTTCTTCTCTAAACTCAAGCATGCTTATTAAGGTAAAATCTACAATCTCTGTCTTATGTCAGAAGAGCCACCTGATATGAGACAGAAGAAGAACAAATATTTAAGAACTGTTTTATTGACACTAATCTCACAATCCTTTCATTTTATATTGACTCTTTAACAGTTTTTCTTAAGGTATAAAATTTATAAGATTACTACATGCATATATATTCCATTTTTGTCATAATATTAATGGTCATATACAGTACTAGCTAATTGAATAAGAAGGTTTCATCTACTTTCCTTTACAGGATTTTGGGTTTGAACCTCTGTCAGTTTTCTACAGTGAACCATGAGCACACCTAAAAGTGACATTTGAAGTCTCCAAAAAGAGGATGGGGCCCCACAACAACAATTCCTCCAAGACTGTGATAACACCACTAAGCTTAAAAACACAACCTAAAGACTGGCTTTAGACTACAAACTACTCAGAAAAATTTCCAGGTGGCTAACTGAGATGATTCAGCCTAACAAACTACAATAGGCAGGATTTGAGACAAGAACTGCATTTTCCTAATACACAGAGACTGGACAACAAATGATACAGCTACCTCTCCCAGGACTTGAAAATTAACCCAAATTTTCCTTTTCAAGATCCCCAAAGATGCCATCACCCAAAAGCACAGAAAATATATTTTAAAAAAGCATAGTAGAAAAGTTTCCCAACCTAAAGAAAGATATGCCTATGAAGATACAGGAAGCTTACAGAACACCAAACAGACTGGATCAAAAATAAAAGTCTGCTTGCCATATAATAATCAAATTACTAAACATACAGAATAAAGAAAGAATATTAAGAGCTGCAAAGGAAAAAGGCCAAGTAACATATAAAGGCAGACCTATCAGAATTACACCTGACTTTTCTTTGGAGACAATGACAGCCAGAAAGTCATGGTTAAGTGTTATGTAGACATTAAAAAGCTAATAGTTTTAAATGTTTTACATTAGATTGGATTTTTTATATTGTATTTGTATACAAATTTTGTATATCAATATAAATTTGAGATGAATTTTGTTAGAATATACTGTACATACATTTCTACTTTTGTTCAAAGTGTTGTACCTGTATAACTAACTTAACAATGTAGTATAAATTTCTAGTCCTTGAAAATTATAATCATTACCAACTGTTTGGGATAATAAGGAACTGCAGGTTAGTAGTTAATCTCCTATTATAGTCAAACTTGAAGTCACATTAGGTATGTTTTCAGGCTCAAAAATATATATTTTAGATAGACAGGCCATCTTCAAACACTTCAGAGATATATGGAATATGGCATTTAAGATGTTTTCATATCATAGGTTTTTTTTTGTTTTCATAACAACGAGACATGTCTCCTCCTAGCAGCACCAATCTACTTCAATGAAGATGATGGGCATTGAAGAACCTCCATATGGAGTTTGCTTTCTTTGCGGCAAATGTGAGCCACTGAGCAAGAAAATGTCCCTGCCTCAACAGCTGACAATAAGCTGCCTAATTAGACAAGTAGGACACAAAAACGTGACTGCAAAATATTGTCAAGACAAGGAGTGACAGCCCTTCAGAGTATCCTGCTTCACAGAAAAGTCTGTCAGATAATGCAAAGCCTGTAGGCCAAATATGGATGTCCTAGCTTTACAGTGGAACTTTGGGTGACTGCTCAGGCAGCCAGTTGGCTGTTTCTGTCATTTCTCACATTTTTTTTGGAAGTCACTTGCTTACACTTTCTCTTTACTCAGTTAATATTATTCCCTTCTTGGGTCTCTGAGGGCATTGAAGACCAGATAGCTATAGTTTTCCTTCTTTATCAGGTGCAGAAAGCAAGTTATGACAGAAAGTGAATTAGTTAGAAGACTTTGGACTCCCCAAGATAGAATAGATAAGGAGTATTTTCTATGAATTTGTCAAATGCAAATGGACTAGACATTGTTGATGTATTTATTGCCTGTATATTGTATATATTGTACTTAATGTATGTAGTTTTTCTTATATTAGCTATAACCTTATTTTCTTTTTAGACAAAAAAGGGGAAATAAAGTGGTATATTATTTGTATTTTAATGAAAAAAGATTGCCTGAAGATCAGAGGGCAAAGCAGTCATACCAGTCAGCAATACAGGCCAGGGAGTGGTGGCATACTCCTTTAATCCCAGAACTCGGGAGACAGAAGCAGATGGATCTCTGTGAGTTCAAGGCCACCTGGGCTACTCAAGATTGAATCTGTCTAAAAGAGAAACAGCTCACAAAAAGGTGATCCCAGCACTTAGGATCATATGCCTTTAATCCCACCCAGCACTAGGGAGGTGGAGACAGGAGTTATATGGTTGGGCAGAAACAGGAATATAAAGGAAAAGAGACAGGAACTCAGTGGAAGTGGAGTCTGAGGTGGTGGAGAGCATTGGTGAATCTCTCCATTGTTTTGTCTGAGACTTGGTAGAGGTAAGATCTTTCTAGGGGCTTGGCTGCTTTACTTTTCTGATCTTAAGCTTGAACCTCAATATCTGTCTCTAAGTTTTTATTATTTGTGCTACAGGGAGGTACTTCTTATCTGGAGGATTTTAGTGAATGGAAGCAGGTCCTGGGGTTGGCTTGCCCTTGGCTCCCTCCTCTCTGTTTTTCTGTGGCTCTCCTCTGCCACATATTTCCACTGTCATGATGTTCTTTCCAAGTTCATGGGATTCAAGTCACCATGGACCAAAACATCACTGGCTTCTTTGCCTGCTACTTAGAAAAATCACTTTAGCAATGGAGCTTCCTCATGATTCCCTGTTTGAGAAAAGGACACTGTATCCAGGAGATGAAGAGCCACCTTCCCAACAAACCCTATCTTTGGAGTCTTTAACAAAGAAAAAATGTTCTTTTATTCAATGAAATTTCTGTAACTAATTCACTTTTTATAACAAAAGATTGTTAGGGAAGTGGCTCAAAGATGAGAAAGAACCTTGATTTAGAGCCTCAGCACCCATGTGAAATGCCAGGTATAATGGCACGTGTCTGCAGCTCCAATGCTATGAGGCAGAGACATACAAATCCTTGAAGCTCATTGAACAGCCAGTCTAGCACAAGTTATGAGTTTGAGACTATGTCTTAAAAAATAATGAGGTAGATGCCTGAAATGGATGCCCGGCATTCATGGATGTACACACAGGTACATGAGCACCCTTTATACAAATGTGTGCATATACACATGAACACACACACACACACACACACACACACACACAGCAACTTGAGAGGAGGAAAGGACATTTGGAAAATCTCATTCTTTTAGATCAGAAGCACCCATTATCTAATGCCTCAGCCACAGACCTTGAGGTCTCATGTTCTTTGTCCTAAATCCTAAGACAGAAAAAGTGACTGCTGAAAGCTGAGAGGCATGGACAAGAACTGCATCCATGTAGGAAGAAAATGTCAGGGGAAGGATGCAGGAGGAAGATGGCGGGAGAAGGATGCAGGAGGAAGATGGCAGGAGGAGGATGCAGGAGGAGGATGCTTCCTCAGGTCTTTAGAGCCTCTTCAAACCCCCAGCTTGTACAGAAAAGCAGTATGAGGTGGTGTCGAGTCAGCCCAACAAAGTTCTTGTACCCAAGTCCCCAGGTTCTGCCCAAGAGAAGGGACATATGGGGCCCCTGATTGTTTGCTTTGCTTTCAGTTTTCCCTGTACAATCCAGGCAACTTGGAGCCAGCATATCTGTCACCATAAAACACTAACATGAGGCCAGGCCTACTGCAGTGCTGACCTTCTCTGAAAGGCCTTATGTGATCAGAGGAGACTTGGCAACCTACACAGACCCTGCTGAGAGGAAAGGGCTGTGGAGCTGATGGCTGTGGTGCTTCTGCCCGCTGCCCAGCTCATTTCAACTCCGCTAAATGAAGGCCTAGCAAACACAGTGTCAATGTGATGCCTGAGAGAACACAAACCAGAGACAGCCTCACCAAGTTAAGTACATTCAAAGGAGAAATATTTATATTTTACATTTTAAATAGTCCCCAAGGGATGTGCAATATGTTTCTCATCTCACTTGTGTTTAAGAACGTACCGTACTTGAAAAGCGAAGCAGGCCCCCAAGCTGTGTACTCAACTGATAGTGAGCTTCTTATCAGATGGATCAAAGTAATAGACTCTGAACACAAACACTCTCTGTGTAAATGTGCTAAATATAGGCTGTTCGGATGAAAAGAAAAAGCACCGTCCTAATGAGATGAGCACAATCTGTCACAAGACCTGGCACTCTGGACACGGGACTGATATGATAAGATGTGTGCTGTGCTTCTCTTGTGTGGTTATGTAACAGAATTGCACGCTCTCTGAAATGCGGTCCCGAGGACACTAGAGGAAGGCACAGATCTTTGCAAAGTGAGAATCAGGACTGTTTCAGAAACTCAAAGAAGAGGTACAAATCTAGGTGATCTACAACTCACAATGGGGGTAGAAATGGCATCTATCTGAACTGCAGTTAGGTTGACAGGGCACAGTACTTCTTCATAGTCTCAAAATGATCAGAAAAAGAAGGCCATGTAGTTGTGCTCATTTCAGTAGAAGCCCAGGTTAATGAACAGACAGAATTACACGTTAGAGGATTGAAAAGTACTATTTGAGGAAAGAGGTAACCCTTCAACCGGTGAGTCACAGTCCCCATTACCATCACGGCCGTCTGGAAAAACATCAGAACAGGTTCTGAGGGATGTTCCAGCCCCATGACTTGGACCAACTTGGACCACGTGAGCTGCTTTTTCCTACTGAGAAATCAGGTAAAATAGATCCATCCCTGTCTGTTTTAATAAACACACACAGCTCAGGCTATGTGGCTGAAACTACTCCCGATA
Source organism: Myodes glareolus (assembly GCF_982192425.1). Lineage (NCBI taxonomy): Eukaryota > Metazoa > Chordata > Mammalia > Rodentia > Cricetidae > Myodes > Myodes glareolus. The sequence continues at coordinate 12,693,281 of NC_142039.1, forward strand.
ATTCTTTAGTCACTGATGTTTGCAATGACAATGACAACAGTTAGAACTTATCAACTGCTCGATATGTGGCAAGAGTCATGATAGGTTCTGTTAGAATAAGGATATGACATAACTTCCAAAAGTTCAGGAGTTGAAGACCCCTCCCAGGACGAGGTTCAGAGACAGAACACGGAGACCTGATAGGACCGTGATAGCTCTAAGATAATCAACGAACTAATCCACGTGCAGATTCATAATCCAGTGGCATTATTTGTTGGTGATGGAAATTATGAGGTGGAGCTTAGTTGAAGGAAGTGGTTCACTGGGGCTTGCCTTTGAAGGTAGCCCCTTTCCTCGCTCTCCTGCCTCCTGGCTGCCTCCCAGTGAGTTCTCTACCGCCACATGTTTCTACTATACTCTTCCTCGCCGTGCCCATGCAATGGAGCCAGCCCTGGACTAACGCCTCTGAAACCGTGAGTCAAAAGAATCCTTTCTTCTTTGAAGTTGTCCTTCTGATTATTTTGATACAGCAATGGAAAGGTGACTAACACATGTTTTTTACATATATAAATTTTGCAAATTAGAAGTTTTATATCTAAAATGAGGACTGAGGCTCCAATAACTTAAAAAGATTTACCCAAATCAACACAGGCAATATCAGAGGCACAATTGAAGACTTACATTCTCTCACTACTCAGTCTGTGAACGTTGGGACTGATAATTGAAATACAGTACTGGTAAATGGACTATAAATTCTTCTTCTTGACTTAATAGGTTTATGCACTAATAAATCCATAAATTGAAAAAATTATGTGTTAAAAGTACATTTAACACATCCCACATACCAAACTTCATAAGTCAAGCAGTTCTCCCTTAACCAACTGGTAATCAGCCCGTAAGTAGGCAAAATCATATGGCACAAAGCCAATTTTATGATACAGTGTTGAGACATTTTCTTGAATTCTCACATTAATAAAATGCTGGCAGCTGGAGGCTATCAGTTGTTCTGTGTGTTCTCTGTGTAAAAAGTGATACATAGTAGACCAAAGAAGGCATGATGGAGGTTCTCATGAGGGAGGAACCTACTAGATTTGGTGATCGCTACAGACTTCAGAGAACTTACAGAGGAGGAAGTGCCTAAATCATGTAAACAAGAGGCCCCCTTGGCTTCTCACACAGAGGTGAGAAGCCACAGGTGTGCAAACAAAACAAACAGGCATGCAATTTTGTGGGACTGCAAAACACAAGGAAGAAGATGGGACATGCTACAGGAGAACTTGGAAGACAACTCTCATGATTTCATGTTAGTAAATCAACAAGGTTATGTCTGGAATGCAGCAGAGAGAAATGAAATGTTTTGATTAGGAGAATCATGCGACCTGGATTGTTTTCTAGATATCTTAATTTTGCATTCACTACCAAGACAACACAGATTCATGGGAGTTGGCATGTTTGTTGTTATTATTATGTTTACAAGAAGTTAAGTCAAGTCTAGGGACAAAGACAAGCAAGAGTTAACTGGAGTCTCTACTGAGTGATAAGACAGTAGTGCGAATATTTCAGAAGAGCATATTCACATAGAGTTGGCAAGCCCCAAACAGCTCCAAAAATACATGGGAAAATACTTCCCTTTTCTGAATTGTATGTAGAACAAAGTTTGTGTCTTCACAGGGCAAATAGATTTTCATTCTCCAGTCTGCCTTTGCAGCTGCGTCTGTTCCCAGACTTTGGTGCCTTAGAAATTTCCAGGTTCCCATCTGTTTAATAACCTCCCCATCTGGGGGACCCTCCCATACAAAAGCAGCTTGTACCCCTCTTAGGAAGCGGATACAAACTGTCTGTTCCCTTCACTCTTACCTGATGTCAGATGGGAGACATCAGCGACAACAGAATCATAATGGCACTGTGGTGTCCTAACTCTGTGGTCCTTGGAAAGTTTCCGATGTGTTCTGACGCAAGCTGTTCATTTCGAAAGTATTCTGTGTGAGACTTCAGTGCGATAACAGAGTACTTAGTGAGGACCTTACAAATATTCAATAAATAATCTTTATTAGTATTTATTATTTAAACCCAACTTCTACATATGCCTTTACAAACACGTCTTTGCAAAAACATCAAAATCACAACCAGAAAGACTTTATTTCATGTGGTCTCTTCATATTATTTTACCACTTGCATTAAACTGCATCATATTTATTGACAGTCATTTGAACCAAGAGTTCATTGACTGGCTATTTTTATATTTGGGACCAGCTTATCCCGTGTATCCCTTGTCTCTGTGTCCTGACTACTGGGATGACAGGTGGACCCCCACATCCACCTGACATTGACATGGGTGCTGGAGACCTAAACTTAGGCCATCATGCACACACAGCAAGAACTTTATTAACGAACTTATCTCTCCAGCCCTGATAACTCATTCATTCTTACTGCTAAGTTATACTCAATCCGATGGCTATCTCAGGGTCTATTCCTTCATTTGCCAACTGAAAACATCTCACTGCTTTTAGGTTTTGGTAAAACCTAGTAAAATTGATCTAGCCTCTTGTATATATATATATATTTATTTATATGTAAGCTTGGGAAATCATCTAAGCAGATGTTAAAGGTCAATTAAAATGCAAAAATGCAAGGAAGATTTCACTGTGCTTTTATTCATTTCATCTTTACATTTTTTATTGTTGAAAACCACAGTTTCTTTCTGAAAATCTCTTTGGAAAATTTCTTACAAGAAGAGTATATGAAAAATGAATCCTCTCAACATCTGTTTTGGAGAAAATTACTTCTCCTTTACTTTTAAGGATAGTTTCATTGGATGAAGTAGCTATGTTGAGAATTTCTGTCCTTTATGGCATAATATGTGGCATCGGGCATGGTAGTGCATGATTTTGCAGGCAGATGTCTGTGAGCTCAAGGCCAACCAGGGCCATAAAGATACCTTGTCTCATTACATTAAAACAATAAAATATTTTACTGAATTCTCATTTGTATAACTGAGGATTGAAGCAGTGGTTTGGTGCATTCTAAGAACTCTACCACTGAGCTAAATCCTGTCTTGTCCATTACCTCACGTGGATTTTGAAGAGAATCTGATAATTCCTATTTAATTTTTTGTTGTTTTTTTAAAGTTTTTTTCTGTTTTCTTTATTTTATTTAAATATTCTTTTTTTATTTTACATACAAATCCAAGTTCCCTCTCCCTCCCCTCCTCTTACTCCCTCCTTCTTCCCTGACCCCACCACCATCCACTTCTCAGAGAGGGTGAGGCCTCCCATGGGGAGTCAACAAAGTCTGTCAGCTCACTTGAGACAGGACCAACTCCCTGGAGCCCCACCTAGGCTGAGCAAGGTATCCCTCCATAGGGAATGGGCTCCAAAGAGCCAGTTCATGCACTAGGGATAAACACTGGTCCCATTTCCGGTGGCCCCACAAGCTGCTCAAGCCACACAACTGTTACCCACATTCAGAGAGCCTAGTTCAGTCCTATGCAGGCTCCTCAGCTGTCAGTCTGGAGTCAATGAGTTCTCTTCTTTCAAAGTTTGCCTCCAGGGTTTTTCAAAGTATTTTCTGTCTCTGGTTTTCTGCAACATGAAAATGGCATGTCCAGGTGTAGGTTTTTACGTCACTACTCATCACATGCAATGCTCTTTAAGCTTCCTGAGTACATGGCTTGGGATGTTATTATTTCTAGACCATCATTGTTTCAAACACCTCTGCATTTCTTCTTGTTTTCCCCTCCTCTGCATCATCTTATTTTACCTGCATGTCACGTCTTCCCTAATTGATCCGCAGCTCTAGGACATTCTGTTTGGTATTTTCCAGTTTTCTCTGTATTTAGGTCTGGATGTTTACAGGGACACTCCTTCAAGATGACTGATTCATTAATTGGACATGTTTGTTGATTTAAAGGACCACTCAAGATATTCTTCACACTTCTGGATTCTCCCTTAAAAATTTATAACAAGCCCCCCTTCTCATTTTTGAGAAAGAGTTACCCTCTGAACATTTTTGAGAGTCACACTGGATGCTGGCTGTTCTACTACTGTGTAGAACTACTACTGGACTGAACTCATGGTGATCTTGCTATCTCTCCTTCCTTAGTGCTAGTAATATTCCAGAAATGTACCTCTAGCCTCTGTGTTTGGTTATTTATTCTTCACAGTGTCATTTCTGCTTATATTACTCTTCTCTGCTTTTTATTTTGTTTTTTGTTTTTATTTTTGGTTTTTCAAAAAAGAGGTTTCTCTGTGTAGCTTTGGCTGTCCTGGACCTCACTCTGTAGACCAGGCTGACCTCAAACTCAGAGATCCATCTGCCTCTGCCTCTTGAGTGCTGGGATTAAAGCTGTGTGCCGCTACCTTCAATGGCATCCTCTTCTCTGCATTACAGATGGTCCATTTCCCCACCATAAGCTTTAGTCATATTAATTCCACTTGTTTAAGTCTCCAGTCTGAGTCTGGTTGTGATGCCTGCACTTTCTTTCTACGTATGTTCTCTTTGCCCTGCTGACCATCTTGTAATTTTGTGATGAGAGCCAACATGTCATACTGGATGAAAGGAAGTGAAGTGGCATGGATAAGGCCTTTGGAAGGGTTTTAGGGTTATCTGGCCAAGAGTTATGCTTTATGTTCTGCCTACCATCTCTACAGATGCATTCTGTCAGAGCATTTCCTCTGTTATTCCTGTCTCCCACATTCTGCCATTCACTGGAGAGTCTTCTGAACTGTGAGATTTTCAGTTGCATTCCCTTAAGATTCTATGGGGGCTGTACTGACAATGCTGCGCAGGGAAGCCAGCTTAATCTCAGGATTAAATCTTAGGGTTTAGCCCTGAGTCTGAACACTGGCCTCCATAACTACATCTCTGCTTTATTTTATTTTGCCGTCTTATATGTATATCACACACACACACACACACACACACACACACACACACACACGATGGTATTGATTCTGTATGGGGAATGCCAGCTTGGAGGCTTTAAAGAGAATTATAGATGGATACATATTTTTAATACTTTTTTTCTCGATGCTGAGAATTGAACTTAAGGCCTTCTATCTGCTAAGCAAACAAGCTCTGTATTGTGGAGACTCAAGCCCAGGAGTACAGGTGTATAGAAATGTTTAATCCCCATTCTACACCAACAAAAAATCAAAGCAACTTTCCTGATGAAGGTTACAAAACTGAGAAAGAGTAGAAACTATTAGAAAAACAAAATATCAAGGAGGAGGGGTGCTTAATACATTTTATTATTAATAATATTTTTAGGCTCTGTGCAAAGTGTTTCACAAGCAATTTTCTATATGACATCACCATAACATTATTTTATGGGAAAAAGGAAATCATTGTATAAGTAGGATTTGAACCTAGATCTAACTTTGACACCTGAATTCTTAGTGACTCAACTGAAGAGCCCCAAATAGCATTCATAATTGGCATCCTGTAACCATGACCTTTATCTTCAAAGAGGAAACAACGTAACGTAACTGTGCTATGTCTTGAGATACAAGAGGGCAGAAGAGGGCAGAGGAGTTGCAGGTGGCCCTGTTAACAGGGACATTTGCCTAAGACTCTGGGACTGTTCACCCTTCAATAGTGATGAAGCCATTTTTCCCAGACAGCATCACAGCACCACGGGCCAATTCCTCTGTCTCTAAAAACAGACCTGTCAGTAATGATAGATGCTTAAATAAGAAAACTGCATGGTCCACTCTGAGTTTTCTCCAGCAACATTTCTAGTTCAGTGATTTAAGAAAAAAAAAAGAAGAAAAGGAGGAGGAGGAAGAAACAAATGAATCTCTGAGCACACTTACAGTAGAAACCTAAATTGAGTTTTAGGAAACAGACACTCTAACATTATTGAAAAATCTGCTTTTAATGAAAATGCAATTTACCTTAAAGAGAAACTACTGTCAGCCAGTCCCAAATTTAGATTCAATTCATTTTCAGAGGGCACAGAATTGTCATCATATTTTTATTATTATCACTCAATTTTGAGGAATAGAAACATTTTAGTAAAGTAAAAAGTGAGTGTGAATATCAGTCCACAGTTCCCACACTACACATAACGAGACCAGAAAACAAATTTTAGGAATTGCTTATCTTCCACTTTGCTTTGAGGGCAGGTCTCCCTCGGTCTGTCACTCCAGGCTGGAAGGCCCATGAATGCAAAAATCAGTTCTCCCGTCTCTGTCCCCTATCTTGCTGTGTCGGGATTACAGATGCATGCCACCATTTCTGGCCTTTCATGTGCGATTTGGGATCCAATTCAGGTTTTCAGGCTCATGTAGCAAGTGCCTTTGACACTTAGTCATCTCCCTGCCGAGATTACTGGAGGCATGCTGTCTGGAACACAATTTTGATTATCAACAAATCAATGATAAGGTGAAGGGGAGAAAGGGAGAACCCAAGAAGATGTCCCCGGAAGCTACTGTCCCACCATCCACAGCCCTGTGAGTGGCTGGGTTTCTGTTTTCTATCAGAGAACACCAGTGACAAGCTAGCAAGCTCTCAGAACGTGTCCTAAGCGCTGGCTCCATCCAAAGTCCTCTGTACACCATTCCCAGCTCCACTGGTATCAAAATCGCTCTAATTTGAAGATTGCAGAGCACACAGCTCACAGCTCAAATGTTAATTTAGCCATGACTCGTCTAACCTTGAACCAGAGCCACAGTCATCCATCAGAGATATTCCAATTAAGTTAGCATTCATGATGGCTAAATGTTAAAACCAGAACCTGGGTATTGAAACCAAACACAGATAGCGTCTGGGACGTCTTGTATGTAACCTCTACTCCAGGATGGCCTGGACAAAGGAGTGTTTGTTCAGTTTAGCCTACTCTCTGCAATCAGAAGGCTGAAGCTCTATGTGTCAAGTCTACTTTCCTCTCAGGAAAAATATCAAAGTACAGAAGTGTTAACCAACATAGTCAAAAGCACACGGCTCTTGGGTCACAGACCTGTGCTCTGCTTTTTCTCAAAGCCGGGCCTATTGACTTCTTTCACCAGTGGCATTGAGGGTCTGGCCACAGCCAGCTGCCTTAGCAATACCTTAGAGTTCTCAGTCAAGATCTCAGGACTCTCTCAGACCCACAGAGGCAGAGGTTCTGATGAAAGCAGACATTTATTCTCTCTGTAGTTGAGGCTTTAGCTCTTCCTGGTGTACGCTGAGTTCTCATACACATGGTCCAAAGTCTCTGAACAAGCACAAAAGAGAGCTAGAGAGGTCCACTTCATTTTGTGATCAAAGCAACATAGCTTTAAAAGATTATGTTTGGGTTGGGGCTTGACGAAGAACACTTACCAGCTGGCAAGTAAGAGGTGGGAGAAATATGTAACCGAGTGCCATGAGTCACAGTCAGAGCAAATGACCTTTCCCTTGTCAGGGCCCATCATTAAAAACGAAGAAAAATAGCAGGCATCCGTGTTCCAAGGGACAAAATGATTAAAGCTAGGGTTGTTTTCTATTTCAATAATATTCTAGGTTACCAGTAATATTCTTTGTTCATAAATTCACTTGCTGATTTCCCATTTAAAGTGACCCCAGAAATAATGCAAGCATATCTTATTAGTAAGAGCATACACACACACACACACACACACACACACACATACACACACACACACACACACACACACACACACGTGGGGGGGGCAGAGAGAGAGAGAGAGACAGAGAGACAGAGAGACAGAGAGACAGAGACCGAATCTGTTATATAATCTATGAGAGATGAGTCATTAGATTCCTGCCTGATTCTTCGTTACCTTACTAATCTGGGAGCATCACCACTTCTCCTTGCCTAGGACAGACGTGCTGACATTTACAGAGGGACAGACAGATACTCTGACATATCTTTTGGGCTTCTCAAGTTGTCTGTTCAGATATAGTGCTAAAGCAGGGCTTGATTCTTCCAGGTGACCAGGCTATACCAGCTTGGAAGAGAGGATCTGCATATAAAGTAACAGAAGGTGTTTGAAACCAGCACTTTCAAACTAGCCTTTATTATACTTCTATTATCCTATTTGCTTATGGTTTGTAGATCACATAGAAAATAAATGTATTGTTAACATAAAAACTCACAAAACTGTTGCAGCTGATTTTTATACCAACAGGCACCTGTCTGTTTCAAATGCAACAAATAAACATTCTTTTTAGAGAAATAACATTTTTTAGAGTTGACTAGAATTCAGAATTTACAAACAACACTGACCATTACTGCGGTTCATCACAGGATCAGAAACCAAAGTAAACAGTTCAGTGCAGGACAGGTTTACCTTTATATATTTCTAAAAATATTACAATATGTAATTAATAAGTTACATCAGAATGCATTCTTTGCCTAAAATAAAAATACTGAATTTAGTAATCAGCATAGAGAACACATAAGAAATGAGATATAATTTTGGAAGACATTGAAACATCTTAACTCATATTCTAATATTCTGCTCATATGCAGCTAAGAGCAAAAGGGAAAGCCAGCCTAGGATCAATCCAACGTTCTGCAGGAAAAACGTCATCCAGGGTCGTTGTGTTTGAACATGAGTCATTTCAGGAAGCTAAAAAAAGAACGAAAACCCAGAATAAGATCCAGATATATTCAACTGCTGAGAAAAGCTTGGTGGGAAAACATGTTATTCAGAACTCAATAATCTTCAAAATTCCCCAAACAGTTACCCAATGTTTGGTACCTACTCCTGCCATTAGTTTGAAATGTAAGCTAAATGGAGCCACTCGCTGGTGACTGGAAGGACTCTCGCATTGGCAGAAGTCTCAAAATGACACAGCTGTCAACGGAAGCCAACTTTCCCTTTGTTTTCAGAATATGTTTAAATGTGAGATAAACAAGGCATGAAAGGTACAATTTCCGATTGCTCCATTAGGCTTATGAAACATCTAAATGCGCCAGCTTCTGCAAAGCGCTCGTGTTTATTTACCGTCAAAGAGAAGCCCAAGGTCCCCCTGACCTTTAGAACAACAAAGAAATCATTTCCTAGGACTGTATTTTATTCTCAAAGAGACAAGTGGAAATAGCCTCATGCCCATCACACATCATAGCACCATGTGGAAGAAAAGGTGCATCCAGGCTTCTGTAGAAAGAGCCCAGTGTGGTTTGGGTTTGTATAGATCAAATTCCTTACCCTAACAAGGCCATAGAGAGCAACAAGCAAGACTGTTTCCCTTGGAATACATAGACTCAGGTCAGTATATAAACTCATCGAACTTAATGTTGGCATCACTGAGAGCCACTGTTGAATGCTTAGTTGTGTCCTTGCCTTCCACTAGATGGCAGTTAGTCTAGATGTCATGGGCACCTTGGGCCTCTTGTAATGACAATCAGGAATAGAAAACTATTTTTCTGGTACTGTGGTAATTAATATACATCCAGATTATATTAGTTTATATGTATAGTGGACATTATTTATTCATAAGAGATTAAATTTGGTGGTATTCTTAAAGAATTAACAACATTAACTGAATTTACCTAACATCTTTAAATGTTAATAGTTTAAAACAGTTTTTGCCAGTTAACTCCAAAGCTAGGCAACATACATAATTAATATTTCAATTACATCACCCGTGGTCACTTAACGGCTTATATTTTGAACAAACTTATTTTCAAATACTGAGCTAAGATTCCCTTTCTTCTTTAGATTGCAAATAAGATAGTTGTCACTGACTGTATGTGGCTGAATTAGCGGCACACTCCAGGCCTAGTGACATGTGCCTGTAGCCCCAGTATGTAGGAAGTGGAGGAAGTAGGATCAGAAATCATCTTCAACTGTATAGAGTGAGACACTGTCTCAAAAACTAAGTCACAAAAATTCAAGCAGGTGTTTAATTTCTTGCTGTTCTTTATTAACTTAGGCCTACGGACCTGCTGCTTACTTGGAGTGTCCAACACATGGCAGAGAGGAATGCACCTGTCTGTATCAGCCACAGAACCTCCACCAGTGAGACTTCATTAGTCCTGTATTCGATGCAGATGGCATTCTGCTCGAGCAAACACCGCAAATACTTCATGCTCCAAGAACAGCGTCCTCATAGAATATACCTTTAAAGTGCTTACACTACAAAATAGGATGTACATTCTATTTGGTCTACACATACCCTCATTTAAATATCGCTCCTGTGTTTCCTCTGCCTCCCTTACTCCTCACAATCCTCTGAGAGATAAATTGCTGAGGCCCTGTATGTGCAACCAACGTCTCTACAGATGTGAAACTGGATCCAGGGCAGAGCCAAGTCAGCTCCTTCAGGAGTACAAAGGCCACCTCTGTTGGCAATTCACGCTTACCGGTGGTGAAAATTCCTCCTCTGGCATTAGAACAAAAGATTGGAAATAACAGTGTTAAAAGGTGCTCCTCCCTCCTCATCAAACAAACTTGCTTTTGCAGCAGACAAAGGCTATCACAGAAATCCACAACCCACTAAGTGCAGAGAACAATAGGCATCAACCCCAACTGGTAAATATATAGTACAACCCCTAGACTAGGGTCAGGGAACACCGTGGTAGAGGGGGCACGGAGACTGTAAGAGACAGAGGACCACGTGGTCTATTGAGACATCATGTTATCTACAAACAATAGGAAAGCTTCACCAGTGAAATCTCAAGTATATGGTCACTTAAACGAGACTTTTACTACATGCCAACATGGGTGGGAGAAGTCTCACAAGGTCCCATCCCTAAATGAAGAGCTACAGGCAGTTAATGTTTGCTGAGGAAAGAGAATCAGTCTTCTCAAAGGACGAGCCCCCTGACAGCTTATCCAATTCCAAGTAGTCAGCCATAAACACACACACATATACAAGCAACATTAACTGGGCTCAGCAGGATGTGTGAATGTGTATGTATTTAGATGTATATTTACATACATGTCTATAGCAACTGTTAAAAGAAAAGTTCATGAATTTGAGGAGAAGACCTGGAGAAATTGGAGAGAATTAGAAATGATATAAATATGGTACTCATGTGTGAAATTCTAATCTGTATATATAAAATTTTGATTTAAAGAAAGTCCCATACAGTCGAGAAGGAAGGAACACTACCAACCTAGCTCTATGAATTTCTAAAATAATTAACAAATGATAGATGAAAAAGAAGCATATAGATCATTTTCTTGATGGATGTAAGATTCAAAATTCTCAGCAAAATACTTGTCAGTCAAATTTTGCAACACATTTTAAAAAGTCATATACCATGATTAAATTAGCTTCATCCCAAAAATGCAAGGATGTTTCAACATATGCAAATCATTAAGTGTAATATAGTAATACATATATTTATGTATTGAAATGACATAATTATCTCAAATTGACACAGAAAAAAACCTGTGACAATGTTTAGTATCCCTTTATGATACATGATACTAGGAATATGTGCTAGTTGGCTTTTTGTATTTGTTAGTTTGTTTGTCTTTTAATTTTATCAACTTGATGCAAGTTAGATTCTCTAGAGTCATCTAGGAAAAGTGAGAAATTGCCTCCATTTGATTGGCTCATGAGCAAGTATTTCAGGCATTTTCTTGATTGATGATTGGTGTGGGAGGGCCCAGCCCACTGTGGGTAGTGTTACCTCTGGGTAAGTCCTGGGTTGTATACGGAAGCAAACTGAGTACACCAGTAAGCAGTATTCTTCCATGGTCTCTGATTCTGCTCCTGCTGAGTTCCTGCCCTGATGTCCCTTAAGGATGAACTGCGTAATGTAACTATCAGTACTTTCTGTCCTGCTGGCCCCCTGGGCCGGTTTCTCTCCAGGTCCCGCTCACTAGCTCTTGCAACCGCTTATAAAATAACTGCTCTGAGGCTTATTATCAGTCACAATTGTCTGATCAATGTCTTAGGCTTCTTACTGGCTAGCTCTAATTATTTAAAGTACCCATTTCTATTCATCTGTGTATTGCCACAGGGTTGTGGCTTACCAGTGAGACATGTTACTTTTTCAGTGGCTACACAGCGTCTTTTCATTCTGTCTTCCTTCTCAGTTTCTTCTTTTAGATTCCCATCTAGCTATAGTCGGCTGTCTATTGGCCAAAGCATCTTTTTTCATCAACCAATAAAATCAACACATCTACAGAAGGACATCCCACATCAGTGACATGGAAGTGTAATCCAAATAATTTCCTTTCTCCCTCAAATTGGTTTTGGTCAGTACTTTATCATAGCAATGAAAACTAGGATTGAATATTATTTTATATAACAATTCCTAAAGTACTGTCTCTTCCAACATCATTCTAGGAGAAATGGATGTGTTAAGTCTAAAATCAAGGCTGAGAGAGTGGTATCCACTTTCCAGTCACCCAATATAATGTTTGAAAATGCAGCTAGAGCTAGGGAATACAAAACGACACAAACAGGAAAAGAAGATGATGTGATAATATACTGAAAGATACAATAGTCTCAACCAGAAAACTCTTAGGTCTGAGGAACACAGTAAAATAGCAAAATATAAGCTCTACATATAAAAATTAGTAACTTTCCTAAACACCAAACTGATAAGAAAGAAATCAGGGAAAGATTCCCATTTACAAAAACTTAAATTTTAAACCTTAAATGAGTCTAAACAAATAAATAAATCAGCTCTACAATGAAAACTTTAAAAACAATGAAGAAAGAAACTAAAAGAGATACCATAACACTTCTCAAGCCTGCGGATTGGCAGAACACATATCGTCTATGATATGAAAACTGATCTACCAATTAAATACAATCTCTGTAAAATTTCCAATGACTTTTTCACAGAACTAGGAAAAAGCTAAAATGTGTATGAAAATATAAATGATCACATGAACAACCAGGTCAGTCTGCAGCAGAAAGAGCAATTTTGGAGATAACACAACATTTGATTAAATTAATACTGTAGACCTATAGTTACAGAAGAGTATGTTAGTGTGAAATAAAAACTTTGTGAAAATTGAAATATAAAAGAGGCCCCAGAAATAAACTCACATAATTTTCAACAAAGATGCCAAAAATAAAAATAAAAATGATGGCCTCTTTAACAAATGGTGCTAGGAAAACTACATCTACCTGTAGAAGAATGGAATTAGGCTCTGATCTGTCACTGTAAAAAAAAGAATCTATTTGAAATGGATTAAAGACCTGAATGTAATTGTTAAGAGAAAAGACGTCAGAGCACAAGTACCAGCACAGACTTGTTGAAAAGGCTCCAATAACCCAGAAAATAATGAGAAGAACTGACAAGTGAAGCTGTGTAAAATGAAAAAGCTTCTGCACAGCCAGGAAGCTGACTGTGGAGAAACAGCCAACCGAATGGTAAGAAGTCATTGCCAGACATACGCATTGATGGAGACTTAGTCACTAGAATCCACAAAGAACTCTGGTTGCGAGTACTTGCTACATAAGCAGGAACACTTATGTTTGAATTCCCAGCACCTATATTAAAACACCACAACCCTAGCACTGTATGGAGTACAGTGGTGCTTGCTGACTGCCAGCATAGCTCTAGATTCAATGAGAGACTCTGCTTCTAGGAAATGATGTAGAGCAAGTGTATGTACATGAATGCACGGACACATATTTGCAAATATGCACATATCACACACAAGCATACACACACACACATATATAGACACACAAACATACACACAAGCATACAGAGAAAAAGAGAAAGAGAGGAAAAGAGAGAGAGAGAGAGCTCAAAACAAACACTCTAAATCATCATTTAATCCATAAATGGGTAAATGAACTGAACAGACAGTTCTCAATGTGAGTGTGTGTGAGTGTGCGTGTGTGTGTGTAAATGGCTATATGAAATGGTATGTGAAACAGACATTTGATATTCCTAGCTATCATAGAAGTACAAATTGGAACTACCTGAATTTATTTATTGACTTATTTTTGGAGATAAAGTTCATTTCATGCTAATTAGGATGACTAACATCAAGAAAACCAATAGGAGATAGGGAATCTGACACAGTGGATAAAGTTCTTGCCATGCAAGTGTAAGAACTGGAGTTTAGCTTCCCAGATCTCCCATAATACCTGGGTAGGTGTAGCTGCTACCTGTGTCTTGAAACTCAAGAAACAAAGACAGGTGATTCCTACAGTAAGACAACCAATTAGACTATTCAGTTGCTATGCTCTGGGTTCAAAGAGAAACTATACTCTTGTGAAATAGAGTGTGATAGAGGAAGAAAACAAACATCAACTTCATGTCTCCGCATGCATGTGTACATGATGCACATATGCTTCCATACACATGTACACATGCATGCACTGCATGTCCATGCATATGCAAGGAAAGTTTCTGAATGCATCTCAAATGATGACTGTGTTATAAATATGATGTTCTTCCCATAATCATGTGCCATTCACTATAGGGAAAAGGGTTCATAATGCCTATTTCCAAAAGCATCTCTCAGGCACCTGAATCTGTTTTCCTTAGCTGGACCCAGACCGTGAAGTTCTATCAGTTATCATGAACAGTGTCTTAGATGTGCATTTCTGAGTCTATGAACACAAACTAACAAGGCAGTATACTAGAAAATTACATAATGATGTGGAAAAGGCAGCAGTACAGAGAAAGTAAAAGATAACAGTGGTTTCCATATGTGAGAAAAGAAAGGGAAGATAAGCAGAGAGAGTGCGAATATATTTACGGAGGTGAAAGTTTCCTTATAACATGGCAGTGATGGATACATGCCATCATATATATTTGGCAAAATCCATGGACACAGAAGACTCACAATGAAAACTAATGAAAAATTTAGACTTTGAGTCAGGATATTAAGTCAAAATTGAACAAATACCTAAACATATGAGATTCAAAATTACAAAATTCTTAAAAGCAAATTTGGAAGATTCATGAAAGCTGATTTATCACTGTTTTTTTTTAAGATATAAAACTTCAAGAAGAGAAAAGTGGTGTAGGAGGTCTTTCCGAATTTGTGTTGCTTTCATTGGCTAATAAAGAAACTGCTTTGGGCCTGGTGATAGGGCAGAACTTAGGTAGGCAGGGAGACAGAACTGAACACTGGGAGAAAGAAAGCAGAGTCAGAGAAAAGTCATAAATCCTCTGAGGATGAGGCCTCCACTCTCAAAAATGTTGGGCCATTGATGTAGGTGTTGTTTTCATTGGTTAATTAATAAAGAAAACTGCCTGGCCTGATAGGTCAGAACATAGGAAGACGGGGAAGACAGAACTGAATTCTGGGAGAAATAAGCAGAGTCAGGCAGAGGCAGAGAGCTGCCCACCCTGAAGCTGCCAGGTCAGACATGCAGAATATTTCCTGGTAAGCCACGACCTCATGATGAGATACAAATTATTAGAAATGGGTTGAATCAATATGAGAGAGTTAGCCAATAAGATGCTACAGATAATGGGCCAGGCAGTGTTTAAATGAATACAGTTTCCGTGTAATTATTTCAGGGGTAAGCTAGCTGGGATCCAGGAGGGAACGCAACCCGCTGCTCATTCTACAGCTCATAGGGCTGGAAACACTGTTTAGGGGTTGCTGATTATTACTTACATTAGATAGATGGTTGGGGTGAAAACTATGTTTGTTAAAAAAAAAAGAGGGGATAGTAATAGTGGGTAATAAAGTGAATACTTGTGAGCTATAATTCATGGATAATTTACATTGGTATAGCTTTTGTATATTGATACAAGTTTAAATTATATTTCTTATTTTTGTTTACATTATTTGTATATCTATACAAAGTTATTCTGTCAGATTGTATATATGTATGTTCTTATCTCTGCTTAGGACAGTTTGTATATTGTTTTAGGACAGATTGTATATACAACTTTTAGGATATATTTTCCATATATATATATATATACATATATATTATATTTGTATATTGCTTAGGACAGTTTGTATATACAACTTTTAGGATATAGTTTCATATTGTATTATATATTACTTCTACCTCTGATAAAGATACTTATAGATTGTTTACATTTTGAGGTTTTTGTCATTTGTTTATAGATTATTTAATATTTTGACATGAAGTTTTAGTCTTTAAGCTATATAGGTATTAACTATTATAGGTCAATAGTTATTCAAGTTTGTTGTACAATTAGGTTCTTTAGATATACAGAGAACATATTCTGTCTAGATAGGTAATCTTCAGCTGTTCAAGGTTCTGTAGAACACGGTATTTAAATAACTTAGGGTTCTGTTGACATGAGACATGATTGTTCATGACAGCACCAATCTATTCCTGAGAGAATGTTGAGCACCAAAGACACTCCATGTGGAGCGTGTTTTCTTCTTGGCAAAACTGGCCTTTGGGAAAGGAACTGTCCATACCTCAATCACTGACAAAGTTCATGGTATCTGGAATGGATAAGCAGGACACAAGAAAAAGACTATCAAATCTTGCCAAGACAGGGTATGACAGTTTTTTCAAAAAAAAATTCCTGCCTCTGAAAATGGTCTGTCAGGTACATTAGGCCTTAGCCAAAGTTGGTTGCTTCAACATTGCAAATGAGATTTTGGGTGATTGCTCAGGTAGCCAATTGTCTCCATCTATATTGCTCACTTTGAAAGCTACTTGATTGCACTCTTGCCTGCTCAAGTAATATTATTACCTTCTCAGGCCTTCCATGGGGTTGAAAATTAGATAGTCGTAGTTACCTTCCTCATGACTTACCCAAGCTTATTTCCGATGCAAGATTTAGATTCCTTGAAATAGAATGTTTATTAAAACATTTGTCATGTGTTCCTTGCTTAATACTGCTTATGTTGTTTGTAATTTTATACTTGGTATCTGTTCCTATTGTAGATAGTTGTATGGGGTTTGGATCGATCTTGTTTAGACAAAAGGGGGAGATGATGGAGGAAGCTTTATTAATTGATCATCTTTAAGAAGTGGAACCTATTAAGGCGTGGTTTCCTGGAGCCCAAGAAAAAAACTGGAATGAACCAGGTGCTCACTCTCTCTGGACCTTCCATTGGTGTGGCATGAGTTTCCCCTTATGATAAGCAAAAATATAATTGTTTATCTTTAAGCTAGCCTGGTTATTTCACAAATAGAGCTAACTTCTCAAGAAAAGTAGGTAAAATGGACATAATCAAAATTTATCCTTATACTCAGAGGGAATTATAGTTCTCACTCTCAACAAAGATGCTTCATTTCACAGCAGGAGAGACTACTGAAGAAATCCACAGTTGGTCAAAACACAGAGAACAGATCAGGGGGTGTCCAAACCCAATCAGTACATCTACAGTGCATCTCCTCCTCTCAGGGCTCAGGCACACCCTAGAAGAGGGACACAAAGACTGCAAGAGCCAGAGGAACAGAATAACTGTTGCAAAATAGTACCTTCTGCATATGAGAGGAAATCTGAAAATTCCGTTCCCTAAAGATACCCTATAAAATGTGACCAGTTGACATGGAACACAGATAAAGGAAATTTTATAAAGTTCCACCCCTAGAAGGAAAGCTATAGGAAATTAGTGACTGGTAGGGGAAGAACCAGTCTTCTTTAGGAGTGAGCTCCTTTAAGGTTTTCCAATCACAAGTGGTCAACCCTAAACACATTCACATGGATAATGTGAATAATCCATTCACTAAATGGATTTATTAGGATACATATATGTGCATGTGAACATGTACATGTATGTATGCAAAAATAATAGCTAAAGAAGAAATGACAATAATTTAAGAGGTAGTTGGAGTATGTGGAAGAGTTGGAGGGAAAAAGGAATGTGTGGAAATGATGTAAAAATAGTACTACTGTATGAAATTCCCAAAAGCATTAAATTAAAATGCAGTTTTTATAAATTAAAAATAATCTTTGTGCAGATTTAAAAGGCAGTCAATGGAATAGGAAAATATTTGCAAACCACGTGTTCAATAAAGACCATACTCAGAATACGTAAGGAGCTCAAAATGTAATAGCAGGAATAGGCAGACAACTTGACTAGAAACTTGTCAAAGAAGATATACAGATGGCTAATAACCACAGGAAATGCTCCCTAGAGTCACTCCTCTCTAAGGAAAGGCATGTGAAAACCGCAGGAAAACAGATCTACATCTGCAAACTGTCTCTTCTGTGGGTCAGCTAGGGCAGCTCTAGTATACTAACTGGTTGGGCATCTTCAACAGTATTTCATGAAGTTCTGGAGCCTGGGAAATCCAAAACCAGGTCACCTATAGAATCTGTGGAATTCTGTGTTTAGTAATGGTTTATGAAATTCTACCTTCTCTTATATGTTCACATAGCATAGAGAGCACCTCTTCACTCTCTCCTTATGAGACATTCAGTCCAAGCCTGTTATGCAGGCTCTATCCACCTGATCCCATCAACTCTAGCTACCCTCCAACCTCTGAGGGTGTGAATACATGTGCTATACATACTAACTGGCAAAACATACACATAAACCTAAAAATGAAGTATAGCACTCCATTTGCATCCTAGCAATCTAAGGGGATCTGTCCCTTTGGGTGGGAATCCACAACCTGATACCATCAGAGCCATCTCTCCTAATATCATCATTCTAGGGATTAAAGTTAAAGCGTAGATTTTGCAGAGGTGCTAATATGTAATCCATAATAGCTAATCACTTTTAAAAAAATAAGTAATACATTTGTGAACATGCACATGTAGGTGAGGATATGAAGAAATTGTAGTCTTTTTTCTGTTGGTTGTGATCATCAAAATTGGTACAGCCACAAAGGAAACTAGTCTGACAATTCCCGATAAAATTAACTGTCAAATTGCCATACTGCCTAGAAATTCCACTCCTAGAAATATGTCCAGTCTACATATAATGATTTAAGTCATCTGTTACCATATAGTCTCAGATAGATTTAGCTAAAATGTTTTATCTCATAATATGAAAAGAATTACCATTCTGGTTTTATCTCTGTTGCTGTGATAAAACATTCTTACCAAAAGCAACATAGGGAAAGGGTAATTTATTTGACTAACACTCCCAGTTCACGAGTCTATCCTTGAGGGAAGTCAGGGATGGCACTCAAGCAGGAGCTTGGAGGTTGAACATTAATTTTTGCACTTTTAGCTAACTGTCTTATACAGTTCAGAACTACCTACCAAAGTAATGGTGTCAACCATAGTGGGTTAGGACAGTCCACATTAATGAGCAATCCTTCACAGACATGCCCATAGACAAATCTGATCCACACAATTCTCCAGTTGAGACACTGCTCTCAGTAGTTTGAGTCAAGTTGATATTTTAAGATGACCAGAATAAGCTATTAATAGTAACACCAGTATTTATTAATTAAAATTATTTTTTAAAAGGATACTCTGGAAAGTGTGCACATGTGAGTGTGTTCAGGCATTCACAGTGTGGTTTAAAGGAGCAACTAAGACATGTTATAAGCAAGAAAATATCAACATTTCCAGGACCTGGGTTCCCTACATTACAGAGTGTATTTGATATGTTAGTATCACAGTAGATAATGTAGAAAGTATATTTAATTGATTTGTTGTTGGTTTACAGAAATATCAGAAGTCTTTCAAAGTTGTTGATAGAAAGGATTCATACTTCTTTCTTCTGAAAAGAACTATCAACATCAAATAATCTTAATTTTGCTTCTGAAGTGGGTTATGAATGCTGGGTACATATTCTCAGTGAGTTCTCAATACAAGGACAGTGATGCTACAAAGATGGACACTATAAAGACATTCCACACTAGCTCAGAATTGAGTATAATAAAGGGTATTTATTTAGGAGTAGATCCACAGATCACAGTCCTCTGCACAACAGGGAAACAAGAGCCATAACCAACAGCCAGAAGGGAGAGTGATGCACACTTTATATCAGCATTAATAGTATAAGAGGCCATGCCCAGGTGGGCTGGTATCTTAAAGGCTAGTGGCTAAAGAAGTTCTGTAGCAATACTTATTGTCTAACATTTGTTGAAAAAAAACATGCACATAAAGACCACTTCACATGCCTTTAAAATTTCTCTTTCTGTGGATGAATAACAGCTAATGTGATTACACTTACATATTGTTAAACTTCTAGAAAAAGATAATTTACTATTTCTTTCAGACAACCTGGTGGTGGTAGATACTGCTGTGGGATAATGGTCTTGTAACCTTAAACTTATGTTGTATTGCTTTAATAAAATGCTGATTGGCCAGTAGCCAGGCAGGAATTAGAGGTGGCACAACAAGAACAGGAGAATTCTGAGAAGAGGCAAGGGTCAGTCTGAAGTCTTCCCAGAGGAAGCCAGATGCAGAGGAAGCAAAATGAGGAAGCAAAATGAGAAAGCCTCATTGAGAAAAGATACCAAGCCATGGGCTAACCCAGACAAGAATTATGGGCTAATTCGAGACGCAAGAAAGAGTTAATAAAAGCCTGGGCTAATAGGCCAATCAGTTTATAATTAATGTGGGCCTCTGTGTGTTTTCTTTGGGACTGAATGGCTGCACAACTGGGCAGGACAGAAACCTCTGGCAACATAAAGGATACCTCACATGCCTTTAAAGTTTCCCTTTCTGTTGATGAATATCAGCCCATAGAATTACACTTACATACCAGCCCATAGAATTACACTTACATACTGTCAAACTTCTAGAAAAAAATAATTTACTATTTCTTTCAGATATGAAAGGGCTTATAATATCAGACAACCTGGTGGTAGTAAATACCAAATGAATTTCATTGCATTTCTCTTAAGTAATAAAGTTCAATGAAATAAAAGGTAAGGAAGGGATGGTAGGTTGAACGATAACTCAGCTGGCAAAGCAATCAGCACTCAAGCTTGAGGACCATAGTTCTATCCCCAGCACTCAGATAAAAAGCTTTATGTACTGATACATGTGTATACTGTCAGCATTGGTGAATCAAAGGTAGGCAGATCCCTGGGATTCCATAGCCAGTCAGCCAAGCCTTTCAGAGAGTTCCAGGCTCCAGGGAGAGACTGTATCAAAAAGTAAAGTAAAAAGGAAGTATAGACAAAAGAACTGCTTAGAGCATGAATGGTGTGGGACCATGGTCTGTATTCTGTCAATTATATTGTGAATAAATGCTGATTGGCCAGTAGCCAGGCAGGAAGCATAGGCGGGACAACCAGACAGGAAGTATAGGCAGATCAAGGAGAACAGGAGAATTCTGGGAAGAGGACACAGTCTTGATGCCACCACAGAAGAAGCAAGATGTGACTGCCCCGATGAATAAGGTACTGAGCCACATGGCTAACACAGATAAGAATAATGGGATAATAATGGACTATATAAGTTATAAGAGTTAATAAGAAGCCTGAACTAATGGGCCAATCAGTTTATAATCAGGTTATAACCTCTGTGTGATTTCTATGGGACTTAACTATTGCAGGAACGGGGTGAGACAGAAAACTCAGTCAACATAGGAGAAATTGAGTTCCCCAGGAAGAGGTCTCTAATTGGTTATCCAATCCCACAGGATCAGTCCTGAAATCATATACAGACAAGTAATAGTAAATTAACTGAGAAATATATATATATATATATATATATATATATATATATATATATTTGTGTGTGCATGCACATGCATATGTGTGTGAGGAAAACAAAAGAAGAATCATATTCAAAGTTGATCTCTGGTCTCTATATGCTCATGCATACATATGATACCTACACAAATAAACGTGAACATGTATCACCTAATACACACACACACACACACACACACACACACACAAAGTAAAATAAAATAATGTTAAGGATACAATTAAATCAAAATCCTAAAAACATAGAATCCAGTTCAATTTTGTAGTCACGTGATTTGAAGTGCAGACTAGACATGTCTGCTTCATATTCCTCTCATCAGATTCCCTATGTTGAAATGGTGGTGACCGTAACTCTAAGTGTATCATTTGCACAGTCACTGTAAGTGCAACATTTGCTGAGCTGTTGCAATCATGAAGTAGCCTAGAAAATTACCAGCTGTCGGGTTACTAGCTGAGTGTAATAACCAGGCTTCCTTTTTCACATTTTTGCATCGGTTTAAAGCTTCAAATTCAAAATATTCTGTCCCTTCCTTTCACAGAGAACATTCCCTGGAAACTGGAAAATGTTGCAAGACAAACTCTGGCTGTGATGTCACTGCTGAGAGACACTTCCTTTCTTGAGTTTGGTAGTAGTAACCCAGTAAATTCCTCTAAACAATGCCCTTCCCTGTGGCTTTTCTTCATCTATTATTATGTGAGACATACTTTTAACGGAAAACTGTTGGTAATCTTGAGAAGGATGAACTATTGAAAAGAAACATCCAAAAAAATTGTGTGATGAGAGCAGAGAAGATGATTTTAAAAACTGTGATATATTGATTGGTGGGTGGTGAGTGTGCAGGGGGTTGGGATAGAAAACTGGGCATATAGTTATTCTTCAGCATCCAGGAGACACTTATTCCAGGAATTGTCTCTAATACCAGAACTTGAAGATGCTCATGCCCCTTACATTAAGTAATTCAATAATTGTATATTATCGACATATATATCTTTCTCTATACTGTAAATAAACTGTGTAGAAAGCAGATATAGAGAGAACTGACATAGAGCAGACAACATGTAAATAACTGTTATTTTGCATTCTTTGAAGAACAATGACAAGAGAAATACCAATGTCCAGTGCAAATGAAATTCTTTCCTGGGATCCCTGGTCTGTGGTTAACCGACTCCCAACTACAGAAACTACAGCTATGAAGAACTGACTCCATCCTTGACTGATTTGCCTAGGATTTTCATGGAAATGGTCTAAACTCTTACTTTTACTTCCTTCTGCCCTGCCACCTCAGAGAGTTTGAGCTTTCCAACAGCCACTGGAGTTCTATTAACATAGTGGACCCTGGGCAGTGGTCCAGCTCCCCCAATTCCAGGGACATCTCCAGTTACAGTGCAGGCAGTCCCTTGAGGTTTCTACTCACTTGTTGCTATAGAAACTGCCTGCAGGATCTAAAACCTTAGGAAAAATGCCTGAAGGTTTGAGACTTTGCTCCAGAAATAAACTTTCCCTGGCATAACCATGTATGTCTTTAAAAATTCACTAATTTATGCAACATAGAATACATGATATTCGCTAAAAAAATGAAGCCTCTCTATCCAAGCTACTGAAGGAGATACTTCAAACGTTCGCTCCTCCTCGCATCGAAGCAATGTATTAAATTGAGAGATGCAGAGTTTGAGAAATCAAAGCACTTTCAATTCTGAGAATTGTCTCAGAGAGATTTTAGTTTCTCAGACAGAAAAAGATGCGTTTACAAAGCTGTCTCCTTTTCCAATTACATCTAAACATGCGTTGATACCAAGGGATGGATTAGTTTTCAACAGCTGCTACTAACAGATGACCACAAACTGGGTGCCTTGACACAATAAGAATGCACTATCATATTGTTCTGTAACTCCCAATTTAAGCATGAGTCTTGCCAGGCTGAGATTCCTGTGCCATCAGGGCTGGACTCCTTTCTAAAACTCTGGAGGAGAGTCGATTTTCTTGTCTTTTCCACCTTCTAGACTAGGGAGCACCCATGTTCCTGGGCTCCTGGCCTCCTCCACTGTCTTTAAAGTCAGCAGTGCTACATGTCTCTGACCTTCTTTTCATCATTTTAGCTTTTTTACCCCCTGATCATGGAAGGTTATAACAGATCATGGCTTCCTATTTCCAAGACTCATCTTCAAATGTTTCGACCTCAATAGCATTTCCAAGTCCCTTTTGGCATTAGTTAACAGAGTCAAGGCTCCTCCAGATTAGGAGGAGTTATATGTATATGACTTTTATATAATATTTTATATTATATATATTACTTCATAAAATATTTGTGGCAAACACAGGACTGTGAAAAAGTCATCAAACCAATAGATCTAATTATAATTAATATTTGGAGCATGTGTACTATGAAAATAAAAGAAAAGAATACTGGGGATGGTTAGGTATAAACAGAAATGGGAAAAATATGGAGCATGGGAAGGTAGTGAAGAGAAACTAAGGATGTATAAAGAAGCCATATGGAAACTCATACCTTATAAGATAATTTAAAACAATTAGCTTAAAAGAAAGACTTTTTGTGACAGTATCATGCATGTACAGACAGTGCTGATCCCAGAATCCATGATTTATTAAATGAAAAACCCAGTGCCAGACATAGGATATTTCCCTAGGAGTAGTTGGCTAGGAAGGCCACAGAACCCTCTGTCCACAAAAAGTTGTATGGGATGTGTTATTGTCATTAGTTGTCTACCAGAACTAGATGATTATAGTCTATTTCTGAAGATATCACACATCATGGTTGCAGAACTGAACTAGAAGCTTTCTGCCTTATGACTAGCCTCTGTTAGTAATAGACGTTGTTATGTGGACATGTAGGGAAGAAGAGCTAGCAATGATCTTTCCCAATATTAGCCCTTGTATGCTACAATACCAACTTGCAAAGCAAGAACTTACTGGTGCAATAATAGCATGATCAATATAGAGGAAACCAACATATTTCTGGTTAGATCTGAGTACTACTCCACAGGAGTTCACGTGTAATACAGAATACCTGATCACAAAGACTCATAGCTGGGAAGATTTATCAGTACTAGGAGTAAACCTACTATGATTGTTTACTATAAGGACATATTGTCAAATTGTCTCTATATCAATAGACCCGTGCTATCTTAGGTATTAATTAAAAAAAAACTTCCATTTGCAGCAAATAGAAGTCGGGGTTGGAGAAATGGCTCAGTGTTTAAGAGCACTGACTGCTCTTCTAGAGAACCTGGATTCAATTCCCACATGGCAGCTCACAATGTCTGTAATTCCAGTTCCAGGGGATTCAATGACTCTCACAGGGCACACAGGCAGGTAAAACACCAATGAATATAAATTATTTTAATAAAAATCATTTTTAAAAAGTTGTATAAAACAGGATCTAAAGCAAAGATTTATGACTGGCCAGGATGCTGAGAACTGGCCACTATTAACTGCTCCTGATTTAACTGGACACCCATAGTATGACTGCCTCGCTGAATAAGGTACGTGGCTAACATCGTCAAGAATAATGGGCTAATATAAGTTATAAGAGCTAATAAGAAGCCTGAGCTAATGGTCCAGTCAGTTTATAACGCATGTAGACCTCTGTGTGGTTTCTTTGGGACTTAACGGCTGCGGGAACTGGGCAGGACAGAAAAGTCTTAGTCAACACTATATCCCTCCTCCAAGATTCAGGGATTATTAAGAAGAAAGGGCATAAAGAATAAAAGATCCATATAATAGGAAGGGGCTATAAAATGCCGTCTTATGAATATGGCATGACTATGGCATACATAAAACAAAGCCCGCAAGCATTCACCCAGAGATGAGGGAGGGGGCCATGGGCCCCCATACTACCCAAGGGACCTAATGACTATCCAAGGTTATTGGGGAAGAGAAAGTCATTGTCTTTAGTGATACAGCCACTAATGAGCTACTCATCCTCCGGTGGACAGCTTCATACACATGCCTACGTGAGGGATCCTGATGAAAACTAATGGGTCACAAAGGGAAAACAAAAGAAAAAGAAACGAAAGTGGGATGGGTACAATGTTTGAGGAAAGTAGTGGAGGTAGGAGAAAGATGAGAGGGTAGAAAAATAGTATGACTATAATATAACATATATATGTGTGTGTGTATGTATGTATGTATATATATATATATAAAGTCATATAAACATCCTTAAAAGTATCAACTATTATATATGTAAGAAATTGTCAAATATTATTTAGATGGCTACTTTTGGTTGTCAACTTGACATCATCTGAAATTAAGTAAAACTCAAGTGACTGAGTGAACCAGTGAGGGATATTTTTATTAATTAAATCAATTTAAGTGGGAAGATCCTTTTCTATCTGGATCTTTTGAGATGGGAAGGTCCACTTTTAATGTAGACCACATCTTCTTGTGGTAGCCTACATAAAGGACATTGAAGAAGGAGGTTTTCACTCTGCCTGCTTGCTATCATGGGCAAGTCTTCACTGGCATTAGAGCCTACTTCCAGCATGTACAGAACACCAGCTGAGACATCCAGCCTTATGAACTAAACAACTACTGGATTCTTGAATCTTACATGGGTAGATAGCCATTATTAGACTGTTAGACAAGCTGATCACCCCTGTAAACCATTCTAACAAATCTGATAGATAGATAGATAGATAGATAGATAGATAGATAGATAGATAATAGACGGATAGACAAACAGACAGATAGAGATTCTAGATGCAGAGTATATAAATTCCTTGTATAGGTTCTATTCCCCTGCAGAAATATGACTAATATAATTATATATGTGTTAAGTATGTGAAATTGTCAAATACCATATACTTGTATAGAATTAGATATTATGTACATTTGTTAAAACTTTCATAGTCCCCCCCCATCAAACATGCTACCTGATCTGTACCACTTAGCTCCCAAAAGGTAAATGAAAGTTACAAAGACAGAAAGGACACCCCAGAAACAGTTAATGAAAACAGACATCAAGTCAAGGATTTTCCCAGATAGAGTTGGTGGAAATATCAATTTATCAGAGATATGAGTTAATTAGGTGTGGTCTCCCCAGAGCTTATTGGTTAAAACCCCAATATCTACTATAAAAGTATTTGAAGATGAAGTTCTGAGATGCCTATCATCTCCTTTTCTACAACTGTAAACAAAATATCCAACACTGAAAACTTCTAGAAAGGAAAGACCTGTTTTAGCTCAGAGTTTAAAGCATTGATCCCATAGACACATGGTTCTGTGATTCTGGGTCCATGCTGAGGCAAACATCATGGAGTGGGCAATATATGGAGTTTTTCACCTCATGATGGACAGGACTATGGTAGAGAGGGGATGGGGGATAGAAAGGGGATGGGGCAATTAAACCTTTCAAAGACATGCCTCAGTATCTGACTTCCTAGAGTCAAGCTTCACCTCTTAAAGGTCCTGGCACCTCTCTCATCATTCAACTTAGCTGTGAACCAAGCAGTTAATATATGAACCCAAGGCACACACACACCATGTTAAAACCACATCAGAAATTAATTAGGTCACGAGTGTGAGGTCATCGTGGTAGAATTAACACCACTGTGAGAGATGAGAGATTGAAATTCTCCAATTCCCATTCAATGTCCCATCCCCCATAAAGACATAGCAAGAAGACATCGGTCTGAAAACCAAGAAGAATGCTTTCTTGGGGACCAAATAGGCCAAAAATTTATCTCAAACTTCACAGGCTGTACGGCTATTTCTCGGCCCACCTAGACAGAAGCATTTTGTCATAGCAGCCTGAAATGACAAAGAAAATATTCAACATCAACAGAACCAAGAGAAGAAGCAGGCAAACCTACAGACAGGTACTGAGAATCCAGAATTAAGTCAGTGAGAGAAATCAGGAATTAATTTGAAAATATGACCCATACTACTAATCAAGTCAACTTAACTGATGCTCACAGAACCCTGTATCTAATAAATATCTCATCAAAATAGACTGTGTGATATACAAGTCTCCAAACACTCCTCTGCACTAATATAAGAAAACATGCCTGTCCTAAAAATGCACTTCATTAAAATGGCAACATAAAGGCATTTTTATTCCAAATATTGCTTAGACAATATACTTATACACAATCCATGCGACAAAAAAAGAAAACAAATTACACGGAAAATTCCAAAGGAGCACACTGAAAGTACAAAATACATGTGAGTGTGAAGAGAAACTTCACGCGGAAATTGATAGCTTTAAGTGCTAGTGTTAGAAAAGAGGAGTTAAAACCCATGATAGATATTACATTCTACCTCATAAAATAGGAAAATAAAGAAAAAATTACATTCAAGGCATAAAGAAGGAAATACTAGAAATTATCACAGACGCAGCAACACAAATCACAACTTCTCATACCTCAACTGTTACTGTTGGTTTCTCTATTTGTTAGGTTTGTCCTTCCTGCTCCTGTAAACTTAGCACCAAGCCAGAGACTGTTTCTGGATGCAGTGCAGCAGATCCCAATGAACTGGAAGCTATGAATACAATTTGAACATCTGGGGAATTCATAAAGCAGCTCGAAGTTACTATGGTGATGGGAGTACTCATTGCTGACCACTGTAAGCAGCCTGGGCTTCTGCTGGAAATAATCTACCCAGAAACTGGGAGACTCCTTGGAGCATCGCTTGGCCATCTCTGCCCAGCAGTAGTGAGCAGGTCACTAAAGGAACCATTAGGGTAATGATAAAGGCTCAGACCCCTCAGTGACACCTGGATTGTGCCTTCTATCCGGAAGGGAACCCAAACTGGCCCACAGGCTGTATGGAAGTAAGGGGAAAGAAGCGTGTGTTCTGGAAAACTAAGAAGGTAAGTAGCACACAGGACCTCAAGAGCAGCAATGTCTTGCACTTTTTATGACTCTCTCTCTCTCTCTCTCTCTCTCTCTCTCTCTCTGTGTGTGTG
The DNA here is from genome assembly GCF_982192425.1 of Myodes glareolus. Taxonomy (NCBI): domain Eukaryota; kingdom Metazoa; phylum Chordata; class Mammalia; order Rodentia; family Cricetidae; genus Myodes; species Myodes glareolus. The sequence continues at coordinate 12,721,624 of NC_142039.1, forward strand.
TGTGTGTGTGTGTGTGTGTGTGTGCATGTGTTAAGTCTTAGATGACTTCTTGGCTGACTGCTGCCAGAGAGAAACCTTGAGATATACGGAACCTGAAGTTAAAATGAGGGCATGAGCGCTTCTGAAGGGGACGGGGACCCTGCTGATGGATGTTACTTGTCACACTTCATCCTCCCCCAGTCCCATCTCCTGTCCAAGCACTGCAGCAGAGATCCCAGAGCACGATCAGCCTCGCACAGCTCCTGGCTCTGCTCCTACACTCATCCTTCCCTCTGTTCTGGGTTCTTGATGCCATGGCTTTGGGCTTCCTGCAGAAACATCTTTGTCACTCCGGCACCGAAGTGCAGAGAAAGAAGGGCAATATAAATATCTTTGGACAATGTGAGAAAGGCCCATAAATCACACCTTCTTTCAGAGCTGAGGGGATAACTTCGTTGGTGAAATGCTTGCCACCCAAGCGCCATCCCTAGTACCCATATAGAAGTCAGGTGCAGAGGTGTGCACTTGTGATCCAAACACTGGGAGGCATAGACAGGTAGAGTCCTGGGCCTTGCTATCCAGCCAACTTAGCCTAATCAGTGGGCCCCAGCTCCCAGTGAGTGACCCTGCCACAAAAGCAAGATGGACTCTTTCTGTGGAATAACACCTGAGGTTGACCTCTGACCTCCAGCACACATCCGCATGTGCACACACACACACACACACACACACACACACACACACACACAGAGAGAGAGAGAGAGAAAGAGAGAGAGAGAGAGAGAGATGGAGAGACAGAAACAGACAGAGAGAGGAAAAAGACAGAAAGTGAGGATAGAGAAAGAAATGGAGAGACAGAGACAGAGAGCCTCCTTCCTGTCTCAGATAAAGAACTACGAGGCATGTTTTAAGCTTCAGAAGGTTCTAGGTGGTGGAACATGCAGCCATCAACTTAATAGAAGCCCTATTCTAATGAATTGTCTCCTTCTCTGGCTCCCTCCCCCTGCTTTTTGCTCTGGGTCTTTTCCTAAATGAATTATTCTCATGTGTTTTTGTCCTTGCTTTGAGGAAAACCCAGTTGGGACACCAGTTTTCCTACCAGAATGTTGATTCCCCTGGCTTTGGCCACCCAGAGCTGTGGCAGCTCTTCACGTCTTTTAGAAAGGATTGAACACAACTTGCAGTCCATGTATTTGTAGAAGGCCATGCCTCTTGGGAGAATGAAGGCTGGCAGTTTTCCCTAGGGAAGGCGTTCTTCTAACTTGACCCCATTGCTAATGGCCCCTTTTTGCCCACAGTCCTGTCTCTTTAGGAGTTCCATTTCTTTGAAACAAAAAGCCAAACACATAGCTTCTCTTTTCACATTAACGTTCCTGGGAAGGTGCCCGGTGAACATAAAGGATTAGCAAACTACGTTACCCTAAGATAATCCCTCAACCCTTCTGTTACTCTCATTTATTTTCTTTGCCGCTACACAGTCTCTGAGCCATGCTCTCCTCTTTTTAAATGGCAGACTATTTTCTTTGGCATAGCTCCAGAGAACAGCAACAGTTAAAGTCGCCGCTATGTGAAAGAGCTGTATTTGTTTAGGATTTGCTCTGAAGGCCGTGAGAGCAAGGGACCTGGATTTTAGAAGCCGCCCCAGGAAATTCACAGGATTTTCTTGCCTGTCTTCTTGCCAGGAAGCAGGCTTCTCTTTGGCCAATGGCAAGTTGCAGTAAGGTCAAAACTTATGCTAGCTGTGCTCGCCTGAGCTACCAGCCACCTTGCTCTCTCTCTTACCCTTATGTAGATACAGTAGAAACAATGGCAGGAGAATGACAGCATTAGCTTAGGCTTCCTCATGACTGATGGGACGAATACTCTTCCCAGATCTTTCTTGGAGGAATATATAAACAACAAAGAAAAGGGATTGACTTTTTCACACACACACATCCATCATACCTTGAAGAGCAATTCAATCGAGGTGAAGAAACAAAGTGACCTTCAAAGGAATACTGCACTGCCCCATAAAGGATAAAAGGGAACACTGAAGAGGGAGGCTCAGAAGTGAACTTGAAGACCAACAGAGGCATCTGAACAACGGGAAGCTCACATCATTTGTTGGGAAGTGGTGGTGTGTTTTCCAACTTACGAAAGGTTGGAAATCTGGACTTTTTGTCTCAGAAGGAACACAGGAGCGGCACTGACCTTAGGTTGGGAGACAGAGGTCAGAGGTAGCATTTGATCCACTTTTAGCTTCATTACCAAAATGAAAATATTTGCTTAGCATGGCAAATAATGTTTTAAAACATCTGTAAACATAGAGCATGCCTGGTGTTGGCTTTGTCCACTTAACTCTCAGTAATTCAGAAAAGCTGCCAGAGTTCAGAAGCACAGGGTTCAGTTTGGCTCTTGCCATGGGAACCTCTCTGAAATCTGCCTTCAGGATGCTCTGGTCCTCTGGTTGTAGAAGCGCCACTTCTTGTTCCCTTATTTTTTCTCATGAAACGGCTCTCTGTGCTTACTTCCTAGACAGTAAATAACTGGGTTCTGCCGCATCGCTAGTCAATCCCCAGGGATCTGCTCCACAAATCACCTTCAAGGCTGTTTATTTTGCTTTATCTTCTCCAGGATACAGGGAATAACAGAAGCTGCTTTTGTTCAGGCTGACTTAGACATCCATTTATTTTCCTTTTTTCTTTCTTCCTCTCTTTATTTTTCTTTTCTTTTCTTTTTTTTTTTTTTTTTGCTGTCTTCTAACTCACAAGAAGGGTTGATAATTAAGGTTTTACTCTAAAAACGTTTGCTTTGGTTTTGAGACAAGGCCTATAGCTTAGGTTTATGCACCAAGGATGAATTTTAACTCCTCATCATTTGCCTCCATCTTCTAAGTGCTGGGGTAAAAGGTGTGCACCACCATGCCCAGCTTTTTGTAGTACTGGGCACTGACCTTGGGGTTCTGTGCATGCTAGCCAGGCACGCTACCAACTAAGCTACTTCACCAGTCCTATCCTAAAGATATTCAAAATCTGAACAAATACAATCAATAGTGACCTGAAAGAAAAATGGACTATTTTATGGAGAGCAAAATTATACAGAAAAGAAGAAAATAAAGAGAAGTGGACAGAAGAAGGGAACGCAGGAAGCAAGTAAGGAAGTGGGCAGGGGAAGAGTGGGGAAATTTTCCCAGGGTCTATTTTTTAAATAATATTATAGAGAATGAAAATTAGTGAGAAAGTTTTCATTATTATTAACAAAGATCTCTTAAGGAATTGCATTGCAGTTTTACACAGCAAATAGCTATCACAATCTTTCTTACTTCATAAGTCTTTCCATATTTCAAAATAAAATCATATTTTTTGAGCATATGGGTTGTTAACTTAGTCCAACAGTTCTGAATCTCCTGACAAATGTTGGTTCAACCATTGTGCATTATATAGGCAGGATGGCTGTTTGAGAGAACTTTCCATTTTAGCTGTAAGTCTAGGCATTTTGGACAGATGCAGCATTGCGACACTGGTCTGTTGCCCAGCTGAGGACTATGACAGAGGGCACCTTCCTCTCAGCTCACCGCCAGAACATCAACATTTTCTCAGTCTTGAGTGATGTGACCTCTGCCTACAACGTGCCTTCTTGATTTCCACGGAGTATTTACTTATCTCTGTTCTACCTATCTAATTCTTCGGCTCCTACCACTCTTCCCTTTAGTTGACTTTTTTCCCCTTGTTTTTCGTTGGTTTTTACATTTTCGGTGTTAGCAAAACAAAATAGAAAACCCATAAATCTTACCATCTCCACCAAAGATAAATATAAGAACATTCCAGCAGTCACTGTTAAGATCCAGTCTTGGACACATGGATCAGCAGACACGGAGAGACCAATGTACAGTCCTATGAAGGCGGTCAGGGCACTTAGAAAGTTCATTAGGATGGCAGTCCTGATGGAGAGTCCCGAGCTTATGAGCACAGCAAAATCTCCTGGAGTTTCACAGGGAGGGGGAAGTTACCACCACTTATTTGAAGATGCTTTTGACAAATTAATGCACTACTAGTTTGTTTTGAATTATGATCAGTTAGTAAAACACAACCACCTACACCTCTGGGGCTCGCTGCCCAGGTGAGCTGAGGCTCAAAATATATAAATATAGCCCTTCCAGAAAGGTCTGTGACACATTCTCCAGTCTCTGATACCCTGCAGCATTTTCAACTCAGAAAAATGCAAAGTAAAGCTATCCTCTAGCCTGGAGTTTCTCAGTTCATTTCTGTTGTTGCTTTGGTCTGGATCCTTGCTAGGAGAATCGTGATGCTATACAGGCTTTTATGACTTACTTACTTGGAGCATATTGTAGGGAAAGAGAGAAATGGCTGAATCAGAGATTTTTAAATCCTTCAAAGGTTGATTTGAGAATTGAACCCTTTCTTTAGAAAATGCTTTCATGCAATGATCAAAATCAGAGCATACCCTTCTTTCCATACTTCTGTGCCAGAAGATGAACACTTTACCTGCAAATCTAGAAGATCTAGTGTTCAGTCTCATCACCAAACAGAGGATGAAGTGGAATAGAGATAACATGTGGGGCTCTATTCACTTATTCCATTGCATAACCGGTCCCAGAAATAGCTCACGATGCCACCATACTGGCCAGCTGCACACTGCTACACGGCCCCATGATTTGAGGTTGAAGGTCAAGTACCACACCACTAGCGCAGTAGCTTAACACACGACCATAGCCTTTGAGTCCCAGAACAGCTCAATTTCACTGGACTCAGAAAGGACCTTAGCTAAAGTGGGTCAATAATAACTTGGTAATGGGACTTTGGGGAACGGAGATTGATCACAAGAGGGCATGGCTGGCCCATGGGACAACGTGAACTTGAAATTGAAAGCAGAAAGAATGAGCCTGTCCCAGTTTCCTCTTTCTTGCTCTGATTAAACACTCTGGCTGAAAACCTATGGGAGGAAAGGATTTATTTTGTATCATATTTCCATGTCACAATACATCGTTGAGGAAGTCAGAGCAACTCAAGCAAAACCTTGGAGGGATGCCGCTTGCTGACGCAGGAGGGATGCCGCTTGCTAACGCAGGAGGGATGCCGTTTGCTAACACACTCCAGTTCATGCTTCGCTAGCCTTCTTATACAGCTTAGGACCACCTTGTCAGGGAATGGTGCAGCCCACCAGGGCCTAGGCTCTCCTAGCCCATCAATGAAGGCAATCCCTCAGAGCCATGCCGACAGGACACCAACCTCATCTAGTCAATCCCTCTATGTTTGCACCCTTCTGAGGTGGCTCTAGGCTGTGTCAAAATGACAATTAAAAGCTAATAGGGTAGAGGCCTCCCTCTCTCTAGAACATCTATCTAGGCAGCACTCACTCCACTAATTCTAGACCTGTTTCTGAAATCTCTATTTTATTCAGTCTTGGTTCCTAGGGATTGGTGTACAAGGTTGGATACTAAGTTTCTACAATAAAAGTCCTCTGTGTATCTGATACCATACAACTGTTGCTTCAATTTTATGCTGAGTTTTAATTATTCTGTATTAATCAGGTTAACTCATGTTTTTCTTTTAATTTGAATGCTGTTTTATCTCACAGGCCCATTTTCTGACACAATGATTTCTCTCTTAACATGTTTACTATGATTAACATGCAATATTTTGTGAACTTTGCCAAAGTTCTTTAGAATGAGACTTCTCTGAATGACTCTCTTCTATACTGAATTAGCTGGAATGTGGGGCACAATTCTTGACCCTGGGAAAGAAGATAAGGAGCCCTCTTAAGCTTTATCTAAGGTCAATGCATTTGTTTGCTTAGTTGGTTGGTTTTTGTTTGGATTTGATTTGCTTAAGAATTAAATAAACTAAAAATTGAAAGTGATTGAAATATAATGTTTCTATGTTTTAAAGTCTAGAGAAGAATCCAAGCAAACAATTGCTGGGGATATAGTAGGACACCCCAAAGAAGCGGGAACACTTACCCATTTCATGTGGAATCTCATGACACAGAATAGCAATTGTTGTGGTTACTCCTGACTCCAATGAAGAGGAGAAGGCTGTCCCTATTACTAGGCCATCTGCAAAGTTGTGCAGGCTGTCCCCAACCAGTATCATGATTGCCAATAAGCTGACAGTTTTGCCTAAAGAACCAAATGAAGGAATGAGAAGTATTAATAAAGAACTACAGACGTCATGGGTTCCTTCCCATCCCAGTACCTTTCCCATTCACCCTGACATTCTTACATTGCACCTCATCAAACAGCCCTATTAGATTCAGAATTGAAGATAAGCCAGAACTGGAAATGAAATATGGTACCCAATAAACTCAAAATGACCACTATATTTTTAGCTGCTTTGACCAATTATAAAATATATTATGTGCTGATATTTGGTTTCTTCATTTAATTGAATTAAGCTATGGTGATTTGGATGAGAATGGACCCTATAGGCTCATATGCTTGAATGTTTGGTCCCCAGTTGGTGAAATTGCCTGGTAAAGGTTGGAAGGCACAACTCCACTGGAGGAGGTGTCACTGGGGATAGTCTCGTTTTATTCTGGGTGCTCCTCTCTACTTCTACAGCTCTCTGCTGTTCCTGCCATCATGTTTTTCTTCCACCATCATGCACTCTACCTCTCTGAAGTCATAAGTACAACTAAATTTCTTCTTTTATAAGTTGCCTTGGCCATGGCATTTTATCCCAGGAATAGAAAAGTAACTAATACATATGCCAAAGATGAACCCTAAAGCAGTGCTACAAACCCCCAAAATGCTCCCAGTGCCTTTCCTGACATGGTCTTTGTAAGAATTCTAAGATATCCTAAGAACCCTGCTGCGTGCACGATGCTGACGACCCTCACATGACTCATATGCTGGAACTTGGCTTTTTGATGTGATGCTATGGGGAAGTAGAGCCTTAGGGAAGTCGTTAGCTGTTGAGCTGGGGCTTCTGCTATATCCTGCTTGCCATGTGAGGGCACAGTGAGAAGATACCATCAGTGAACCAGAATGATGGACCTTGCCTCTCCTTGACTTTGGCTTTTCATGTTCTAGACACTGGAAAAGAAATTTCTATCATCTATAAATTACCTACATAAAGACATCTGTTAGAGCACAGCAATGTTAGTGGACTGAGCCAAGGCTCCCTGTGGGGTACCACTGGTGTGCTGATGAACATCCAGAGCTGCTGCTTCCACCCTGATGCTCCTGTACCAGTCTGCTCAGTGTACTTTCTGTCATCATGAGATCACTGCGCTGCCTGACCCGACTGGGGTTAACAACCCTTCTAAGCTGCTTTCTTTGCTCCCCAACCATGTCTGCAAACAGAATCACAATCAACTCTTCTGGCTCCCAAATTATCTTTGTAGCAATTACTCACTGTACTGTCATTCTGCAAAACAGACCAGCTAAACACTGAACAAAATAAAGAGAAGCTTCCTTTACATAGGGTTGTGTTCTATTGTCCAGGGTTATTTTAGTCAATAAGAATAGACATTGACCAGTTACCACAGACTAAAGCTTTATTCCTCTGCTTCAAATATGCTGTGGAAGCGGTGGAAGCAGAAGCTGCTGCCACTATCACCGAGAATGTTTTCTGAAGAGGTGGTGGAAAGAGGCAGAGGTTAGTCTCTCAGATAATGACCGTTCGCGGCCCAGGAACGAGAGGTCCTGCTGGATTTCACAGTAGGACAGTGGGTGAGATGAGACACTGGATACATAAATAAGGGATGAACGAAGCTCCTGTTTTCAGGCAGGAGACAGTTGCCGTGACTGTGTTACAAAGATGGCCGATGTAATTTAATTCTAAAGCTCATACATATTTGTAAATATTAAGAATTGAATTAATGTGTCAGGTTATATAGTTCAGTGGTAGAGTTCTTGTCTGGCTGTATGAGGGACTAGGTTTAATCTCCTGTCTGAAAAAGAAGAGTATAGAAAAAATTTTCACCTTTTTCAGGGACTAACTTACTTCATCCTTTGCTAAAACTGGAGAAAGTTCAGGAAGTGATCATAAACACATAGGATAAATACCAAATTTTTGGATTCAGGAGGTTCACTCCAACACTGCCTGAAAGTTCTCAGCCTCTAACGACTGAGAGGCTTTAACGTCTAAAGTCTATGTCACTTAGACGCTCCTGCCAGTTTTCAACAACAAATTTCTTTTTAAAAAATAATTTAAAGTGATATATTAAGGTACAGCTGCCTGCAAATAAAGGATTATGTTTTCCTTATGCCTACATGCAGGTTTGATCCTAATAGAATGCATACAAATGCAAGATTTTCTGTGCTCTAACCCTTTCTAGGAAGCTGTATGGCCTATTTTCATTGTCTATTACTTGATTATCTCTGGTTACAGGTTTATAAATGTCACGGTGTGGAAATGTAAGAAGACACAAGGCAAATAAACATTTGCATGTAAACCACAAACTACACACCATGCATCTATGCACATTTAGCAAGATCGTTTATGCATTTAATGGAAGATAGTATTTGCTGATGGTTTAATATACTTGACACCAAAATGTAATATTTCACCTTTCTTCATGTTCCTGGCACAGAATCACACATGTCTGAACTATTTGAGATTGTCCACCATGAAGCGTGGGCTAGAACTAATCTGATTAGTGGTGTTGTTTATTTAAATCAGACTGTGGAGAGGATTTTCACATCCTGTCTTTTGAAAGAAAAGTTGAGCCCTACCAATGAGGCAATACGAAAGAGCTGATCACAAAGTCAAAGCTAACTCGGTATTTTCCCGGCAAACAGCAGCTGAGTGTTCTAATTTGGATTTGTTCATTTGTAATGCCACGCATGATACTTGCAGTGGGAGGATTATTTGCATGAAAAGGCTGTTGCTCCCTGGTGTGGTTTCCACATTCTGCTCCTAATTTGACTTGGCATATCTTTTCCCCCACTCTCTTTTATTTCAAAAGTAAAACCAACAAAGTCTGACATAGACCTGCTAGGTGCCAAATATTCCAAATTCATCTGGAACTGAAATTTACACAAGGATTAAATAGTATCCTTGAGTTCTTGTAGAGATGGCTCTGCAGTCACAAACACTAGCTATTCTTCCAGAGGACCCAAGTTTGTTTCCCAGTTCCTGTATGGTGGCTCATAACCATCTTTAACTCCAGGTCTAGGGGATCTGATACCCTCCTCTGACCACTAAGGGAACCTCACTCATGAGGAGCACAGACATACATGCAGAAAAAAATATTCACATGTATAAAAAACTTAAAATATATTTACAAAAGAATTAAACAACATTCTGGAAGCAGAATTGTAAAGAATATTAAATTATATATTTTTAATCAAATGAGTAAATTACAAGACAGTATAGCTAGAACAAAGCAAGTACTGTTATAGTAATATTGATAGTGGCAATATGTATTTATTCTTATTAGTATTTACATTCCAAGCTACATGGCAAACTACAGACAATGAACTCAGGCCTATTCTATTATCCAGTATATACACAAAGCCTCAATCATAGCACATCTTCAGACTACCTCATCCATGCTAGTGATCACATTCAGGGCTGTATACATGCCCAGAAAATGTTTTACCACTGAGCTACAGCTTCAGCTCCCCAAAGTACATCTTGAATAAAAAAAATTGAGAGAATTCGTCTATGTATGCACGAATAACCACAAGGAAATTTTGATACAACTGCATTTTCTATGCTTGTGAATGTTAGAGCTCACTAGCTGTGTAATCTCTCCAGTAACTGCTTTCTTCATTGCTATAACTTCAGAATACTAATTCTGAATTTCATTGTGCTAGGGGAGAGTCAAGTGAAATAATCCATACTAAATGTTTATCACAGTACCTGGCATACAAGCAGGGTTCATTCCATGATAACTTTTATACTTGATCATCTAATTTACTCTGGTAGAATTGGACTAACTAGTCATGACTGGCTAGCATTCAAACATTATGACATTTTTGTTACAGAAAAGTGACAAAACTTGGAGAAGGGCAGGTATAAAAGTAACTGATGAAAATCACACCAAACACGAACTTCAATTATCCATAAACTAAGGAAAGAAAAATGAATTTATAAAGTACATAACTAAATTCAGAAATAATAGAAACACACAAAGCATGATGGCTCATGACTGTATGCCCAGCCCTTGGGAGGCCGAGGCAAGAGGGTTGGCATGAGTGACAGGTCAACTGGCCTGCATAAAGAGTTCCAGGCCAGTTTGGCTAGTGGTGAGACCCTATCTCACATAAAATCTTTCTTCCAATAACAGAAATAATTTAACTGGGGAAATCACAGAAATAAATATTGCTAGCTAACTATCAGGCAAATAAATAAGATGTGCACAAAAACCACTGACTGGGATGCTGCATTCATTGACAGTGCAACAAATGAGATGAATCATGGAAGAAAATAAAAATGTAACCCTGCCTCCAAAAGTAATAGTGAATGAAAGGTCTAGAAGACCATCGAAGTTTGATTTTAGAAGAACCATATAAAATACATATGCATATACACTAATTTAAGATTTCAGAAAGTGAGATTAAATAATTGAAGAGATCAATTGTAATGAATGGAATATGGCCTGTGGTATTCTTGGGAGGCAGACAAGAATGGGTACTTGCCGTAGATCTTATTGCAAACCTTTTCATCATGAAATAGAGATGCACTATTCAATCCATGTTGGTTTTGACATATTTGTTTAAAAACAGACATAACTTTCTGTGTCACTTTTTACTTTTAAATTTTAACTGTAAAATTGAGACTCACATTTTCTGTTGGAGGTTGGCACATCACCAATGGGTAGCTCAGCTGTCTGTGAATCTTCTGGGCCTTTCTATGTCAGATTAAAATATAATTAATGAAAAGTGAGTAACTGTCACATAAGGTTGGAACCTGAAACATCTAAAAAGTTACATTGACATTTTAAAGAAATTTTGTTACTCTACCTACATACTAGAACTGCCATCTTACATATACAATATACAAAGTAGAACAAAGTCTATGAGGAGAACATATTCTTTGTAGTATCAATGGGTAGGGGAAAACCATATCCTTCACAGAGGCAGTCTTCTGAGCCAGCCTGTAGTTCATTCAAACCCTTTAAGTTACATAAGCCTTTACTAAAGACAAAAGTTTAGAAAATGGTCCTTGACCTAATTTGGCACATCTTCTGAAGGCTGTCCTTGGATTCATCTCTCAATCCATAAGTGGATGGTGTGCTTTGGGTAGAGGAGAAAAATCCAAGCAAACCCAATGCCTTATTTTACTGCCCCCTCCCCCCGTCTCTCTCTCTTTCTCTTTATTTCTTACTTTTTTATTCATTTTACATACCAACCACATTTTCCCCCTCAAGAATCAATCTACCTCAAGACTAGCAATACCACTCTTGGTCATATACCCAAAGTATGCATATTCATACCACAAGGACATATGCTCAAATGTGTTCATAGCATCTTTATTCATGATAGCCAAAACCTGGGAACAACCTAAATGTCCCTCAACCACAGAATGGATAAAGAAAATGTGGTACATTTACACAATGAAATACTACTCAGCAGTAGAATACAATGACATCTTATAATTTGAAGGCAAATGGAAGGAACTAGGAAAAACCATCCTGAGGGAGGTATCCCAGACTAAGAAAGACAAAGTAAAATGTTATGTACTCACTCATAAGTGGGTATTAGACACAAAGCAAAGAATAACCAGCCTATATGACCCCAGAGAAGCTAGGTAACAAGGAGAACCCTAAGAAAGACATGCATGGATTCCCTGAGAATGGGAAATAGACAAGATCTCCTGAGAAAATAAATTGGGAGTTGGCAGTGTTGGGAGGGGGAAGAGGAGAACATGAGGGAAAGGAATGACTGAGATGGGGGGAAGACAAAGAGGGAGAGCAAAAAAAAAAAAAAAGAGATAACTTGATTGAGGGAACCATTACGGGGTTAGTGAGAAACCTGGCACCAGGGACATTCCCAAGAATCCACAAGGATGACCCTTGCTAAGACCCTCGGCAGTAGTGGAGAGGGTACCTAAAATGGCCTTCTCCTGTGATCAGATTGATGACTGTCTTAACTGTCATCATAGAGCCTTCATCTCACAACTGATGGAAGAAGATATAGAGATCCACAGCTCAGTGCTAGGCAGAGCTTCCAGAATCCAGTCGAAGAGAGGGAGGAGTGATATGTGAGCAAGTGGGTCACGACTACGATGGGGATACCCACAGAAACAACTGGCCTGGGCTGGTGCGAGCTCACTGACTTTGGACTAACATTGGGGAATACTGCATAGGACTAAACTAGGCCCTCTGAACAGTTGTATGGCTGGAGCAGTTTGTGGGACCACGGGCAGTAGGACCAGGATTTATCCCTAGTACTTGAACTGGCCTTTTGGAGCCCATTCTCTTCGCAGGAATACCTTGATCAGCCTAGGTGTAGCAGGGAGGGCCTTGGTCCAGCCTCAAAGTGATGTGTCAGACTTTGTTTGCTCCCATGGGAAGCCTTACCCTCTCTGAGGAGTTGATAGGGGGTGGGAAAAAGATAGAGGAGCAGGAGGAGGGAAGGGAGTAGGAACTGGGATTGGTATGTAAAATGAGAATAGATTGTTTTAAAAATAATTTTTTTAAAAAAAAATTGTTCAGTTTACATACCAACCACAGTTTCACTCTCCCTCCCCTCTTCCTACTCCTCTCTGCCTTCTGCCACTCCCATCCACTCTTCAGAGAAGGTAAGGACTCCTGAGGACTCTACAAAGCCTGGCATATCAAGTAAAGACAGGACAAGCTCCTCCCCACCAAGGCTGATCATGGTATTCCACCATTGGGAATGGGCTCAAAAAGGCAGTTCACGTACCAGGAATAAATCTTGGTCCCACTGCCAGGGGCCCCACAAACAGACCACGCTATACAACTGTCACGCATATTCAGAGGGATTAGTTCAGCTCCAAGCAGGCTCCCCAGCTGTCAGTCCAGAGTTCATGAGCTTCCACTAGTTCAGGTCAGCAGTCTCTGTGAGTTTCCCCATCACGACTTTTACCACCCTGGCTCATCTAATCCCTCTTCCTTCTCCTAAACTGTACTCCAGGAGTTCAGCCCAGTGCTTGGCTGTGGATCTCTGCATCCGCTTTCATCAGTTACTGGATGGAAGTTCTATGATGACAATTAGGGCAGTCACCAATATGATAGCAGCGGAAGGTCAGTTCAGGCACCCTCTCCACTATTGCTTAGGGTCTTAACTGGGGTCATCCTTGTGGATTCCTGGGAATTTCCCTAGTGCCAGATTTCTCACTAACCCCATAATAGCTCCAAGATATTTCTTTCATAGCTCTCCCTCTTCATCCTTCCCCCAACTCAATCATCCTGTTCACTCATGTTCTATCCCCCTTCCCCAATCCTCTCCTCCCCAGTCCCAGTTTACCCAGATCTTACCTATCTTCCCTTCCTAGGGCCCTCCATGTATGTCCCTCTTAGGATCCTCCTTGTTACCTAGCTTCTTTGGAACTGTGGGTTGTAGTCTTGTTATCTTTTGCTTTACATCTAGTATCCACTTAGGAGTGGGTACAGACCATGGTTGTCTTTCTGGGTCTGGGTTACCTCACTCCGGATGATTTTCTCTAGTTTCATCCATTTGCCTGTAAATGTTATGATGTCATTGTCTTTTTTTTTTCAACTGAGTAATGCTCCATTGTGTAGATATACCACATTTTAATTTTCCATTCTTCAGTTGAGGGACATCTAGCTTTTTTTCTGGTTCTGGTTCTTATGAATAATGCTGCTGTAAACATAGTTGAGCAAGTATCCTTGCGGTATGATCAAGAAACCTTTGGGTATATGCCCAAGAGTGGTATCACTGAGTCTTAAGGTAGATTGATTCTCAATTTTCTGAGAAAATACCATAGTGACTTTCAAAGTGATTATATAAGTTTGCAATCCAACCAGCAGTGGAGGAGTATACCTCTTACTCCACACTTTCTCTAACATAGACTGTCATCAGTGTTTTTGATCTTAGCCATTCTGATAGGTATAAGATGGTATTTCAGAGTCATTTTGATTTGCATTTGCTTGATGACTAACAATGTTGAGCAATTCTTCAAGTGTTTTTCAGTCATTAGAGATTCCTTTGTTGAGAATTCTGTGTTTAGATCTTCTCCTTACTTTTAAATCTTCTCCTTATCTTCTCCTTATTGGATTATTTGGTATTTTGATGTCTAGTTTCTGGGGTTCTTTATATATTTTGGAGATCAGCCATCTGTCAGATGTGAGGTTGGTAGAGATCTTTTTGCATTCTTTAATCTGCCATTTTGTCTTATTTACTGTTTCCTTTGCCTTAGAGCTTTTCAGTTTTAGTAGTTCCCATTTATTAATTGTTACTTTCAGTGTCCATGCTACTGGTGCTATATTTAGGAAGTGGTCTTCTGTTCCAATACATTGAAGGATACTTCCAACTTTCTCTTCAGTGTATTTGGATTCATGTTGAGGTTTTGATCCAACTGGACTTGAGTTTTGTGCACAGCAATGTGTGGATCTATTTGCATTCTTCCACATGTCAACACCCAGTTATGCCAGCACCATTTGCTGAAGATGCTTTCTTTTTTCCATTGTATAATTTTGACTTCTTTTTCAAAAATCAGATTCTAATAGATGTGTGGAATAATGTAACAGTCTTCAATTTTATTCCATTGATCCATGCACCTGTTTTTATGCCAGTATAAACTGTTTTTACTACTAAAGCTGTAGAGTAGAGTTTGAAGTCAGGGATTGCTTCTTTATTGTACAGGATTGTTTTGGATATTCTGTACTTCTGTTTTCCCATATGAAGTTGATTATTGTTCTTTTGAGGTTTATGAAATTGTGTTGAGATTTTGAATCTGTACATTGCTTTAGATAAGATTGCCGTTTTTATTATGTTGATCCTACCTAACCAAGACCATAGGAGCTATTTTTATTTTCTATCTTCTTCAATTTATTTCTTCAAGGATTTAAGGTTCTTGTCATACATTGTTTGGCCAGAATTACCCTAGGTTATCTTATAACATTTGTGGGCATTATGAGAGGTGATGTTTTTTTGATTTCTTTCTTGGGCAATTTATCACTTGTCTATAGGAGGGATGCTGATTTTTTTTGAGATAATCTTGTATCCCATCACATTAATGAAGGTGTTTATCCACTTTAGGAGTTCCCTGGCAGAATTTTTTGGGTCACTTATGTATACTATCATATCATCTGCAAATGCAAAAGTTTGTCTTCTTCCTTTCCAATTTGTATCCCGTTGATCTCCTTTTGATGTTTGATTGCTCTAGCTAGAACTTCAAGTACTATATTAAATAGCTATGTAGACCAGACTGGCCTTGCGCTCAAGGAGATCCACCTGTTTCTACCTCTCCAGTGCTAGGGATTAAAGGTGTGCACCACCATGACCAGCTTTAAAATAATTTTATTTTACTCATTCATTCATTTATTCATTCATCCATTCATTTTATATTCCAACCCAGCCTCCCCCTAGGTTCTCTCCTCTCACTCCTTCCTCCCTCCTCCCCTCTCCCCATCCACTCGATACTTAATCAGAAAGGGGCAGCCCTCTCCTGTGCATCAGTAAAGCATGACCTATCAAGATGCCATAAGGACCAGCACCTCTCCCTGTATTCGGTCTGGGCATGGCAATCCAGCATGAGGACACAATTCCCAAGAGCCATCCAAAGCACCAGGGACTTTGCCTGCTCCAATTACCAGGAGTTTCACAAATAGACCAAGCCACACAGCTGTCTACACAATCGCAGAGGGAATTAAAATCGTTTTTAAGGGAACTCTTATTTTCTTATCTCTGAGTTAACATTAGATCTGCAGCCTCCTGCTGCATTTCTCATGCTGTGTGTCTGTTACACTTGTTCTAGCATCTCTTCTCTTAGGGCTTCTCCTTCAGCATCAACCCCATATGAAAGCCATGCTCACAAGTTTACACTTGAGTGCTACTTCCCATTTGGTTTGTCGCTACATGCTTTTGTTTAAGACTAGAAATGGGAATATTTTTTAACCTGATTGGAATTTTATTTTAAAAATTAATATGGAAAATGTTGTGAGATATCCATTTGCATCAAAGGTAGTTACTATGGCACACAACCCTAGACAAAACTGGTTCTCTCCTGGATTATAAAATAAACAATCTCAACCTAGACAGACTAATCAACCAATCACTTGCCCAACATTTATTTGCATTAAACAAGAAATAACTGAGGCTTATACAAAATGGAAAACCCATAGGTCAACTGGCCTGTGAAAACAAATAACTGAAATGATGAAAATTATTATGTCAGTCTGATCCATGGGTGTTTAACAATGCAGACTGTGGTGACTAAAATCTGTGGATAATGTGTTTTGTATAAAAAAGAAATGAAGGAAGGAAAGAAAGAAGAAAGGAAGGAAAGAAGGAAGGAAGGAGGGAGTGGGAGGAAGGAAAGGAAAGGAAAGGAAAGGAAAGGAAAGGAAAGGAAAGGAAAGGAAAGGAAAGGAAAGGAAAGGAAAAGAAAAGTAGATTTGAGGTGCTTGACAAACTTTTCCAAACAGTGTTTCTCGTGGTCAAGAGCAGGCAAATTGGGAGTAAGTCCTGCTCATTTCCCCCACTGAGTGTCCTCTGTGCACGGAAGAGTAAAGAAAAAGCAGCTGAGACTGTAGACCACTTCAGACCTAAGACCTACCAGCTGTATGGTCGAAATAGACTTGCCTCCACTTGATTGGTCATTTGATTCAGGGTTGAATGCAAGATGGTGGGAATGTCCCACATGTCCATTAACCAACGGCAGGCCCTGCAGGATGGGTACAGCGCAAAAGGAGTCAGAGGCCAGAAGCATACATACAAAAACTTTTTCAGCTCCATGCTCTATTCATCATTTTGATTATCAAAGTTTTGGAAAGAATTTTTCCCCAGTACTGGGAGTCGAATCCTGATTCATGCACATGTTGAGCAAGCACTCTACCCCCTAACCGAACCCCAGTTCTTTAATCTTTTTTTCTTTAAATTATTTAGAGAGCAAATTAATTTAGTGAGTTAGAGAAAGCCCAAACTGAACTTTCTACAGCTGAGACTCTCTACAGAGAGTTCTCTCCCTTGAACTCTCTACAGCTGAGAATGACATTGAACTCATCCTCCATCCTCCACTCTCCAAGTGCTGGAGCTGCAGGCATGTAACATCATGCTCATTTTATCTATGCTGATGCTCAAGCGCTCAGAGCTTTGCAAGTGCTTTAAGCTGAACTACATCCCTAGTCCCCCTTTTTATTTATTATTTATTTGTATTTTGAGAAAGAGTATTGTTCTGCAACCCAGGCTGACTTTGAAACTGTGATCCTCTTGTGAGCCTCTCAAGTACCTGGGGTGAAAGGCAGGCACTACAACGTACTGCTTACTTTTAAGTTATTTGAGTACTTATGAAATCAATATGAATATAATAAAGCTTCAAGCAGTTGATAAAGGAGACATATACCTTGGTATTTGGTGACACGAGGAGGATAAAACATTTTTCTATCAAGAAAAACCCATGAATGCCTCCAAGCAATCCTAACAGTTTCCAAATAGGACCTTGGCTTTCATGGAAATGTCCAAGATCCAGGGCTTCCTTCTTATGTAAACCAAGAACCTTTAAAAAAAGAAAAGAAAAAATTGAGAGAAGATTCAGTCCAGGGAAGCAGGTAGGCTAACAGCAGAGCTTCGCCTCTCTTTCCATTCCTCCAAATCTAACCCTTAGCCTTAGCCACAGTTTCATGGCAGGACACTGTGGCTTCACTTCCTCCAAGTCCCCATCTCCAATGGATCATGGAGATCTCCCACGCCAAATTTCCCACTCCTACTCATTATTTTATCACAGACCCCAACTCCAGCAGGCAGTACCTGGGAACCCACAGCTGTTCCAGCCAGAGAAGCAGGTAGACTAACTCTATTCTCCCTACTCTCCTCCAAATCCAACCCTCCTTCGGCACCCCCAGCTTTGTAATAAACCTCAGGCCATATCCTTATGTCTCTCCCTGCCCCCGTCTTCACCTGAACACAGCAGATCTTCTCCTCCAACCTTTCTTCATTCCAGTTACCACTTTATCCCAGTCCTTGCTCCAGCCAGGAGAGCAGGTAACCTAACTGGAGCTCTTCATGGTTTCATCCTCTCCTCCAAATCCAATGCCCTAGACTCTTAGTTTCATCACTACCTCTGTGGCAAACCATCTACTGTCCCTCCTCTCTCTGTCCCTATCTCCAGCTGATAAGTCATCTTCTCCTCTAACCTCCTCATCGCTCATTCTGTAATTCCAGCCCCACCTCCAGCAGGCTTTCTCTAGGAGTCCACCAGCCAAACCTACCAGAGAATCAGGTAGGCAAGCCTTCAGATCTTTATGTCCCCTCCTCTTCTTCATATCCAGTCTCCCACCTCATCTTCAGATACTTAGTGACTGTTTTTAGCATCTCCTCACTTACTCTCTATCCCCATTGCCAGGGGACTAAGCAAATCCTGGTGGAATACCCTGCCTTTCTCCTGTGGATCCCTCTAGCTCCCTGTCCAAGTGTTGCCTCCTAATACACATTTTACCAGGATTCCACAGTAACCACACCTGTCATACCTCAGAAGGATTTCTTACCAGGCAACACACAGCACCACAACCTAAAAACCAGAGAGGGCAACAGAAACCAAGGAACAAAATACTCAACCAACAAAGAAAAGACCAGCTATCAGCACCTAGAATTACAGTCTTCAAAACTCAGATGTCTAGATACCAGTGTAAAAAGAAAATAACAATCAGGACAGCATTAATAAATCCCTCAAAGAAACCGAGAAAACTAAGAAAAAAAACAATCAAACAGGTGAAGCAAACAGTTCAAGACTTGAAGACTCTTGTCTATTTCCAATCTCCAGGAGGATAGCTACATGATTTTCATCAGGTTCATCTTATTTAGCTTCTCTAAGATCACGAATAATAGGCTCAAAGACCTTTAATTATGGTTAGAATCCACTTATGAGTGAATACATACCATATTCCTCTTTTTGGGTCTGGCTTACCTCATTCAGTAAAGCGTTTTCTATTTCCATTCATTTGCATGCAAAATTCAAGATGTCATTGTTTTTTACCGCTGAGTAAAACTCTAATGTGTATATGTTCCACACCTTTTTTAACCATTCTTCTATTGAGGGGCACCTAGGTTGTTTCCAGGTTCTGGCTATTACAAATAGTGCTGCTATGAACATAGTTGAACAAATGCTTTTGTAGTATGTTAGGGCATCTCTTGGGTATATTCCCAAGAGTGAAATTGCTGGGTCCTGAGGGAGGTTGACTCCCAGTTTCCTGAGAAACTGCCATACTGATTTCCACAGTAACTGCACAAATTTGCATTTCCACCAACAATGGATGAGTGTTCCCCTCATTCCACATCCTCTCCAGCATAGGCTATCATTGGTGTTTTTGAGTTTGGCTATTCTGTAGCTATCCTCCTGGAGTTTGGAAATAGACAAGAGTCCCAGGTAACCTCGGGTGCTTGAGGGGGTGGGAGGGTTGTTGGAAGGGGAGAGGGTTAGAGAGAAAGGAGTAGGGGAGGAATGGGGAAAGCTCGGTGGACTGGGATGGGAGGGGGAGGGAGGAAGGATGGATATGGGATCAGGGAAGAATATATTTCAACTAAGGGAGTCATTTTAGGGTTTACAAGAGACTTTTTTATAAATGGAATCCCATGTTCAAGGAGAGATCCCCAGATTGTTCTCTGGACAGAGGAGAGGGTGCCTGAAACGGCCTTGGCCCATAACCATACTGACGAATATTTTGCTTATCACCATAGAATCTTCATCTGGCGATGGATGGAGATAGAGACAGAGACCCACATCGGAACACTGGACTTAACTCCCTAGGTCCAAACGAGAAGCAGAAGGAAAGAGAACATGAGCAAAGAAGGCAAGATCAGAGAGAACCTTCATCCGACGATGGATGGCGATACAGACGGAGACCCACATTGGAGCACCGGACTGAGCCCCCCAAGGTCCAAATGAGGAGCAGAAGGATGAAGAAAATGAAAAAGGAAATAAGGACTGCGAGGGATGCGATCACCCACTGATACAACGGGACGGATCTAATGAGAGTTTACCAAGGCCAGTTGGACTGGGACTGAACGAAGACGGGATCCAACCAGATTCTCTGAATGTGGCCGGATTCTCTGAATGTGGCTGGCCTGGAGTCTTTCTGAAAAGCCATTGACAAGGGCACTGGGACTTGTTTCCTCTGCATATACTGGATTTTGCGGATCCAGTCTGTCTGGACACTCACCTTCCTGGACCTGGAGGAAGGGGGGAGGAATTTGAACTTCCCACAGGGCAGGAAACCCTGACTGCTCTTAGGGATGGAGAGGGAGGAGGAGAGGGAGTGGGGGGAGTGGGAGGGTGGTGAGAGGAGGGGCAGAAATGGAAACTTTTATAATTTAATAAAATTACTTTTAAAAAAAATAAGAAAACCAAAAAACAAAAAAGACTTGAAGACTGAAATAGAAATAATAAAGCAAACACAAACCAAGGGAATTCTGAATATGGAAACTCTGGGTAAATGAACAGGAACTACAGAGACAAGTATAACCAACAAAATAGAAAAGATAAAAGAAAGAAACTCAGGTGCTGAAGATACTATAGAGGAAATAGACTCATAGGTCAAAGAAAACATTAAATTCAACAAATTCTTAACACAAAACATTCTGGGACACCATGAAAGGACAGAACCTAAGAATAATAGGGATAGAAGAGGGACACGAACTCCAGCTCAAAGGCACAGAAAATATATTCAACAAAATCATAGAAGAAAACTTTCCCAATCTAAAGAAGGATATTCGTATGAAGGTACAAAAAGCTTACAGAACACCAAATAGACTGGATCAAGAAAAATCCCCTCGCCATATGATAATCCAAACATAAAACACATAGAATAAAGAAAGAATATTAAGAGCTGCAAAGAAAAAAGATCAAATAACATATAAAGGTAAACCTATCAGAATTACACCCAACTTCTCAATGGAAACCGTGAAAGCCGGAAAGTCCTGGAGAGATGTGCTGCAGACACTAAGAGACCATGGATACAAGCCCAGACTACTAAACAAACTACTATACCCAGAAAAATTTTCAGTGGAGATGGAGAAAACAAGACATTCCACGACAAAAACAGATTTAAACCATACGTACCCACAAGCTCAGGCCTACAGAAAGTACTAGAAGAAAAATCCCAACCCAAGGAAGTTAACTGCACCCAGAAAAACACAGGTAACAGATAACACCCCCACCAGCATAACCCAAAGAAGGGAAACACACAAACACTACTACTGAAAAATAACAACCACTGATCATTAATATTGCTTAATATCAATGGACTCAATTCACCTATAAAAAGACACAGGCTAAGAAAATGGATATGAAAAAGAATCCAGCTTTCTTCTGTATACAAGAAACACATCTCAACCTCAAAGACTGACACTACCTCAGAGTAAATGGTATGGAAAAGGTTTTACAATCAAATGGACCTAAAGAACAAGTGTGTATAGCTATCATAATATCTAACACAATTGATTTCAAACTAGAATCAGTCTGAAAAGATAGAGGACACTTTACACTCATAACAGAAACTATCCACCAAGATGTAGTCTCAGTCCTAACCATTTGTGCCCCTAATACAATAGCACCCATATATGTAAAAGAAACTTTATTAAAACTTAAATCACATATCAAACCCCACACGCTAATAGTAGGAGAATTCAACACTCTACTCTCACCAATGGACAGGTCAACCAAACAGAAACTTAACATAGAAATGAGAAAACTAACAGATGTCATGACTCAAATGGACTTAACAGACATCTAAAGAACATTTCACCCAAACACAAAAGAATATACCTTCTTCTCAGCACCTCATGGAACCTTCTTGAAAATTGATCACATCCTTGGTAACAAAGCAAACCTCCGCAGGTACAAAAAAAATTGGAGTAGCCCCCTGTGTCTTATCAGATAACCATGGATTAAAATTAGAATTTAACAACATTACTACTCTCAGAAATTCTATAAACTCATGGAAATTGAACGGTGAACTAATGAACCACCCATGGGTCAAGAAAGAAATTAAAGTCTTCCTTGAATTCAATGAAAATAAGGTAAACATATCCAAACTTATGGGACACTATGAAAGCTAAGAGGAAAGTTCATAGCACTAAGTACCCACATAAAGAAAACGGAGAAAGCTCACATTAGTGACTTAACAGCACACCTGAAAGCTCTAGAACAAAAAGAAGCAGACTCACCCAGGAGGAGTAGAAGATGGGAAATAAATTGAGGGCTGAAATCAACAAAATAGAAACAAAGAAAACAATACAAAGAATGAATGAAACAGAGACTGGTTATTTGAGAAAATCAGCAAGATAGATAAATCCTTATCCAAACTAATCAAAAGGCAGAGAGACAACATCCGAATTAACAAAATCAGAAATGAAAAGGGGGATAAAACAACATGAGGAAATTCAGAGAATCATTAGGTCATACTACAAAAACCTGTACTCCACAAAACTGAAAAATGTAAAAGAAATGGATAATTTTTTTAACTAGATACCATATACCAAAATTAAATCAAGACCAGGTGAGCAATTTATATTGACCTATAAACTAAAAGGAAAGAGAAGTTGTAATCAAAAACCTCCCAACCAATAAAAGCCCAGGGCCAGATGGTTTTTGTGCAGAATTCTACCAGAACTTCAAGGAAGAGCTAATACCTATACTCCTCAAAGTGTCCCACATAGTAGAAACAAAAGGAACATTGCCAAACTCTTTTTATGAGGCTACAGTTACCCTGATAACAAAACTACACAAAGATTCACCCAAGAAAGGTTGAGTTACAGACCAATATCACTGATGAACATGGATGCAAAAATACTCAATAAAATACTGGAAAACTGAATCCATGAACACATCAAAAAATCATCCAACATGATCAAGTCAGCTTCATCCCAGAAATGCAGGGCTGGCTCAACATAAGAAAATCTACCGATGTATCCATCATATAAATAAACTGAAAGAAAAAAACATATGATTATTTCATTAGATATTTAGAAAGCATTTGACAAAATCCAACACTCCTTCATGATGAAGGTCTTGGAGATATCAGGGATACAAGGAACATATCTAAACATAATAAAAGCAATATACAGCAAGCCGACAGTCAATATCAAAATAAATAAAGAGAAACTCAAAGCGATTTCACTAAAATCAGGACCAATACAAGGATGTCCACTCTCTCCATATCACTTCAACATAGTTCTTAAAGTTTTAGAAATAGCAATAAGACCACAAAAGGAAATCAAGGGGATTCAAATTGGAAAGTAAGAAGTTAAACTTTCATTATTTGCAGATGATATGATACTACATATAAGTGACCCCAAAAACTCTACCAGAGAACTTCTACTGATAAATACCTTCAGTGATGTGGCAGGTTACAAGATCAACTCAAAAAAATCAGTAGCCCTCTTATACACAAATGATAAAGAAGTTGAAAGGGAAATCAGAGCAACATCACCTTTCACAATAGCCACAAATAGTATAAACTATCTTGGGGTAACACTAACCAAAGAAGTGAAATACCTATTTGACAATAACTTTAAGTCTTTAAAGAAAGAAATCAAAGAAGATACCAAAAAATGGAAAGATCTTCCATGCTCTCGGATAAGTAGGATCAGCATAGTAAAAAAAATCCTACCAAAAGCAATCTATAGATTCAATGCATTCCCCATCAAAATCCCAACACAATTCTTCACAGAGCTTGAAAGAACAATAATCAACTTCATATGAAAAAACAAAAAACCCAGGATAACCAAAACAATCCTGCACAATAAAGGAGCTTCCAGAGGCAACACCATCCCTGACATCAAGCTCTATTATAGAGCTACAGTAATGAAAATTGGCATAAAAACAGAGAGGTTGACCAATGGAATTGAATTGAAGATCCAGATATTAATCCACACACCTATGATCACCTGATTTTTGACAAAGAAGTTAAAATTATACAATAGAAAAAAGAAAGCATCCTTAACAAATAGCGCTGGCATAACTGGATGTCAACCTGTAGAAGAATGAAAATAGATCCATATCCATCGTCATGCACAAAGCTCAAGTCCAAATGGATTAAATACCTCAATATAAATTTGACCACACTGAACCTGATAGAAGAGAAAGTGGGAAGTAGTCTTCAGTGTATGGGCACAGGAGACCACTTTCTAAATATAATCACAGTAGCATAGACACTGAGAGTAACAATAAATAAATGGGACCTTCTGAAACAGAGAAGCTTCTGTAAAGCAAAGGACACAGTCAGTAAGACAAAAAGGCAGCTTATTGAATGGGACAAGATCTTCACCAACCCCACATCAGACAAAAGACTGATCTCCAAAATACATAAAGAACTCAAGCAATCAGACATTAAAATTCTAAATATCCCAATTAAAAAATGGGGTACTGAACTAAACAGAGAATTCTCAACAGAAAAATCTCAAATGGCCAATGATAATTAAGGAAATGTTCAACATCCCTAGCCATCAGGGAAATGCAAATGAAAACTACTCTGAGATGCAATCTTATACCTGTCAAAATGGCTAAGATCAAAAACACCAGTGATAGCTTTATGCTGGAGAGGATGTGGAGTAAGGGGAACACTCATCATTGCTGGTGGGAATGCAAATTTGTACAACTACTTTGGAAATCAGTATGACAGTTTCTCAGAAAACTGGGAATCAACCTACCTCAGGATCCAGCAATACCACTCTCGGGCATATACCCAAAAGACGCTCAATTATACTACAAAAGCATTTGCTCAACTATATTCATAGCAGCATTATTTGTAATAGTCAGAACCTGGAAACAACCCAAATGCCCCTCAACCAAAGAATGGATGAAGAAAATGTGGCACATTTACTCATTAGAGTACTACTCAGTGGTACAAACAAACAAACAAAAAAACAATGACATCTTGAATTTTGCATGCAAATAGATGGAATTAGAAAACACTATCCCAAGTGAGGTAATCGAGACCCAAAAAGATGAATATGGTATGTATTCACTCATCAGTGGATACTTAGCTATAAACAAAGGATATTGAGCCTATAGTTCATGATTCTAGAGAAGCTAAATAATAAGGTGAACCCAAAGAAAAGCAGATATAGATTCACTTAGAAAATGGAAACAGTCAATATTGCCTAATAAAATTGGAAGCATGGGGGCAAGGGAGAAGGGAGGGTAGAGGGGAAGAGGAGAGAAGTAGGGGAGAGTTGAGGAGAACTTGAGGGAATGGAATAGTCGAAATGGAGGAAGGACAGAAATGAGAGCAAGGAAAAAGATATCTTGATTGAGGGAGCCATTATCGAGTTAGCAGAAACCTGGCTCTAGAGAAATTCCCAGGAATCCACAAGGATGGCCCCAGCTAAGACACTAAGCAATAGAGGAGAGGGGGCTTGATCTTGACTTGCCCTTTAGTCAGACTGATGAATATCTTAAATATCACCATAAAACCTTCATCCAACAACTGACAGAAATAGAGGCAGAAACCCACATCGGAGCACTGGACTGAGCTCCCAAGGTCTAGTTGAAGAGTGGAAAGAAAGAGAATATGAGCAAAGAGGTCAAGACCATGATGGGTTCACCCACTCAAACAGTTTACCTGAGCTAATAGGAGCTCACCAGCTCCAGCCAAACTGGGAAGAAACAAGCATGAGGCCAAACTAGTCCCTCTGGATATGGTTGACAGTTGAATTACTGGGGCAGACTGAAAGGCCACTGGTAATGGCACCAGGATTTATCTCTACCGCATGGACTGGCTTTTTAGGATCCTGTTCTCTTTGGATGTATACCTTGTTCAGCCTAGATGTAGTGGGGAGGGCCTTGGACCTTCCACAAAGCAATGTGCCTTACCCTCTTGAGGATTAGGTGGGGGTTGGGTGGGAGGGTAAGTGGAGGGAATGAAAGGAGGGGAGGGAGTGGGAACTTGGATTGATATTTTCTAATAAATTAAAAAAAATAGTAACTCAAACAGGAACCTCAGAGACAAGCATCCCCAACAGAATACAAGATATTTGAAGAAATAATCTCAAGCATTGAATATATGAGAGAAAAAATGTTAAATCTAAAATATTCATGGCACAAAACCTCCAGGAAATCTGGAAAACAATGAAAAAACCAAGTCCAAGACTAATAAGAATAGCCAAGGAGAATAAACCCATGTCACAGGCCCAGAAAATTTCCCTAGTCTAAAGAAGAGATGGCTATCAAGGCACAAGAAGCATCCAAAACACCAAAACAGATGGGAATGGGGGAAGAAAGTTCCCTCAGCACAAAATAATCAAAACACTAAACATACAGAAAAAAGGGAAGAATATTAAAAGTTGCAAGGGAAAAAGACCAAGTAACATATAAACACAGACCTATCACACTAATGTCTTACTTCTCAATAGAAAATCAAAGCTAGAAGGACCTGGACAGATGTGCTGCAAACTCTAGGAGACCACAGATGCCAGCCCTGACCACTATACCCAACAAAACTTCAATCATAGTTGGTGGGGAAAAAAAGACATTTCATGATAAAATCAAATTTAAGTAATATCTATCTACAACTCCAGTCTTTCAGAAAGAGCTAGAAGGGAAACTCCAGAATAAATAGGTTAACCACATCCAAAGAAAAAACCCACAAAAAATAAGTAATCTCAGACCAGCAAATCAGAAGAGAGGAAACACACACACAAACACACAACACCAAAGCAGCAGTAATCAAAATCCTTGACAATTTGTCTCAACATCAATAACCACAATTCCCAAATAAAAAAAAGACACACAGATTATCAGAATAGATGCTAAACAGAATCCATCCTTCTGCTGCATCCGAGAAACACACCTTAACATCAAGGATAGACATCATCATCGGGCAAATGATGGAAAAAGTATTCCAAGCAAATGGACCTAAAAAGTAAGCTGGTGCACTTACGTAAACAACACTCATCAGAAGAGATATAAAATGACACCACATACTCAACAAAGAAAAAATCCACCAAGAGGACATTGAAATTTTTAACATCTATGCACCAGACACAAGGGCACCCAAGGTCATAAAAGAAACACAACTACAGATTAAATCTCATGATCTTCACATGTTGATTATGGGAGACTTCAATACTCACTCCTGTCAATAGACTTGTCATCCAGACAAAAACTAAACAGAGAGATGCTGGAGTTTGCAGATGTCATAAACCAAGCACAAAAGTCAAACACATTCACTCAAGCACAAAAGAACATGCCTTCTCATCACCTCATAGAACTTTGTCCCACATAATCAAACACAAAGCAAGTCTCAACAGATGCAAGAACACTGAAATAATACCCTGTATCCTACCAGACCACCACAGATCAAAGATGAATATCAACAACAACAGAAAATTACAGACTCCTGAAAATTGAAGAGTTCTCTACCAAGTGAATATCAGTCAGCACGTGATCCAAACAGATTCTCTGAATGTGGCCGGATTCTCTGAATGTGGCTGGCACGGGGTCTTTCTGAAAAGCCATTGACAATGACACTGGGACTTGTTTCGTCTGCATGTACTGGTTTTTTGGGATCCAGTCTGTTTGGATGCTCACCTTCCTGGACCTGGAGGGAGGGGGGAGGAACTTGAACTTCCCACAGGGCAGGAAACCCTGACTGCTCTTAGGGATGGAGAGGGAGGAGGAGAGGGAATGGGGGGAGTGAGGGGGTGTTGGGAGGAGGGGCGGAAATGGAAACTTTTATAAATTAATAAACTTTTATAAATTAAAAAAAAAGAAATTAAAGACTTCCTAGCATTGAATGAAAATGAAAACACAACATTTCCCAACTTATGGTACACAATGAAGATAGTAAGTGCTTGCATAAAAAATTAGAGCTATCAATACTGGTATTAGAGATCTCTAATTTAAATTTAAATTTAATTTAAACACCTAGTGGAAAGCTCTAGAACAAAAAAGAAGAAATCACACCCAAAAGAAGTAGAGGGCAAGAAATAATCAAATTCAGGTACAAGATCAATAACATGAAAACAAACATAACAATACAAAACAAATAAAACAAACACTTGGTTCTGTGACTCTGCTTTTTTCTTGAGATTCTTGGTATGTCGGTTCACAAGGATGGAGGGAGCAGAAGCACGGAGGAGGGCTCAGAGGGCTGTCGTTACCGGAAAGAAATCACTGGAGAACGACTTTGGTGAACCAGCTCCACTTTATTCCAGTGTATACAAAATATGTAGGATTGGGAAGTCTGGAGACAAATCCTAATTTGCATTAAGTGGCGCACTCCTATTATAAGCCTTTGTATGTGTCAGCAGGGTTCTATAGCAAAGCTCCTAGTACAAGTCTTAGTTACCATCTGTGCAGGAGGAGAAAGACTTCTATCAGGAAACTGTGCCAACAGTCACTCTACACAGGCTTAGAGACAGATGTCAGAAAAGGCCAGTCCGCCCAGCCCAGAGACATTCTCTACATAAGGGCAGGTAGAGAGCAAAAAGTCTCCCTGGTGGGGAGGGAGTCCTCATGTTGCCAAGCTTTGGGGAAAGTTGCCAGGCCATGATAAACTGCAAGCTCTGAGCAGCAAGGCTTTCCAAAGGTTGTTGAGGAAATTAGTAAGAATGACAAAACCTTATCCAAATTAGCAAAAAGAAGGGGAGAGAATGTATGAATTAGCAAAAATATTAATGAAAAGGGGGACATAACATCAGCCACCAAAGAAATCCAGAGTATCACAAGGACATATTTAAAAACCTGTACTTCAAAAATCTGGAAAATCTAAAAGAAATTTTCTCAGTGCTTATCACTTACCAAAGTTAAATCAAGATCAGATAAGCAATTTAAACAGACCTATAACCCTTATTGATATGGAAGCAGTAATTAAAAGTCTCCTATTCAGCCTCCAAAGTCAAACCCAGATGGTTTCAGTGCAGAATTTTACCAGACTTTCAAAGAAGAGTTAATGCCAATACTCTTCATATTATACCATAAAATAGAAACAGAAGGAACATTATCAATGTTTTGGCATAAAACCTCATTTAGGAGAACACAGTTATCCCAATAACCAAACCACTTTAAGACCCAAGAAAGAAATAACTACAGACCAGTTTCGCTTATGAACATAAATGCCAATATTCTCAATATAACACTTGCAAATTGAATCCAAGAACACATCAAAAGGATCATTCACCATGACTAAGTAGAATTCATTCCAGAGGTGCACAGATGGTTCAACATATGTAAGTCAATAAACGTAATCCACCACATTAAAAAAAAAACTGAAAAAAAAGAACATGATAATCTCATTTGGTAGAGAAAAAGCTTTTGATAAAACCCAATCCCCTTCATGGTAAAACATTAGGAATACAGGGACAAACCTTAAATTATAAAGGGAGTTTACAGCAAGCCTGCAACCAACATCCACTTAAATAGATAGAAATTCAAAGCAATTCCACTAAAACCAGGCACACGAGAAGGTTGCCCACTCTCTCCCCATACCTATTTAATATAGTAATCAAAGTGTAGTACAATTAATAAAAAACCCAGAGACAGATATTGGGGTTCAACCTGAAGGCCAGGAAAGCAAAACAGCCAGCCACTGGCTCTTACCTCTACCTAAGTCCAAAACAGCGATCCTGCCTCCAGGAATCCTCAGAATGAGTTTGTTAGCTAGAACAATAAGACAACCAAAGAAGATCAAGGGGATATAACTTGGAAGTGAAGAAGTCAAAGTATTTTTATTTGTAGATGACATGATACTACACTTAAATGACTCTAGAAATTCCACTGGAAAACTCTTACAGCTGATGAACTCTTTCAGCAAAGTAACTGGATACAAAATAAACTCACAAAAATCAGTAGCCCTCACAAATACAAATGATAAATAGACTGAGAAAGAAATCAGGGAATCAACAGTTTTTATAATAGCTTCAAATAATATACAATACCCTAGGGTAACTCTAACCAGGCATATGAAAGACATGTATAATAAAAACCTTAAGAAACTGAAGAAGCTATCAGAAGATGGAAATATCACCATGCTTATCAATCAGTAGGATTAACACAGTAAAAATGGCCATCCTACCAAAAGCAATGTACAGATTCAATGCAATCCCCATCAAAATTCCAACACAAATCTTCACAGATCTTAAAAGGACAATTTTCAGTGTCATGTGGAAACATAAAAAAAAATCAGGATAGCTAAAACAACTTTGGATAATAAAAGAACTATGGATGGTATCACCATCCCAGATTTTAAGTAGTACTATAAGTAATTAAAAAAAGCATGCTCCCAGTAAAACAACCATGATAACACAAGAACAGACATGTCAATTAACAAAATCAAATTGAAGGCCCAGACATAAATTTACATAGCCATGGACACCTGATTTTTGATAAAGAAGTCAGAAATACACAACAGGGAAAAAAAGACAGCATCTTCAACAAATGATGCTAGCCAAACTGGAGGACTACATGTTGAAGAACCCAAATAGACTCATACTTATGACGTTGCACAAAACTCAACTCCCAATTGATCACCTCAATATAAAACTAAATGCACAGAATGTGATAGAAGGGAAAGTGGAAAATAGCCTTGAACAAATGACACAGGAAAAGACTTTATAAATAGAACATTGTTAACACAAGCACTAAGATAAATAATTAATAAATGAGACCTCATGAAAATGAAAAGTTTCTCTACAGGAAAGGACAGCATCACTTAGACAAAGTAACAGCCTACATAATGGAAAAAATTTTATCAACTACAAATTTGATAGAGAGGTAATATCTAAAATATATAAAGCACTCAAAGCACTAGATATAAAGAAGACAAATAATCCAGTTTAAAAATGGGATATAGATCTAAACAGAGAAGTCTCAATAAGGAAACTCAAATGTCTAAGAAACACTTAGAGAATGTTTAAATGAATGTTTAAAGATGTCCTGAGCCATCATTGAATGCAAATCAAAAGTACTTTGAGATTTCATCTAACACCTGTCAGAATGGCTAAGATCAATAAAACCAAAGACAGCCCATGCTGGCAAAGATGTGGAGTAAAAGGAACTCTTATCCATTGCTGGTGGGACTGCAAAGTTATACAGCACTATGTAAATCAATGTGTTGGTACCTCAGGAAGATGAGAATTGATCTACCTCAACCCAGCTTTGGTGTAAGGCTCTACCATCATCTGCAGAAAAGTGTTCTCTCGTTGAAAGAGACAGATCTTGGCCTAGTATTGGGACATAGTGAAAATTGAACCTTTCACGATGAGTCAAAAGTTATCATGTGACCTGATACCTATCATGAGCTGGGTGTTATCTGGTCCACAAAGCCACAAAGTAGGAGGTGCACAGCAACCATCTATTAATAAATGTGAGTGGTATATACATGACTGGGCCTTAGCACAAGTAAGTTGCATGAAGAAGTCACCCAAATGCCTATGGATTCTACTCCCACTACAATGTTATCTGCTGCCAGGTAAACACTGATAGTGTCATGGAGTGTTCCCTATGATCTGCGGACAGATAAAAAGACTGATTTACTGATTGTTATGCACATTATGCAGAAATCACCCAGAAGTGGAAAGTTGTATCCTTACAACCCTTTTCTGGGGATGAGGCTGAAAGACACTGGTAAAATGAAATCTTCACATTGGGCAGAACTTCCGGCAGGACACACTGTCACAGTTTATATGGAAGGAAGTATGACAAGACAGGCAATTGGTTATTGGTTCATGGGCTCTAGTAAATGTATTGTCTGGATGTTCAGAAACTTGGAAAAAGCATGATTGGAAAATTGGTGAGAAAGACATTTGGGGAAGAAGTGCATGGGTAG
Source organism: Myodes glareolus (assembly GCF_982192425.1). Taxonomy (NCBI): domain Eukaryota; kingdom Metazoa; phylum Chordata; class Mammalia; order Rodentia; family Cricetidae; genus Myodes; species Myodes glareolus. The sequence goes on from NC_142039.1 coordinate 12,753,463, forward strand.
ATCGCTCCAAAATAGGTGAAGAACATGAAGATATAATGCTTATGCCCAATGCTCATCCAAAGGTGACTTCGGCTAAGGAGGAGTTTAATAACCAAATATATAAGATGTTCTGAGGGCTGTCAGTCTCTTCCCTCGGTCATTCCTATCATTACTCAATGGGCTCATGAACAAAGCAGCCATGGTGGCAGAGATGGAGTTTATGCATGGGCCCAGCAGCATAGTATTCCACTCACCAAGGCTGACCTGCCTACAGTTGCTGTTCAATGCCAGATCTGCTAATAGCAGAGACCAACACTGAGCCCCAGATACTGCATCATTCCCCAGGGTGATCAGCCAGCAACTTGGTAGCAGGTTGACTGTACTGGATCACTTCCTCCATGGAAAGGATAACATGCTGTCCTTACTAGAAGAGATTCTCATTCTGGTTATGGAGTTCCCTTTCCCTCATGTAATGCTTCTACTAAAAAAACACCATGACGGTATTCTACAAAGTATTGCTCCTCATTAAGGAACTCACTTGACACACCGAGAAGGACAGTAATGAGCCCAGGATCATGGAATCCATTGGTCTTATCATGCTCCTTACCATCCTGAAGGAGCTGACCTGATAGAAAGATGGAATGGACTCTTGAAGTCACAGTTACAGTGCCAATTAGGTGGCAGCAGCTCAGGAGTCTGGGTCAGGGTTCTTCAGAAGTGGTCTGTGCATTGAATCAGCATCCAATGCATGGTATGAGTTCTAGCATAGGTGGGATCCAAGGATCCAGGAATGAAGGCCTGGAAAAGGGACTGGTTTTACTCACTATCACCCCTAGTGGCCCACTAGGAAAATATTTATTTCCTGTTTCCTGGATGCTAAATCCTGTTTCCCTAGATTTGGGTTCGAGAGAGGAGAGCACTTCTTCCAGGAGCCACAACAAACATCCCATTGAACTGGAAGCTCAGACTTTCCCCTGGCCACTTTGGGCTTCTGAAGCCCTTCCGTCAACAGGCTAAAGACAGAATACCAGTTTTACGAAGGGCGATTGATCCAGACTGCCGTGGAGAAATTGGATTTCCTTTCACAATGAGGTAAGGAAAATTATATGTCACGTGCAGGAGATGTTTTAGGGCATCTCTTAGTGCTACCGTGTTCAATGACTCAAATCAATGGGAAACTACCACAGCCTAATCCAGGCAGGATAACAAAGGACACAGACCCATGAGGAATGAAGCTGGGTCACTTCTCCAGGAAAAGAGTCAAGATATACTGAGGTGCTTGTAGATTGTGAAAGAAATACACAACGGGCAGTAGAGAAAGGTAGTTGTAAATACTGGCTAAATCCATGTGAGCAGTTACAGAAATGAGTGTTATAATTGGCATGGGTGTTTCTGTTCTATTTTTTTAAAAAATGTATTTGTACAGATATTTGTGGGTTTTCCTCAATTTCTTTATCATGTGCTATAACATCAATTAAGAAAATATCAATGGCTGCCATATTTAAGTTTGAGATACTAAAAGAATATCCCCCCAAAGGACACTGACACTTGTTCTAAATTTATAATGCATTATGGTTGTACAAAGGACAGTTACAGCATGTTAGGATCTGATTAGATATATAATGCAGGACAATACACCTTTAATCCAGATCTTTTGAGCCTGGCAAAGGTTTGCCTTTAATCTGGATCTTGAGGAGGGAAGACAAACCTTTAATCTGAAAGACTATATAAGGACATGGAAGCGGAAAGAATTTGTTCTTTGCTTGCTTGCCCTCATCTTGCTAGCAATTCCATTCCTTTACTGGCATTGGAGCCTACTTCTTTGTAATTCCAGTGTATACTGAAAACCAGCTGAGACATCCAGCCTTTTGGACTGAAAAACTACTGAATTCTTAACCTTTCCGATTGCAGCCAGCCACTGTTGGATTGCAGCCTGTAAGTCATTCTAATAAATCTTTCTATATAGAGAGATTTATTCTGTAAGTTCTATTACCCTTGAGAACCCTGACTAACACAACCACTCTCGGGCATACACCCAAAGGATGCTTCATCCTATCGCAGAGATACTTGTTCAGCCATGACTGCTGCTGGTCTCTTCATAACAGCCAGAAAGTAGAAACAACCTATATGTCCCTCAACAGAAGAATGGATAAAGAAAATGTGGAATGTTTATAATATTTATACAATAGACCATCATTTATCCGTTGAAAAACATAAAATTGACTGGTAAATGGATGAAACTATAAAAATATCATCCTATGTGAGGCAACTTAGATCCCAAAAGACAAATATGGTTTGTATTCATGATATGTAGATTTTAGCTGTTAACTCAAGATAACGAAGCTATAATCTATAGACCCACAGAGTTAGAAATAGAGTAAGGGACTGGCTGGGGTAAGGTAGGCAGATAGATCTCGCTCGGAAAGGGAGATAGAATAGATAGTTATGGATAGATGTAGCAGATTGGAATGGGTGTATCAAGTGGAGGGGGTTAAGAGGGGAATAAAGGAGGAAATTTGTGAAGATACAACTAATATTAAGAGCCATTTGAGGGGTAGCATGGAAACCTAATACACAAGAAGCTTCCTATATATGAAGGTGATCTAAATGAATCTGCCAAATAATGGGAGAGACAGAGCCCCAACTGGCCATCTTCTGTCACCAAATGAAGCTTCCAGTACTGGAATTGGGTTACATCTAATTGAGTTGTTGACTAGAGAGTTTCCATGGGAATCCTCAAAAAAACCAGGATTTTGCCAAGACTGTAGGTTGCTCTCCACAAAGAAATGTCAAGCCCCATTGCTGAAGAGAATACCTAAATAACTCATTGAACACGGAGAAGTCAAGATGGTGCCTCTGTAGAGTCTTCCTCCCTATGTTCTACCATCTTTGGTACAAGAAAGTACTCTCCATGCCACAAGAGAGAAATGTAAACATTAAGTCAGTGCCAAATGCTTTGATCTACAATGATGTCCCATCTGGAAGATATGCTAGGACAGTGGTGGCACAAATCTTGTAAGAGGAACCAACCACCATCTGATTTGACAGAAGGCCCACTCCATGAGCTAGAACCCACACCCAACAGTGCTTGTATGAGCAAGAACCTGACACTAGGTAGCCCAGGATTGACCTTGGATAAAATCAAATACTATTGTTCTGAAAGAAAAAGAAGAAAAGAAAACAAAAAAAAAGTAGCAACAAAATGACTTCTACTGACATTGTGCTATTCTCATAGATCAGTACCTTACTCAGCCATCATCAGAGAAGCTCCCACCTGCAGCAGATGGGAACAAATTCAGAGACCCATGGCCAGACATTATGCAGTGGGGGACCTCAGAACACTGAGCTCTAAATTGGATGTCTCCATCAAGTCTCACCTCTCAAGGTCAGGAAACCCTCTGGAAGAGGAGGCAGAAGGAGTATAAGAGCTAGGAGGAGGTACTGAGGACACCTAGAAAACAAAGCCCTCCAAATCATCGTGATCAATGTGCATATGAACTCACAGAGACTGCAGCAGCATGCACAGGGTCTGGGCCATTTGGAGTCCTAGAGCTGAATGGAGAAGTGGTCACATGGCCCAACCCAGAAGATTCTCCAAATGATAACCACTTGCAAATAAAAGTTTAATTTCCTCCAAGGATGTCTCACTGGAGAAGTAAACTACTCTTAAGAGAAGATTGCATGCCTAGCAATAGATTGCCAATTGAAAATGAACTTAATGCATTTTGAAGGTTCCCTGTCTTATAATGTCATGTCCTATATAATTTTATATTATTTTTTATTTGCCTCTCTCTCTCTTTATCCTACATTATTTTGCATATATGGCTTCCAGTTTAGTGTTTTTATGGAATTCCTGAGTATACAATGATTGAGTCTTTGTTTCTTGTGCCTTCTCTTTAGTTCTTTTTCTTCTGTTTGCTTTGTTCAATTCCAATGTGTTCATTTCTGTTTTTTAAATCATTATACTTTACTATTAATAATAAAAATTTTAATTCCTTTTATTGAGCTGTATATCTTTCTCTACTCCCCTCTCTTCCTCCCTTTCCCCCTTCTTTCCTCTCCCATGATCCCCACACTCCCAATGTATTTAGAAGATCTTGCCTTTTTCTCCTTCCCATGTAGATTAGATCCATGTTGTCCAGGTTCTCTGGGATTGTGAATTGTCGGCTGATTTTCTTTGATTTGTGTCTAAAAGCCAGTTACGAATGAGTACATATGATATTTGTCTTTCTGGGTCTTGGTTACCTCACTCAATATGATGTCTACTAGATCTATCCATTTGCCTAAAAATTTCAAGTTATCATTTTTTTTCCACTGTGTAAATGTAACACATTTCCCTTATCCATTCTTCAGTTAAGGGGCATCTAGTTTATTTCCAGGTTCTGGCTATGACAAATAATGCTGCTATGAATATAGTTGAGCACATGTCCTTGTGGTACAATTGAACATCCTTTGGGTATACACCCAAAAGTGGTATTATTGGGTCTTGGGGTAAGTTTTTTTCCTAATTTTCTAGGAAATTGCCATACTGATTTCCAAAGTGGCTGTACCAATTTGCACTCCCACGAACACTGTAGGAGTGTTCCTTTTATCGCACATTCTCTCCAGCATAAGCTGCCATCAGTGTTTTTGATGTTGGCTATTCTTACAGGTGTAAAATGGAATCTCAGAGTTGTTTTGATTTGCATTTCTCTGATGGTTAAGGATGCATCTTATTATACTCTATTAGTATCCCATAGAAGACTGTTTTCTAAGGAGCGACAGAAGCAGGGGGTGGATATGGATGAGAGGGGATATGGGGGAAGATCTGGGAAGACTAGAGGGAAACCATAATTAAGATGCATTATGTAAGAAAAAAATCTAGGGAAAAAATGAAAACAGAAATATCTTTCAATGACTTAAATATCAAAGAGCAAATCTAGAAGTTGAATGAGTTCAACTCTCAGTCTATGAAATGCCATGACAACCAAAGTCATTCAAATTTCAGGGTATTGTAGGGTATGTGAATACCTGCATTACACAGTGATTAGCATCAAAAAAAATGTGAGCAATAGAAAATAAAGGCAAACATTGAATAGCTTCACTAATGAACAGATGGGTGTCAATCCTTTATGGTAGTGCCTGGCTCATTTTCACACATTCTGTCTTCAGCTGGTTTCTTTTTAGGAGGTGTGTGTGTGTGTGTGTGTGTGTGTGTGTGTGTGTGTTGTAATGCTTCATAAGACATCGATATGCTTTCTGCATGGAACACATGCAAGGTGTGCCCCATGTCAATGTGTCCTAATACCCCACTGCAATTAAACTTTTAACTCTATTCTCCCTGAATAGAGAAATCTACCTGAAAGTCGACACATCACAAAGTATATGCTGTGTATGTGCAGAATAATCCTTTATACTGTGTGAATATATGTCAGTGTGATTAGCTTAATTAAGGAAAAAAAACACTAAACGGCCAGTAGCTAGGCAGGATTTTCAGGGCAGAGAGAATTCTGGGGAGAAGAAGGTGGAGACTTGAGGGAGACATCATAAGCCACAGAGCGAGCAAGATGATGGGCAGTATGCAGCTGAGGTAAACAAGCCTCAGGGCAGCGCATAGATTAATAGGAATAGGTTAATTTAAGTTATAAGACCGAGCTAAAAGCAAGCCTAAGCTGTCCACCAAGCAGTTGCAACTAATAAAAACTCTCTGTAGTTATTTGGGAGCCTGCTGGAGGGACAGAGAACTGCCTGAACACAGAGAAATTGCACCTACCGTGTGACCAGGAGTGCTATCATCTTTCCGAAGGGCATTGTGAGCATCCCTCCAGTTAACTCGCTCATCCCATCCACTCAGTTCCTGACTGCCTTTATAACTGCTTGTAATTATCACCTACTACATTCCTTTCCCAAAAGATATCAATTTGTGAAATAGCTCAGTGGTTTGTAGAAGTAAGATATTTCTGAGTCAAATAAGAAAAAAAGAAATGCATATAGATCATTTATGTTTATGTAATATAGTCTTGGGATATATATCCACCAAATATAGAACAAAAATACTCAGAAAAAATTAACTGAATTTCTCCTCACTATATTATTTTCTGAGTACTATAGTATTGCAGGTATTTTACATATTGTAAGTGATCTAAACGATTTAAAGTAACAAGCTATACATAGGATTTATGCAAGTTCTATACAATTTTTTACAAAGGGACTTAAATGTGTGTGGGTTTTTGTGTTCACAGGAGTCCTAGAACCAATACCCAGTGGATACCATGTATGCATGTGTAAGCACATATGTGTAGTTACAACTAAAACCCAGAATATGCTGGTCTCCTTGTACTGATTTGTTTGGTAATAACACTAATGTATGTATCATACTCACACAATCGACATTTCATATACTGAGGAGAATTATAATATCATACAAGTAAATAAAAGAACAACTCAATCTCAGGTGAAAATACAGATCTTCACAGTGAACAAATTCATCAGTTTTAAAGTCGATCAAGCAGTGGTATTTTCTAACTTGAGTAAAGATGGTTGAAAATGCAGATCACATCCAGGGACCACAGGTTTCTCTAGCTCTCCACCGCACTTTACACTAGATTCTCTGTTCAGTAGCTCTTGTCCTCATCTCTTTCCTCAAGACAAAACTGTGCCTTCAAATGTCATGGATATAGGCTAACTTTTTTTGCACAGATCTGTAGCATTTTCTATGCACCCCAAGTCCAGGCTTGCTCCCCAGCTGTGCACTACTCCTTGGAGGAAACCCAAGCAACCTCCTGCTGTTTCCCATGATCCCAGGCAACAAACATCTCTGTATCTGCTGCAGTGACCTAGAAAACGGCTGTGGCCATTGCCTAGAGCCAATACACGAGTCTTGAAATAGTTCCAGAAAATTAGATTATGAGGGAAATTAAAACCAATAGGGCCTTGTTTAATTTCTCCAATGCTCACTTTGCAATTTTTTGAATACCAAATAATTGTTGAATCTCTAAGCAACAGCAGTGATCTCGAGGAAATTGCCAGCAGCTTGTGGATTTTTTTTTTTTTACCATTTCCTACTTCCCAGGAGGCTTGATCATTAGTCCCCCGTCACTGTTTCTATTAAGAACAAACAGCAGGCCTCCTTCGCACCGCCTCCTGCCTCACCTGGGTTCCATCTCAAGTCGTTGTCCTTTCATTTCTCATGAAGAAAGGAGCCTCAGAAGACTTCAACAGACAGCCATGTGCCTGGTGCTTCTGACTTCTTAAGGAAAGAAATCCAGGGGCTGTCAGTAAAGGATTCATCTCACAAAAGCAAGGGCCCGACCTCAGATCTCTAGCACTCACATGAAAAGCTGAGGGTCACAGCATGTATGTGCAATCCCAGGCCTAGGGAAGCTGAGACAGGGGGATTCCCTGAAACTCATCAGCCAGCCAGTCTGACCAAATGGTGAGCTCCAGGTTCTGTGAGAGACCCTGCCTCAAACAGTGAGGTGAGGACTGGCTGAGGAAGACACTGGTAGTAATATCTAGCAACCACAGTCATGCCCAAACACATGAATGTAGTGGCGTAGGTGCACGCACACACAGCATGTAGACACACACACACACGCACACACCAGATAGAGGGAGAGGAAGAGAGAGAGAGAGAGAGAGAGAGAGAGAGAGAGAGAGAGAGAGAAAGGGAAGAAAGAGGAGAAGGACGAGGAAGAAGAAAAAGAAGAGGAGGAGGAGGAGGAAGAGGAAGAGGAAGAAAAGGAGGAAGAAATCAAAACACCATTATTACAATGAAGAAGAGAAGTCTATTATTCTGGGGGCTCAATAACAATGACAATATTGCTAATGAATACACTATGGCAGAGACTTACGCAGGGCCAAGGAACAAGGCACCCAGAGAACAGCCATCCAAGAACCTATTTTCACTATAGCTCTAACGAGGCAAAGGTACGAAATGACATTGCTGAAACCTCAAGAGAGGAGATGCTGTGGAGGAAGCCTCCAGATACAACCTGATGGTATATCTGCTACTTTTGGAGCAGCTGTGAGAGCCAGAGTCAGGGCCAAGCTGTTTTCTTCCAGAGGTCCTGAGTTCAATTCCTAGCCACCACATGGTAGCTCACAACCACCTGTAAAGAGATCTGGCGCCCTCTTACCGTGTCAGGCATACATGGAGGCAGAATGTTGTATACATAATAAATAAATAAATTTTTTTTTTTAAAAAAAAGGAAAGCTATTGCCCCTGTTCCTTCATTCCTGATTTTCCACTGGTGCTTCCCCTTGGCAGAAACTAAGCAAAAATCCAACTGGCAAGAAATCTGCGAAGAAACAAACTTTGTGTCAGAACCCAAGAGCAGAGAAAAACGGATCTGATGCATGAGGGTGGAAGGAAGGAGCTGAGAAAGCCAGCATCGCTCTCGCAGACTGTGCACGCATGCGTGTGTGCGTGCGTGCGTGTGTGTGTGTGTGTGTGTGTGTGTGTGTGTGTGTCCTGCCTGTGATAGTTGCCTCCTGAATTGTTCTTAATCCAAATCCTTACCACCTTCATTTCGAAAGCAAAGATAATGGGACTGAACTCAACATCTGTTTATCTCTTCTCTTCCATGGGTGCAAAGTCACTCATGGCAAGAGGTGTTCTTTCCACCAGCCATTGTATTTGTTCACTGAGGTTCACACCAAAAATTTGCATAAATATCTCAAGTTGTGGAATGGAAAGGAAAACCAGACAGCACCCATCTGCGACCAAAAGGAGACGATTACCTGAGGGATGAGGTGGAGCAGGGCATCCCCAGAGAGGGTGCCCACAGCCAAGCCCACGAACAGCTGTAAAACAAGGTTGTAGTTCTCCTTGCAGCTGTGAAAAAGGACCAGCGCCGTCCCAAGCATCGAGCCCAACGTCAGGATCGTCACAGCCACCGTGCTGTAGCCATATTCTAGTCAAAGGAGGTGACAAAGGCTGTCAGTGTGCATGGCTGTCTACTCGTGCCTCAACTAGCAGAAATTCCAAATCCACCCTCCTACTGTAAATTTACTGGAACATACAATGATTTTAGACGTTTTGTAGGGGATAAAGGATGACTTTCCCTTTTCAGGTAAAGGGTGAACTGCTGGGATCACCTATGATTTGCTGTGGTCTAAATGTTTATTGCCCCAGCCCCAGCCCAGCCCCCAAAGGTGACAGGATGAAGAAAGTGAGACGCCTTTGGGAGGTCATTAGGTCTTGAGGGCTCTGTCCAAGAGAATGAGGAAAGTGCTTTATAAGGAACTTCCAGCAGAGGGAGACAGTGAGGTAGTCCCATTGCATGAACCAGAAATTAGGCCCCATCATCATCACGGCTAAACAGCATCTACCAACACACTGATCTTGGGCCTCTCAGAACTGGGAGAGATACATTTCTATTGTTTATCACTCAACAGATTATTTCGCTACATCAAAGACTAAGTTTTTACTGTGGCTTTGAAGCCACCCCATGTTTCTTTGTTTTATTTTAACATAACTCTTTATTGATTCTTTGGGAACTTTATATCATGTACCCCAACTCCACTCACCTCCCAGTCCCTCTGTATCTGCCCGTAGCACAATCCCCCCCAAAATTAATTAAAAACAAAACAAACAAAAAAAAAACCCACTTCACTCCTCTGTCTTTCCAACACCTCTTCATTCATCCTAATGGCTTCAGGAGCTGTAGTGTGTCACACAGGGTACCCTTGTGCCCAATCAGCCCCACCCACTGACTGCAATGAGTCATTGGTCTGGTTCAAGGCCCCTGGCACACCATCATCACCAGACCCTTACCAAAACTCCCCTTGGATATCCTGCTGCTGCCTCAAGCCATGGAGATCCTACAGATGGCTCAGCAGTTGGGAGCACTAGCAGCTGCTTTTCCAGAGGTGCTGCATGCAATCGCCAACAACTACATGCTGGCCATAACCATCTGTTGTGATCTGATAGAGGATCTGATTCCCACTTCTGGGATGCAGGTGTTCATGCGGAGTTACCCAATATTTTATTTCAAGTCTCCAAAGCAAGCAAATTTCCCGTTTTCCCACCACCCACAGAGAAAGGCATGTCTTCTACTGCCCAATGCAACATTCCAGAGAGACACAGTACTAGCTCCTACCTCATTTTACACACTTCAGAGACAAGGAAGTTGTGATGAGGGAGCATGAAGTGTGACTCCTTTGTGGACCAGCGTTTATGAACAAACTGAGCACACCCTTCAGCAGAACTTTCTCCTAAAGCTTTCAAAGCTATTGCATATGGAAAAAAATATGATATTCTCAGTAACTAAAATAAATGGTTTTATAGCTTAAAGCTGATCCATCAATATGAATAATTGATAATATGCATTTTAACAGCCTATATTTTAGACTCTTACAAGAATTTTTATAACCTCTAAAATTTGTTTCATGTATCTCGGCCTCCAAATATTGTTTTAATAATCAGCAAAGGAAACGTGCTGGTTTGCATTGGTTATCCACCTACAGAGCCTTGAATCATCTAGACGACAACACTCTGAGTGACTCTAACTTAAGTGAATCATGGTAGAAAGATCCATCCTAAGTGTAGACAGCACCATCGTATGGAATGAAATCCTGAATGGATTAAAAAGGAGAATGTAAGCTGAGCTCCCTGCTTTCTGACTTCATATGTAATGTGATCAGAACCTCACACACCACCAAGACAGCCTGCTCCCTGGAACTGAGTCAAAGCAAGCTCTTTCTTTTTTAAATGCTACCCTTGGAAGCTACTCACAGCAACTATAAAAGCAAGATTATAAGATTATTTTTAAAAATTGACTTATGTGTATGGAAAAGTCAAGAAGGAAATTGAATACTTCAGCTATCACAATGCTTAAAACTAATTGTACTTTTAAAGATTTTATTTTTATTGTTTTTAATGGTGCACATATGTGTAGGAAGCACAGTTTAGCATAAGAATTGAATAAACCAGGATTGTCAACCACACAGGCCTATTTTCTTGAACAAGTGAATGACTCCTAGTCACCTGGAATGTCAGAGTGAGAACTGATCAATCCACTTGGTGATTCTTTGCTATTCTATTAGGAGCCAGCCTCCACCTGAATTCCCCAATATCTTGAGCATTGTGTAGACCCTTATTCTGCAACGCAGTACTTTGCTCCTCCACCAATAAAATCTACCATTGTATGGCTTATCGGCCTTTTGGCTAAGATCAAGAGTAGAATCTATCCTTATGCTAATCACAGATCCTTCCTCCAGGCCCTAGCCCTGAACTCTGTTCATCAGCCAAGAGAATACATTCCTATTATAAAGGTCTCAGGTCACAAGTTCTACTACACTTAAATGTGTAAGAAAAAGAGCCAAGAGGTAAGTCCCTAGGGGGTCTTAACCAGTTCCCACAGAGATTGTACTGCCCTGAATTTCATTATCCCAAGCTTTATTCACCACCTGTGTGGATCCTCCTGCTTGGGGGTGGGGTGAGAAACAAGCCTGCCTCCATTTTAAGCTTAAAAAACATTTCATAGTTAAGATGACTAGGTTCATTCCTGTTTATGACTAAATCTCTGTTTCTCAAGGATTGGGCTATGCTTTCCTGTAAACTTAACTAAAAATGGTTATAAATGGCCTTACTCAGGAATGACAATCATGTCTTTGTTTGAAAAGGTTAATAACCATCTTACAACTCTACTTTTGTTTCCACTACATCTTGTTTTGACCATCTTGCAAATCATGTCTTTGTTTCAGGAGGTCATTGTGACTAACTTGTTATACTTATGTTCTGCTCCTGTAATCCTGCCTATTTGGTACACCAAATCATCCATTTGGAAATGAGCTATATAAACTTCATTTTCATCAGAGTCAATACTGACCTATTAAACCCCCTGCCTTGGGGAGAGGACCTATCAAATCCCCACCATTTAGGGAGGTGAGGCACATAGATACCAAGTGTCTATGTGATGTGGGATTCTCTTCTGTATGCATTGAATATGTTTTATTACCATTGGTTAATAAAAAAAATCTGCTTTGGACCTATAGCAGGGCAGAATATAGCCAGGCTGGAAGAGATATATAGACAGAGTAGGCATAGTTGAGGAGATGCCATGTAGCAGCCACCATGTAACTGCTGAAGGAGACAGATACTGAAGCTTTACTTTAGCCACAGCCTTGTGGCCATACACAGAATAGAAATTGGTTAATTTAAGAAATGAAAGTTAGCTAATAAGAATTCTAAGCTAATAAGCCAAGCAGTGTTTCAATTAATAAAGTTTCTGTGTTATTATTTTGGGTCTGGGCAGCTGGGAAATGAACAAGCAGTCTCTGGCTACAAAATGGCGCCCAATGTGGAATGATTACATACATATAAATCCCGAGAGAGCTTAAAAAGGAATTCTAGACACACATACACACACACAAAACAGAGTTTAGAACAGCTTCTTGGTAGCCACATTTTTTTTTCAGATGGGCTCTGTTTGCTGACATTGAGCAGAGGCAGCTCCTTTAAGAGAGGTCTTCCTGACTCCGCATTGGCTGCAAAGGCTGCAAGGCTTCTTTAGGAGAGGGCTTCCTGGTTTGTACTAGTGGTACAAACAGCTCTGGCTCTTTCAGGAGGCTGAGCACTTAAATGGGGTCTGTGAGTAGCATGTTACAAATTGCGTAATGGTGGCATAGACCTACTGTGACCATGGAGCTGGGGCAGTGTGCTCATGGCTCAGAGGCAGTGAACATGCCTCTGTCATGTTGGACTGGGTGGAGCAAGGAGACAGGAAAATGGAGTTGGTCAAAGCCATGTCTGTTTAGCATTTTAAAAAAAAAAGCACTCCTGGTCAGAAAGTAATTACAGATATGCATGCACACGATAAAGACAGATGCAGATGAAAAAGACCTCTGAGTGGATCACAGTGTTGATATAGTCAGGCTGGAAGAGATATATAGAGAGAGTAGGTGTAGTCGAGGAGATGCCTTGTAGCTGCTGAAGGAGACAGACACCAGAATTATACCTGGTAAGCCACAGCCTTGTGGCGATACACAAAATAATAGAAATGGGTTAATTTAAGATGTTAGAGTTAGTTAATAAGATGCCTAAGTTAACAGACCAAGCAGTGTTGCAATTAATATAGTTTCTGTGTTATTATTTGGGGTCTGGGCGGCCAGGAAACAAACGAGCAGCCTGTGACTACATCTATGTTTATGTACATCACTGTGTAGATGCCTACAGAGACCAAAGGTGTTGGATTATCTGGAGCTAGAGTTACAGACAGTTGTAAGTCATTTGATGTGAGTGCAGGGAACCAAATCTGGGTCCTCTATTAGAGCTGTGCGTGGTCCTTCCTGCCTAGGTATCTCTACTCAACTGTAGTCTTGAACAAAATATTCTCTTCAAATTTATTATATTGGAAGAATCTTGGGGGAGGCGACCACGCGGCCCCACTCCTAGCTGAGGGGATGGAGAGGTAGTCATTGCTTTCAGGGATGTGACTGCTGGTAGTTCTGCCAAGCTCAGCTGAATGGCTCATCAGCATCTGGGCAGCACTAACTTGACCCCCTGGTTATTTTGTTTGTTTGTTATTGTTTACATTTTTTAAAGAAGAGAACAGGAAGTTGGGGGATGTGTTGAGGATTCAGGTTAGTGGAAGAGGAGAACTAGAAGTAGCTATAAACAAAATACATTCTACATAAGCATAAAATTGTCAAAGAACAAATATAAATTTATTAAGTAATGTTCCTTTCCCATCACACTTAGGTTTTCTAGGAGGCTCACCCTTCACATTCGATCATTTTAATGATGCAAAGAGGCACACAGTAATAAGCTTGAGGTAAGAGGGAGCTTTATATATTACTAGTTCTCACTTTATCAGGATCAAGGGCGTTGGTAGTGTACCAAGAAGAGGAAAGAAATTGTCAGTTATCAATCTTCTCACCTCCCCTGTTACCTCTTCACTGTGTCGCCTCTCCACAGTGGCCCAGGGGACAATGAAGAGCTGGTTTTCTCGATTTGGAAATACAAAAACTTAGCTTTTTCATAGTTTTGTGAGTATACAGAGCACTGCTGAATTATACAAAGCAAAGCAATTAGGAGCCGGGAGTACAGGCCAAGTGGTACAGCATGTGCTTAGAACTCACGGGGCCTGGCTCCCTTCCTCTGTATCTAAAGAAAGGAGTGAAGATAAATTTTATGGTGTGCATATTTTACAACAATTAATTTTAATAACTTTAAGGATGGCTAGGATGGTCATATACCTACATAGATGTTTTATTTATTTCTAATTTATTAAGAACACAAGGACTCCCATGCTATTAAAACATCTTTGAAGATTTTTATAGCCCATCCATTCCCAGCAGGACATTATTCACAAGTACCATTATTCTCACCTAAATACACAAAGTTATTAGAATTTCAACATGGGCAACTCAAGGTTTCTAATAGTACCTAAAAAAGACCACAAAGTGTCAAGAAAACCTCATAGGGCACATTAGAGTCTGGACGGATCTCACATCCTATCCCCCTGTTCTCTTTGTCCTGTGGGCAACAACAAAGCGATGCTGCAGGAAAATGGGCATTTCCATAACTTTAGAGCTTTTAAAGTCTCTTTAGGTCCTCACTGAGTTAGATTTTGCCATCTTTCTTGCAGGTGGGATAGTTCAGAAATCATAAACTGTCTGAGGTGTTGTAAACGGACTGCTGTTGCCCTCAGCCCCAGGCCAAGCATGGTATCTTGATTGGTGACTGATAATCCAACAAGAGTTTCTGTCTCAACATTTCCCATTGTGACAGAACTTGAACTGCACACTAGATTGTTGGCCTTGTCTGAGCAGCCACTTAAAGCAAGTCTGAAACTTTATCTGAACACAGTCATATTGTCCTTCCTAGAAATGAAGTTGAGGGTGGTCCTTAAGTTAAAACCCATTGAACTCTGTTTCCTTATTAATGTCTCCCTGTATCCCTCCCACTTTAATGCAACATCTTACATTGCTCTAAGTTTTAAAGCCTATGTTAATTACATAATGCCACATTTTAAGTTGCAGAGACAGCTGTTAAAACATGTTCTTTACTGTATACTATCAATGGTATATTTTTAAAGAAGATTTCCCTAGAAGAGTCTAGAAGTTCAAAAAAAAGAGGATAAATCATTCACCTTATTTTTCACAGATCTTAGGTTCCTACAGCTTTTCTATAATGGGTTTTTTGTATACACCAGGCACCATGCTGGGTGGTGGGAGTCTGAATATGCCCACAGGTGCTCATAAGTATCACACTACTGTCCCCATCATTGTGGGCATCAATGAGTACACATGTCGAGTTTCTGGGCTTCTCGCCTTCATGAAGTGTTTTTCCTCCCAGTAACTATGAAGTTTTAGGTATTTAAACATAGCATGCTTTTGTTCACAATAAACCTTCAAAATGAACTACTACTGCTCAAGAATCCATTGTAGTTTACGGATGAGTAGTTGAATAATTCAGTTTTTAAATTGTAGGCATTGCAGTCTATCACAGAGACCATGTTTTAAATATGTATACTCATATATGTTCATATATATCAAATGTATGGTCATATTAATGAAAGTGCTTGAAGGTTTATATTTTCACTATATCATAACTATTCTCCGTCACCACTTTGGGGAAAGGTCATAAACTTTTCATAGCTTTTCAATGTATTTCACACATTTTTATAAAAATCTATCCAATCTGAACTTGTAGGTTCCCTATAAAAATAAATGAGTCACTGCTATAGTAACTCAGTGGGACCCAGGAGAGTGTAGTTATTGATCCCTGCACTGCTAAGGCCACGACCCATTCCTAGAAGGCTGCCATCTCCCTGGGATTGGGCACCTCCAACACAGACCAGCTCATTTGCCTTTATTTACCCCAATATGCCCTCATGTTTCACAAGTTCCAGGATGTGTGAATGGTTGAAAGTCCTGTACAATAACACTTCCCAGTGAGTTGAAAAGAGCCAATCCCAAGAAGTGGAAGTAGAAATTGTTTAAGATCACACAGTTCCTGAGAATAAAGGATATGTCTCAAGTATACATTTCCGATTCCAATACTGATATGTTTTCTCTTTTACCTTGTCACTTCTCAACCATGATGGAATGTAAACTATGGGAGCGCGCATGAGAGTGTGTGTGTGTGTGTGTGTGTGTGTGTGCGTGCGTGCGTGCGTGCGCGCGCACGCGCGCACATTCAATAATGTGGAGGCTGGTATCAACACGGTGTCTTCCTCAATCGCTCTGTATTATTTTTTAAAGCAGGGTTTCTCATCGAACCTAGAACTCATCATTTGCCTGGACTTCAAGCCCTGGGTTACTCATGCCTCTGCTTCCCCAGAACTGAGGCTGCAGGCACATGCTGCTACACCAGCTTTTTCGCTTGGCTGCTAGGAACCCAAGTCAGGTTCCCTTGCCTCCCTAGTAAGCACTTGACTGGTTCATCTTTCTTCAGACCCCTTAAGAATAGTAGAATTTTAAGTTGCTTCATGATTTAGTCAAATATGAAGGACAGAAACAATTTACATGAATCATATACAAAATATTAAATATTCTTCAAAAACAATTTCACATGTTGGTACATATTCATAATTCCAGCAAGCATTTGGGAAAACAAAGCAGGGGGAATCCCATCTGAGTTACAGAGAAAATCTCTGTCTCAAAGGTGTCAAAAAAATTCACTGGAAAACATCAGTGCAACAGAATCAAGGACTCCAGGACTGACTTGCTCAGGTTTGACTTCCAATGTCATCATGTGTGTAATTTCTAAGCTGTGGCCTAGCATATGCATATCTGTGCTTCTTCATCTGTAAAATGAGAAAGAAAGCGGCCACTCCTCACTACATAAGGACTAAATAAGTTGGAAAATGCATAGTGCTTAGGACCGCTCCTTCTACACAGTAAGTGTTCTGCATTTCCTGCTCTTACCACATGCATTGTGCACACTGGTGAGGCACCCAGACTTACTCTCCAGAGTGGTGGGTGGGGGCTTTTCTTGCTGGTCCTTGGGCGTTTTGCAAGAGCAGCTGAATAGTTGCTGGACAATCCCTGGACTTAGCTGCTTAAAGTCCTCCTTAGAAATAGATAGACTACTGTGGTTCTGTAGAAATATCTCCACCAGCTGCCTAGCAGAGAAGCAAGCCTGTGTGAAGAAAACACGCAGTTACAAACCTTAGCCTTCAATCAGGCACAGCAGTCACTCAAGGAGTCCAAACTGCACAGGACCGCGACAGCTCATGGATACATTATCATGAGTTTGCTTGCTACCTTTGTGTTGATAACCTTTGGCTACCTTCCAAGGTTTTTTTTTAAAAAAATCTGAAGTACGTCTATTCTATTCTGAGATTCATTCCATATTCCTGGCATATATCTTTTCTTTCTGGTAACTAGAGACTGATTTTCACCGTGTTGCATGGTGTTCTAGCCAGCGATCCCTCAGAAGTTTTCAGACTTTCCCTTTCTCCTATTGAAAAATGGGAGAAGCTTTGTATGGATAAAGCTGTGACTTTGCATGATGGAAAGGAGCCTGGTAGTAATGAAATCTCTGGCTTTGGACCCATCTCACTTAACAAGCCTGAGCCAGAAACATGCTTTCTTTTTTCAAAAGAAATGAAAATTTAAATTTAGAAGGGAATGCAGATATCAGATAGCCAGGTAGCCAGTATGCATATTAAATAGTAGGGTGACCTACCTCTATTAACATTCTCTACAAAACATAGCAGAAATAACTGTTATTTTTTTTGCTTGACTTTACCTGGCTTATATACAATTTTATGAATTTTTTATGTTGCATAGACATGCTTAGACAAAACTCAAATAAATGCAACATGCCTTTAAAATCTGTCATAAGGTATTTGTACATTTTAAAAGTAAAAGCTAGAGTTGTATGCATCAAAAATCACAACTTAAAAAGTTTGGGACATGTGTGTGTGTGTGTGTTTGTGTGTGTGTGTGCATGAGTGCATTTGTGTTTAAATGTGTAGACACGTGTACATATGTGGGAGCATATACATGTTGTATATGAGGCTGACACTGGGTATTTTTCTCTATTGCTCTCCTTTAGTACTGAGTCAGGGTCTCTCATCTCTCTCTGAACCTTGAACTCCTCATTTCAGTTGGTCCAGCAGACAGTTTAGCCAGGGAATCCTCATCTCCAGCTCTCCAACACTGTAGGTGGGTTATGATGCCGGTAGACTTTACATGGGTTCTGGGTATCTGAGCACCAGTCCTCAGATTTGTGGGATAAGAATGTTACACCTTCTTCTCATCTTCTCATGTCCTAAAAGTTTTATGAGAATAGAATATAGCTCTGATATGAGTAATTTTTGTTGAAATAACAAACCAGTGCCTTGATGAACTTTAATTACAACCAGTACAGGATTTTTAGGGAAACAAATCAATGACTTACAAGTCTGGCCTGATTTTCTATGGTGTAGGATATAAGAAGTTTTCAGTAAAAACATGTTAATCAAGAAATAATGAAGAAACACTTAGTGTTTTTCCCCCATATCAAAATCTTTGGTGGTGACTTTGTGGGTTTTACTATGGCCAGGAAATATTTGGTTTCATGGAAGAAAAGCTACACAAAAAAGAAAACTAAGAGGAGCCTACAATAGAATGATACAAAATATCACCTATGAATACAAAAGGAAAACCTAGAGTGTAAAGAAAAATCCAAATATAAACTGAAAAATTAGAAACAAAGAAGCACATTCATGCTAGCCCCTACATCCCAAAGACCCAAAGGCGCATATACATGCCTTTCCCTACATGCCAAAATATTAAGATGTACACACATGCTTGCTCCTGGATGCCAGGTATTTTCTTCTTTATGCTTCCGTGTGTGTGTGTGTGTGTGTGTGTGTGTGTATGCATGTTTGTGTGTGCACATGCGTGTGTGTGTATGTGCATGTGTGTGTGAGTGTGTGCGTGTGTATGCATGTGTGTGTGCATGTGCATGTGCGTGTGTGTGTATGTGTGTGTGTGTGTGTGTTTCTTTTCCCAGTATGGTCCTCTTATTCTATAAACACATAGCCATGCAAGTGCCCACTCTAAAGTGACCTTTTAGTAAAGCGCTGTCAAAACACAGTCACAAGGATGACACGTGGTGAACAATGCCTTGGGGAACTGTGAGAGAGGCTCCAGGAAAGAAGGCAGAGGGCTTTTATCTCAGTGCATTCTGCTCCCTGGATTGTTCCTGGATGTGACTCCATGCCTTCTGTGACAAGTATTTGCATTCAATTTTTAAGACATGTCTATTCTTGTTGGATGTCAGAACATAGCTATAGAATCTAATCTGGTGAAATGGTGTGGTTAATGCTGTCCTCAGTGTGCCCTGAATCTGGATATGGCCTCTGCCTGGCTGTCATGCTTTCCCAGATAGAATCTACAGTACGTGCCAGACATTTGTGTCTAAATTGATCAATCCTGAGAATGTTCTGAGAAAGGGCTGCTCTGTTATTATTTAGTATATGCTTATTGACATTTACATGTTTTTACGATCATGTTTTTCTAAACACAATCAACCTTCTTGGCTCATTGATTTTCTTGTTCCATTAGTGTATTCAGTACACTGAAACTGAAGTAAAATTGTCTGAAGAATGGGATGCATTCCATCCCATTCTTTAAGGTCTTCGAATCCAAGGTCTCACAGACAGATCTACTTAGGTCTGTGAAGTCAACAACTGGTGCCTGAATTGGGAACCTGAATGAAAAGCTAAGAGAGGATGCAAGGACCTCTGAAAGATAAACAGGGATCACTGTGTGGCTAAAAGCAGGAAAACCAACACCATGTATTGAGTTGATACATCATTTCATAGAAAAGAGTGGTGTCACAGTGTCTAAAGCTCAGCTGCAAGAATACTGAGATTTAATAATAGAATATAATCCTTGGTTTCCTCAAAATGGCACTCTAGATCCCAGAATATGGTATCAAATGAAAGAAAATCTAGTTAAAGTCCATAGACGAGAACAGTATTCTGGTACAACTCTAGGTGACTTGGGCATTGATATGCACTATAATACAAACAATAAATGCTGACAAGTCCAAAGCTTTGGAAAGGGCTACAATAGCACCCCGCCTGGATGATGACTATCCCATGGATAACTAGATGGAATCCCCTTGCCCATCCCCTAGTCTTCCAAAGCCTGTTTGTTTTACCCCCTTCCCCAAACTGCAGAACACATCCAGCTAAGGAAACAAAGCATACAGATGCCTGGGAAGAGTGGCTAGACACTCAGGTGCGGGCCCAATGACCCTCCAAACCATCACATTCTGTGTGAGAATGCCAAGAGTAATGATCAATGATGACCTTGTACAAGGAAATACAAATGCTCCTATTATTCTGGTTGGGGACCAGTGCTGTGTTACACCGACACAGAAGTAGCCTTTAAGGGTGTCTTAGTTAGGGTCTCTATTGCTGAGAAGAGACACCACTGGTCATGTCAACTCATAAAGGAAAATGATGTGGGATTCCCCTCTGTATGTTGTGAATATGTTTTATTACCATTGGTTAATAAAGAAGCTGCTTCGGCCAATGGCAGGGCAGAATATAATCAGGCTGGAAGAGATGTAGAGGGAGAATAGGAGGAGTCAAAGAGACACCATGTAGCAGTCGAAGGAGACAGACACCAAAACTTTACCTGGTAAGCCACAATCTTGTGATAATACACAGAATAATAGAACTGGGTTAATTTAAGATGTAAGACTTAGTTAATAAGAAAATTAAGCTAATAGGCCTAGCAGTGTTGTAATTAATACAGTTTCTGGGTGATTATTCAGGTCTGAGCAGTTGGGAAACAACTGAGCAGCCTCCACCCACAGAAAAACATTTAAATGGGGCTGGCTTATAGATTCAGAGGTTTAGTCCATTGTCATCATAGTTGGAAGTATGGTGGCATGCAGGTAGATATGGTGCTGGAGAGGTAGCTGAGAGTTCTACATCCAGATCCAAAGGCTACAGGAAGAGAAAACGATACTGGGCCTGGCTTGAACATTTGACCTCAAAGCCCACTCCCTGTGACACACTTTCACCAACAAGGGCACACCTCTTAATAGTGCCTCCCGTATGAACCTATAGAGGTCATTTCATTTAAACTACCAAAAAAGGGTACATGGAAAGATTAACATGGAGGTAAACGTTTGTCATCTTTGGAAGAATATCATAGATATGATTTGAAAAAGTAAAGTCTGACAGATGCATTTGATGCCTAGCAGAGGTGATAGAAAACAAAAAGAGATGATGGTGATTGAATCCTAGACCTCTCATGCATTAAGCAGATAATCTATTGCTAAGAGACATCTCTAACTTAGAAAAATGACTTTTTCAAAGACATAATCATAAGAATATTTGATATTCCACAATAATGCATTAAATGTCTATGGGTACAACATCTAGTATTGTTAGGAACAATAAGTATTTATGTTTTCAAAAAAAATACAAGTCATGGGGCCAGCCAAGTAGCTCAATGGGTAAAAGTGCTTGCCACCAAGGCTTCAAAGGCCTAAGTTCAATCAATTCTTGAGACCTACAAAATGAAAGGGGAAAACTGAATCCTTTAAGTTTTCCTCTGACCTCAAACAAGTGTGTATGTTCTAGACTGCTTATCATCATTCTTACTTATGTAATATTTAAATCCTCCACTGATTTGTATGATTCTTAAGGGCTAGGCCTATCTTCACCCAGTATGGCATTCTTTCTGTCAAGGTAACTACTAGCGCATAATAAATGTTTAGTGTATCTTTTCTAAATTAATTATTCATATGTTTTATATGGACCTAAGAGAAACCCTAAATATTTTAGCTCTATTTCTATGTCTTTAGAAATCAATGTACAGAAAAAGAAAGCTATAAACACACCACAAAGAAAAATGTGTATTATCTTCATAAGATTTTAATAATTCTGACGGAACTATAACTTCCTTCAGCAATAAAGAATGACATCACAAAAAATGAAAATACCTGATCCCAGGAAACATAAGGGTCATCGGACTCTTTCTCCATTGATATAGATGTCTCGGGATCTCCCCAACTGTGTATTATCATGCTTTCTTTCCTTTGGTGTTGATGGAGGGCATCCTTTTTGGCACAGGCTCTTCTGGTAGAGAGTATGTTGAGGAGTTGGTCTAGTTCTAGAAATTTCAAATAAAATCTAGTGTCACATGGAATAGACAGGTCACATTTTGAGCAGTCACAATTTCCAAGTCAACAGCTCAGACTTCTTACAAAGTAAACTTGGTTCTACTGAAAATGGTTATAATGGAACAAAGCTAAAGAGTATTTGTACTTAGTGTGGGTGCTGATTCCCTCTAGAGACCTTGATTAAACTTGGATGAAAAGTGAATCATCCCAGAAAAAAATCCTACAGTTTTATACCCTAGAAATAGCAAAAGTGAGCATCCAGAGAACATACATTTTGTTGAGACATGTATTTTATTTGCTATAAATCATATAATGAAGGGGAGAGAGAAATGGCTCAGGGTTTGCCAAGCCTGATAATTCAGTTTGATTCCCAGGCCCCACATGGTGAAAAGAGTGAACCAACTCTAGAAAGATTTCCTCTGATCCTCATTTTTAAACTGTGGCACACTCATGTTCACAACCATATACATGTAAACATACTCATACACTCACACACACATACACATAAAATAAGTACAATGTAATAAAAACTCAAACTAGAAAATGTAAAGTAGAAACTGACCTGATCTTCAGAACATTTACACCCTGAAGGCACTCTACATCCTTATCAGAAAGAATTGTATATTTCTTTATTGTACATTAACCAATGAAAATACTTTCCTTTTAGAGGCATATGCGGAACAAAGGAAATAAGTGAAATCAAGCTAAGGTTAGAGAGGTTCACTAGATTCTAATTTTTTAAAATTCTGCTCTTGATGTCACACATATATTGCAGTTCAGTTCCATCAATTCATTTCTACACTTTTAAAATTATTTATACAAAGAATGATTAAATAAAGTAGTCAGTCTATATGGCATTACTCTTCTGCTTATCTGTGAATAAAATAGCTTTGTAATTTTCTTAAACAGTATAATTAGTTACATAAAATTATACCAAGCAATTTTATTGTAAATGACCAATTTTCAGCAACAAAAAATAATATGAGCTTTCAAGATAACTGAAAAAGAGTGACTGGTGTTAAGGAGAAATAGCAAATGATGAATACATCTCTGGGTAGTACTGGATGTTGGATTTAGTTTCAAAGTCCTCAAAGAAGTTAGCAAAAGTATGTTTAAGGAACTAAAGAAAATCATACTTAAATAATAAAAGTGAAGAATGGCAATAAGTAAAAGAATTTTTCAATAAGTAGATAAAATTATATAAAGTTCCAAATATATTATATAGTTTTAAAATAAACAATCCCAAAAAGCACTAAACAATATATGTGAGAAAGCAGAAGGTAAAAAAATCACTGATCATTTAGAGTGGGTAACAGAAATAATCCTTTCTGAAGAATAGAGAAAGAAAAATTAGAATAAGTTTCAGAGACTTAGAAAAGAATTGTTATTATCAACAGACATGGATTGACAGCCATAGAAAGAGAGACAAAGGATAATTTAAAAAAAACTGACGAAAAGAATGGCCAAGACTTCTCAAGTGTGTTATAAGAAGCTTCATTAGCATTTCAGGAAATGTATTAAACACCAACCAATTTAAATAAGTCAACATTCATGTTCAGACACATTATAGTCAAACTGATATCTTTGATTTCAAAGATTTTTATCAAGCTAAAATGATTCATATATGTGTGGCAGCAGATGGTTGACTTCCTATCTGAACAATGAAGGTTCCACCTCCCCCAAATAGTAGGATGACATAGTCAAAGAACTGAAAGAATCAGTTGTCAATCAATGGTTTTATATCCAGCAAAATAGTCCCTCACAATGAATTAGCAAAAAAAAAAAAAAAAAAAAAAAAAAAAAAAAAAACACCAAAATCCTGGTAAACAGTGAATGGTAGAATTTTTTGCTAATATCCATATATGACAAAAATACAGAATTAAATATGTTTTTATATTTATATGCATATATGTGTTTGTGTGTCTAAGTATGTATATGTGTATACAGTTGCCTACAGAGGTCAGAAGATGGCATTGGGTTCCCTGAAGCTGGTTTTTCAAGCAATCTGCAAGCCTCCTGATATGGATGCTGGGGTCAGAATTCCAGTCTTCTGAAAAACAAGCAAGACCTATTAACAACTGAGCTTTCCTGGCAACACCAGAATGAAATTTTTCCGACTGTAAAGAAATGACTCAAAGTTTCCTTTTGGTAAAATGTCCAGGTTGTTCAACTTTATTATAGAGAATGGAGAGCTTTGGAAACATGAAATTGTAGGTTAATGAAAGAAATTCTGTAGTTATATTTATAAATATATATTTGATGAGAACGCATTGCATTCTTTTCTTTCAAACTCAGAACCATAGAAACACAAGTCACCCACAATACTACTTAATATTGTATTTCAATTATTAACTAAAGCAGGTATGTAAGAGAGAAAGCAAAAGTACAGGAACTGGAAGGAGACAAAGCCATAACTGCTTGGAAATGATGAAAATATATATCTGAAACTCCTCAGAAAAGCAATGTAAAAACAATAGTTTTAATGGAGCAGGTTATAAAATTAATCTATAAAAGTCAGTGGCTTTCACTAATATAAGCACTAACCAGAAGATACATAAAAGAAAACCTCATTTAAGATGGCCAGGAAGAAAGTGAGCTGCCTAAACATCAATGCAAAAAAGAGGCATCTAGAAACTTATGTCATACAAATAATAAAACACACATGTGAGCACAAACAAGTTGAAAGATATATTTCATTATGGGATATAATGTGTAACATGTTATAAATGTCATTTTCTCTAAGTATTTATAGAAACGCACACATATAAGTATGTATGCATGACTATTTTTTTTGAAGGAGGGCTCAAAAATTTAATCATGTTAGTTATAATCAACAGACAAGCCAGGAAAATATTGAAAATAATTTATTATTTTCCTTTGAGAACATCAGCAAAGAGGTGCAGAAATGACTGCACATGAGGACTAGAGTTCAGAACCTCAGTACCCAAGAAAATCCAGTTAGGGTAGTAGCTCACCTATTATCCCAGTACTCAGAAGGCAGAGACAAGGACTCTCCAGAGCAAGCTAACTAAGTAGACTAGCTGTGTCTGTGAATATTGGGTTCAAGCAAGAGACTCTGAATCAACATTTAAGGTGGAAAGTCATCAAGGAAGGTACCCAACATCAATCTCTGACCTCTGCATGATTATATGTGTGTGTGTGTGTGTGTGGTGTGTGTGTCACATATATGTATATACACATGTGAACATGAATGCATGTACATTTCACTCATAGATACACATGCAATATAAAGATCCCAAGCAAAACAAAATTAATGTGGAAGGAAATATTTTCATTATAGAATTATAATAACAAGAAATAGGTAGCTAGATATTATCAGACTTGAAGGGTACCATAGGTGTATGCCTCACTCATTATCAACAGCTTCCAACAGCAAGGTCTGAAACTACAGACTCTCATTCAAGGCCAGAGTCATTCTTGGGAGAGGAGTGTGACATTCCAAAGGTCCGACAAGGTCATGAGTTGACAACAATCTATAACTGGTTCTATGAATTCTAAACCTCCTAAATTTACCATCTGGCAGGAAGCATTCTGATAAAGAACAAGGCTGGATCACTACCCTCTCCTGTCAGGGTCAATCCAAATGGGCCTTTCATTCACTTACTGGAGTAAAAAATATCCCACAGGAAAGGTGTCTATTCCAGTCTTAAAAAATAATATAAAAACTGACACCTGATTTCTCAATGAAGACAATGAAAGCCAGACGGTCTGGTCAAGCATTATGCAGGCATTAAAAAACCACAGATGCCAGTCTAGACTACTATATCCAGCAAAACGTTCAATCACCATAGAAGGACAAAACAAGATATTCCATGAGAGAACCATGTTTAACCAATACCTAGCCACAAACTCAGTACTAAAAGGAAAACTCCAACCCAAGGAAGATAGCTACAACCACAAAAACACAGATAATAGATGATCTCGCAGCAGCAAATCTCAAAGAAGGGGAAAACACACACAATAACATCACCAACAATGAAAACAACAGGAACTGGTCATCACTGGTCATTAATATCCCTTAAGATAAATGGACTCAACTCACCTATAGAAAGACACAGGCTAACATATTGGACATGAAAACAATCCATCCTTCTGCTGTATACAAGAAACACACCTCAAATTCAAAAACAGGCATTGCCTTAGAGTAAAGAGATGGGGTGTCCCGCGCTACCTCTCGCCAGCAAGAACCACGCGGTACACATAGGATCCTTCTGCAGTAAAACTTTATGTCTCTTGGGAGCTAGAGCATAAGCCACATGGCGGAGACCCAGATAAGATGGAACCCATCCCTTATAAAGGAAACAGACCCCGCTCTGGACGTGTCATTCTCTGATTGGCTGACTGCTCCCAGTCCCAGGTGAAACCTCGGGAGTAGGCAGGGACGCAGCGGTAGAGAGTTACAAAGCACGTGCGCTGAGATTAAAGGCGTGTGCCGCCACACCTTGGGGTCACAGAGGTCAATCTCTACCTTTGTTCCTAGAAGCAATGGAGAATGTGGTCCGGCCCTCCACATATCCCCCTTTTTTTACTTCTTTGCAGAAAGGCAACTCCCTAGGAAGGTAAAGATAGAGGTCGCACTTCCCAAAATGAAAACATAAAAATGGGCTTACACGGAATCTGTCCCTAGGCTCATGACACCTGGAACCTATCCGGCCTGCCCTCTGCCAATTTTCTGGGAAAGGGAATATATGGCAAGAAACCCTTAAGCAGAGCGACTTATCTCTCAGAGAGGGCCATTCTCTGTGCGATGCTTTTCAGCTCGACAACCTTCAGGGCTAGTAAGCCAAGCACTCCACCCTGTGCAATGGACCATTGTCCTAGGGGTGCAGGAGCTGGTTGGCTTAAACCTTACTGCTTTAACATAAATAACCACACATCAGTAGAGGCCCCCTGTTCCAGGGCAGCCAGCGCTTGTGCAAAAACCACTTTGTCCCTCAGACTTTGGGATTTGAGTCAGCAGACCATCCAGAGGAGAAACACTATTCCATAGCAGGACCGTTCCAAACATTCCAACCCCCACCCATTCTTTGAAGTAGGGGATGAAGGACACAATCCAGGACTGGAATCCTTTGGCCAGGCTTATGTCCACTCGTGTGGAGTTGATTGTCACGATGGACCATCTCAAGGAGGACAGCAAATCATCAAAATTTTCCTGCAAGATACAAAGACAATTCTCGGGACAAGTTAGCCACTTTTATAAAGTTCTCATATGGTACACTGGTCACACAAAAGGCTGGAGTTTTCCATTTACAGCCCAATTGGGCAGCTGCCATAAGATATCCACCTGTTCTTTATTCTACCTCTAATAGATGTATCTATGGTAGCCTGTTGATCCAGGGCTATAGCCACTGTGGTAGATAACTGATTGAGGGTCTTTGTTTTTTATGATATAGGCCGTGCTGTCCCAGTGGCGCCTAGGAAAAACCCAGGCCCTGTTTGTTGATATTAGGTTTAAGATTTATTGGCTCCCGTATTTCTTGCTGGTACGGTGGCCTCGGGCTCCAGAGTCCGCCCGCCATCCAAGTGCTGTGCGCGGCCCTGGGCCTGCTTGCTGCTGCGGGGATCCCTGTGTCCCAGGCCAGGAAGTGGTGGCTCCATCCCCAGGCGCCCCAGCCTTTCCCGCGGGGCTAGCCTAGTCCTCCACGGCGGCTGTGTTGGTGGGGGAGTGTGGCGGGAGCCGACACTCAGACCGTGGCGGCACAGGCAGCAACATCTCAAGGTCCGCGCCAGAGCCGCTGTGGCTCAAGGGGCCGCTGGGAGAGGCGGCGAACAGGGCCGCTTTCCTACTAGCCAACTCTCAACACCTGTGCCACAGCAAAAGCAGCTGTAAACAAACTCTCACAGACCCAGCCAACGACCCAATCACTTTAAAAATCTAAGGGCTTTTTGCATCTACCTCCCTGTGGATCCTGAAACATTAGATTTAAAACCAAATAGTTGTAAGCTGCCATGTGGTCATTGGGGAACCGAACTCATGACCCTTGGAAGAGCAGGCAGCATTCTTAACCCCTATGCTATCTCTTCAGTTCCTTATTCAGATGGAAAATCTCTCGGGCTAGTAGCCAGCATTGTTCGCCCCGCCCGTTACCCCAGGCTATGCCTTTGTTACCTAGGATCAGCACAGCTCAGCTCAGCCAAGCAGAACAGAAGCCACTCCAGCCTCAGAGCCCCTCACAGTTTCAGGCACATTGCAAGCCTTCTGACCTGGCAGCTTGTGGCACCGTTCTCATTCTCGGTACTGCTGTGATACCCTCCAGGCCAGGCACCAACTGAGCCTGCGCAATATGCCTCCCACCATAGCCACAGAGCAAAGCTCCGCTCCAGCCGCCCTCCAGCCCCAGCTGCACCCACTCCGAGCCCAAACCGGTGCACGGAGCAAAGCTGAACTCAGAGAAGCAGGCTTGAAAGGACCTCATTTAATCTTTAAGGGAATTTGGGCGTCGTTTAGTCTCTTTGGCTGCTTCCTGCTGTTATTGGGCCGCTGAATTTTAGGGGTATACATTACAACATTTCAGGAGGTCTCGGTGATTCAAACCACATAAATCCCAAGTACACCCTTAGGCTCTCCCCCTCCGTGGAGACGAAAACAGAACCTCTCCCCCACAACATCACACTCTCAAGGCCATGCCTTAAATCTAAACTACCTTTTTTAGCAGCTCCCAAATTCAAATATCCCTCTCCTGTCCAGTACACAAAAAACAACACGAACAACACAACACAAAACCTTCGACCCTGTAAATCAGCCTTCTCCCCCATCTCCACTCTCCCAAAATCACCGGGAGGTCCTTTTTAACTTATTTTTTTTTCTCCCCCATTCTTTACCTGAGGGTCCTTTTTAACTTATTTTCTTTTCTGTCTCCCCCATTCTTTACCGGGGGTCCTTTTTAACTTATCTGGGTGCGCGCACAACCTCCCACTGCTGCTCAGTTTCTGATATGCTCTCTGGACTTTAGAGCGTACCTCTCTAAGCACGCATGCCTACAGTTCTGAATCCTCCTTGTGTCCAAGGGGTCTCCGGTGGTGCAAAGTTCTTCTTTTTCCCGGGTATCAGCACCAGATGTCCCGCGCTACCTCTCGCCAGCAAGAACCACGCGGTACACATAGGATCCTTCTGCAGTAAAACTTTATGTCTCTTGGGAGCTAGAGCATAAGCCACATGGCGGAGACCCAGATAAGATGGAACCCATCCCTTATAAAGGAAACAGACCCCGCTCTGGACGTGTCATTCTCTGATTGGCTGACTGCTCCCAGTCCCAGGTGAAACCTCGGGAGTAGGCAGGGACGCAGCGGTAGAGAGTTACAAAGCACGTGCGCTGAGATTAAAGGCGTGTGCCGCCACACCTTGGGGTCACAGAGGTCAATCTCTACCTTTGTTCCTAGAAGCAATGGAGAATGTGGTCCGGCCCTCCACAATGGGGGAAAAAATTTCCAATCAAATGGACTTAAAAAACAAGCTGGTGTAGTTATCCTAATATCTAAAAAAATACACTTCAAACTAAAATCTATCAAAAGAAGACATTTTGTATCAGTTACAGAAAAAAATCCATCAAGAGGAACTCTCAAATACAGCAGCACCCTCATATGTAAAAGAAACACTTCAAAAGCTTAAACCACACATTAAATCCCACACACTAATAGTGGGAGATGTCAACAACCCACAGTCACTACAGGTCTGCCAGACAGAAACTTAACAGAGAAATAAGGGAACTAACAGATGTCATGACGCAAATGGACTTAATAAACATCTATAGAACATTCGATCCAACCATAAAAGAACATACCTTCTTTTCAGCACCTCGTGGAACCTTCTAAAAAATTGATCACATAACTAGGTAACAAAGCAAACCTCAACAAATACAAAAAAACTGGAATAACCTCATGTTATATATATACTGATATATATGATATATATCTATATAATATGATATATATATATTAGATCATCATGGCCTAAAATTAGAATGTGACGGACGCTAATTTCAGAAAGCCCACAAACACAGGAAAATTAAGCAATCCTCAACTGAGTCACCAAGGGGTCAAGGAAGAAATAAAGGAAGAAATTAAAGACTTCCTAAAATGAAAATGACCACACAGCATACCCAAATTTATGGGACACAATGAAAGCAATGTTAAGAGGAAAGTTCATAGCACTGCATGCCTATGTAAAGAAGTTGGAAATTTTTCACTCTAGTGAGTTAACAGAACACCCGAAAACTCTAGAACAAAAAGAAGCAAACTCTCCCAGAGAACTAGATGGCAGGAAATAACAACCTAGTTGCCCCTCAACCAAAGAATGGATAAAGAAGATGTGGTACATTTACACAAAGGAAAAAATATTGACATCTTGAAATTTGCAGGCAAATGGGTGGATCTAGAAAACATCATATTGAGTGAGGTAACCCAGACCCAGAAAGACAAATATTATATGTACTCACTCATAAGTGACTTTAGATATAAAACAAAGAAAACAAGCCTACAATTCACAAGCCCAGAGAACCTGAACAACAATCAGGACCCTAAGAGCGACATACATGGATCTAATATACAAGGGAAGTAGAAAAAGACAAGATCTCCTGAGTAAACTGGGAGTATGGGGATCATGGAAGAGGGCAGAAGGGGCGGAGGGATGAAAGGAATGAAGAAGAGAAAAATATATAGCTCAATAAAAACAATAATAAAAAGAATTGCAAAAATAATAATGTAAAGCTTACCTACAATGTAGGTTGCCACAATGATCTTTGGTCATTGTCTACTCTCACCCTGTGGGTGTTCTGTTCACAATGGCTCCTTTGTCTACTGTCTATTGTCATCACTTGAGGATGTACCTTCTTCTACTCTAAAATAAACTCTGCTTGTCTTCTATTCTATGTGTTTCTCCTATGAATTCTTGCAATGTAGATCAAAAGACCAGAGAGCAGTGGGGAGGCCATAATGAGAGCATTAGAACATCATTTTATAAGCTTCAAATAACCCATCTGTCAGAAGCTTATGAATCTCATACAAAAGAGAAGCAAATATTCCAAGTCTTCGAATGGTGGTCACCAACCATAAAAAGGTGCTCTTCACTGAATAACTGAAAATCAATATAATCTCCACCACATACAAGCACCAACAGAGAGGTGATGCATAGAAGTACAAGTTAACTCTGAATGTACTCAGCAGTTCTCAGGGTAAACACCCTTTACTCGCCACAACAAAATTATTTGTGATAAAATAGACAGAATGGGAGGGATATGCCACTTGTAAAGGAAATAAGAAATCTACTAACATTTTACATTTTGTGGATTTTAGTTAGTGTGTGTGTGTGTGTGTGTGTGTGTGTGTGTGTGTGTGTGTGTGCATGTGTGTGTGTCTGTTTGGGTGTAGGCACACACATCCATGTCATACATGAGGAAGTCTAAGGTGCCAGTCCTTACTCTCTACTTTGGTAGAAACAGGGTCTCTTGTTCTCTTGTTCCCACTATGTATGTCAGATTAGCTGGCCCATGAGCTTCTGGGGGATTTTCTGTCTGTGTATCTTGCAATAGAAACATTGGGTTCACAGATCATTACAATGCCTGGTGCTGTTTGGATACTGGGATCTCAACTTCTGAAGCTTTCATGGAAAGCACATTGCCCACTGATCCAACTTCCTACTCCTTTTGTGGATCTTATCTGGATCCGGATTCAATTAAAAAATAAAAATATTTTTAAAACTAAGGAAAATGTGATCCAACATTCTTCAAACCTGAGAAGTGATTACTTTTTGGTTGATATTGTATAATGAGATTGGAAATAAAAATCTACCTACAGATACTTGAATTCAGATATAGGAACTGTCAAACCATTTCAGATGTTTATCAAGCCATTTTCCAAACTAAATACAAAGAAACATACAAAAATGAATATTCACATTTCCTTCCTGACATTGTTTCACGTCAGAGCCTCCAAATATTGCTTATCAGAAATAAAGTAAATGAATGATAGCCCACAAGCTACTGATGTGCAAACACAAACGGTTTACTTTTATGGTCACACTCAAGCTGCTAAAGACTCGCATGAACCATTTTGAATACCATTTCATTATTCTGACATCTCAGGACCAAGGTTATGTATCAAATAAGAAAGTGTTTTTGTTTAGTTAGTTTAAAATCTGTCCATTTGACTCTATATTTCCATCCGTACACAGTGGGCCAAGTTCACGTTTATGCTTCGTCAGCCGATAGACTTCTGCCCTGAGAAGCCATCTGTGCTCTCTTTTCACGTGCCAAGATAAAACAGTGTTTAAAACAGACCTGAGAAAATTCAGGCAACAAAATGCTCTAGCCTTTGTTTTTTCGGCACTATTCATTAGACGGATATGACGTGGAAATGAAATTCATGAAAAACAGCCTTACCGGATAGGAGGAGGGAATTGGTCGTATTCAAGAAACTGAAAATATAGTCTGTGAAGTCATCTGGGGAAGGCAAATCTCTTCTCCCCAGGCAAACTCCTTGGAGTGACAGGGCAATGATGGCTGCAGCCAGCTGGGGAAGTGACTTTTCATCAGCACCATCGCTGCTCTGAATGCCAGATTTCCTCTGTAGAGTCTTAGTGTCCATACACTAAAGCCAAAGACAAAGAGAACATGTCAGCTTCTGGAGTTACACTGAAGAAATCTCCTCTGAAATTCCCCAGCAAGCATGAGGAATTGTTCATCTAAAAGAGAATTGGTTTGTAGGAATGTCAGTCGCCGTTCTACTATCCCAGAGGACACTCAATTTATGAACTCTCTGAACTTTTCAAATCTAATCCCACCCTCCTGGGTCTCAGTTATCGACACTTCCTGATGGCTGTCTTTAAAATACACTCTTTTCAAGGGGATCCCCTGCTCTTACATCTTGAGTTCTTTGCTTTGGTGACTTTTCTCCCAGATTCTAGGACTCTTGTAAACTAGATGATTTTCAACTCTGCATCCTAGCCTTGGTGGCACACTGGAATCTGCAATGATTAATCTTAATTGTCAACTTTGAAGGGTTTACCATCACCTGGGGGAAGGGTTTCTAAATGTGCTTGTGGGAGATTTTCTTGATTGAGTTGACTGCAGTAGAAAAATCCATCCACTAAAGTCAGCACACATCCCTGGGGCTGAGATTCTGCACTGTACAAAAAGGAGAAGGAAGCCTGATCACAAGTACTTGTCGCTGTCTTCTCTCTGACTGTTGGACTCAGTATGGCCAAGTGATTCCAGCTCCTGCTACCCTGACTTTCCTGTCATGCTGGCTATCCTTTGAACTATAAGCCCAAACAAACCAACTCTTCCTTATGTTGCTTTTGTTGAGGTGTTCATCAGCAGAGAAGCAATCAAGACCCCACCTTGACTTCTACATCGCCTTGAGTCCCAAGCTCAGTGTGTGTTCACTATAGTGAGTGTGTGGTACCCTTGAGCATCATGCCTGTGTTCTTAGAATTTCTACAGAACCTAGGATATGTGACCTTGTGACCTTGTGTGTGTGTGTGTGTGTGTGTGCGTATGTTAGTTTTTTCTGATTAAATTGTGTACAAGTGGAAAGGCAGAATTTTGCTTTAAAACCTATTGTTGTTCTCTCTCATTGGTTAAAATATCTGCTATATGCCATGTACAGTGATAAATCCCCTGTCAATGAACTTGGGTGGTCTGGTTCAATAAAGGAGGATGCTAGCATAAATTATTGTGTCAACATTCACTTCTTGTGATGTTGGAGAAGGCATAAAACGGTCTATTGGAGTTAATCTCTCTGAGGTCTAGTGGCAACCTCTAGACAGGAGTTTGTTTACAGCAAAAGTGGAAATATGGGGATGGAAATTAGGACCTCGCCTAGGCTAAGCAGGAGTTCTTCTCCAGCCTACATCCCCAGCAGTGTTACCTCACTTTTGACATATTTGGGAAGTACTATGAGTGAGGGGAACTAGTTGAGATATAATAGTATGATCTTCACGGTGAATTTTTATAGAGATTATTTAGAAAAAGAAAAGAAAAGATTATAGTCATGAGGTTCTGTTGAGGATAGAGGAGAAATTCAGCCATTGTTTTGGCCAAAGAAGTCCTTAGGATTATAGTGAATATCTATCTTTCATGAGGAGATAGGGTTAGGATGCGCTCTGAGCAGATCCAGGTACATTTACCATAGACCCAGAAAACAGCAGAAAGAACTGCTGCGGTGAGAGCCCTGGGAAGTGATTAAAGACAACAGGACACAGTTGCTCATGCACATGAGAGGGAAGGAACAGGGTAATGTCTATATTCTGGTCTTGGGGTGTGACTGGAATGAGGACACTGGGATGGAAAGACCTCCCCTACAGGTGTGTTGAGGACCACTAGAATGGCCACTAGGGGGGCTGACCTGTGGGAGCCAAGGCTTGTGCAGATTAAGAGCTGGAAAAGTGAGTGGTTGATAGGGTGGTGAGCAGCTCCTATGCTGTCTAGGACAAAGCAGCAGCCCGCAGAAAGATGTCATCAGCCTTCTGCCAAGTCTGGACTGACCGACTTCCTAGATGATGTAGGTAAACAGTACCCTCCTAGGAGTCACAGACACTGGCATCTCTGGAAGACAACTGCCTTAAAACCTAGAAAAGGTTCACGACGTAGTTTACTTTTTGATAACTCTATGGAAAAAGTAGTTTTCTATATACTGTGATCTTAGTCTCTAAAAATATTTGATCTTACAAACACTGCAAGTCTGAACATTGACCGTATGTATGAACGGCATAACCAGAAACCCACTGCTACCCATCATCTGACTTTAAGAACTGGATTTCCATTTCTGTTTCATCTGCCTCAAAAGGCAGCAAATGTGAACGATGCCTAAAATCCTAGTGGGTAATTTAAGCCATAGAGAATTTGCAATGAAGTTGTTACATATAGGGATACCTCCTAACTCAAGGTATAAATTGAATTCCACCAAGGAACCTTTGTAGAAACAGAAACAATGGGCTGAAGATTGATATTCACAGGATTGGAGGTGCCATAAAGATCTTTGCAAGGTGATTAGTAAATATGTTCTTCACTGCATACCAATAAGAGGAGATAGTTTGCATACCAATAAGAGGAGATAGTAAGCCCATTGGCAGCATTTTGGAGGGGTGCTTGCTGGAACAGGACAGCAGAGACCATTGGCTCTTGAAAAACAAAATAGAGACTAAGAATTAAGCTTATTTTCATAAATCAATGAATAATTCAAAAGATAGAAAAGTCGTGGCCATTATTTCATAAGTAATATTCACACCTCTTCAAGGTGTGGAATGAATCCTCAGTCAACTCTTCTTGAAATACGGCTCAAGATTTCTGAGTTGGAGAGTATAGCTCAGTGGTAGAGTTCTTACCTAGCATGCACAAAGGCCTAGGTTCAGTCGCTAATACGATGATGATGATGATGATGATGATGGGCATGTGTGTGGTGTATGCATAGGTATATAAGCTTGTATGTGGCCTGTGTGTACTCATGTGGAGGCCAGAGGTCAATGTCCGTTGT
The DNA here is from genome assembly GCF_982192425.1 of Myodes glareolus. Classification (NCBI taxonomy): domain Eukaryota; kingdom Metazoa; phylum Chordata; class Mammalia; order Rodentia; family Cricetidae; genus Myodes; species Myodes glareolus. The sequence goes on from NC_142039.1 coordinate 12,789,002, forward strand.
CATCCTCTATCACACTCTACCTTTATTTGTTGAGACTGTGTCTGATACTGAACCTGCAGCTTGCCATTTTGCTGACCACACGTCCCAGGTAGCTGCCTGTTTTCCTCTTACCCCAAGGACTTCAAGAGTGATTGAAACACTTGGCTTTTACAGAGGTGCTAGGGATCCAAACCCAGGTGTCCTTGTTTGTGCTTCAAGCGCTTCACCCATGAGCCCTCTGCCCAGCTCCATAGGATGAGAACAGTACGCATAAACTTTATGTTCAGATTCTTTTGTCTACTGAAACTTAAAGCCTGCTTGGAAGGCCAGCTTTCCTAGAACAATAATGAAGGCCACAAAAGATCAGGGGCCCCTTTGCCGAGAGGGGGAAATGGGGGGGGGCACTGAGAAGCATGTGCATTGAAACAAAACACTAAGCAGCAAAGGGGCTGCTGTTTAGGGCTGACTATTGCAAGTAGTGCTTTGACAAGTGCCATTTTATCAATCAAATCACCGATGATAAATGCATCTCATAATTGTGTCTGCCTTCTTCCCTGGCCGGAAGCCAAGGCAGACACATGGCCTTCCACCACGCTGATCAAATTTTTGAGTCACTGTTATTCAGGAGATGAAAGCTGCCCTGTCACCTGGCCTGCCTACCTACCCATCCACCCACCCAGCTTCTGTCGAAAAGTCATCCTCCATTTAATGATCTCATTTCCATGTGTAATTTTAAATTACGTCACTTACTATCTACTATCCTGTAGTTCAGACCAGAAATACCTATCTCTCTTAGGAGTTCACCCATGTCCTGCACAGACGGCAGTTCCTCACCTCTTACCTGGCCACCAGAAGTGCCAAAGTACTTCCTGGTGAGCGTCAAGATGTCATCAGTTTCCTTCTGTGAAAGGAAATGGGAGTCTTCATCCTGCCTGAGGCCCAGGAGGCTATGCAGGTAAAATGCATACTCTCTGTTGCTCATGTTGAGCATTGATGAACAGATCTCTTCCTGGTGAATGATGTAATAGAGGAGGAGGAGAGAAACTCTCTGGACCTCTTCCTCTCGAAGCTCATCCTCGAAATCTCCTCCAGCCGTGAGCAACAGTGCATCCGTCTCCAAGCACTGTGGGGGACAGCAAGAAAGACAAAGTCGAGTTTTACACACAGCTCCTGAGCTTCATCAAGTGCTTGTGCCTTGTGAATGCAGGGCAAGGCGGGCGGCCCTAGCAGCTTCACTCAAAGATTGAGTCACAGTGAGACTGTTATCTGACCTTCATCTCTTCCTAAGGACCCCTTTTTGTACAAGTGGCCTCTGGGTCCTCAAGCTGTTGATTTGCTCTTTTGCATTAAACCAATCAACTCCTTGGCCAGGCATGGTGGCGCACACCTTTAATCCCAACAGTTGAGAAGCAGAAGCAAGTGGATCACTGAATTTGAGGCCAGCGTGGTCTACAAAGTGGGTTCCAGGACAGTCAGGGCTACACAGAGAAACCCTGTCTCAAAAACCATGAGGAAAAAAAAAAGAAGAAAGAAGAAAAAAAGAAAAAGAAAGAGAGAGGGAGGAGGGGGGGGAGGAGGAGAGGGGGAAGAAAAAAAATGCCCCGTTCTCCATTGCATTCAACCCAAACCCTCCGATTTCTCCTGGCCTGATTCTCCACCTATACTGTCCCTTCTACCTTGTTTTCTTCTTTCTCTGCCTTCTCTCTAAACTCTACTCTTGTGATTTCATCTCTGTGACATTACATCAAGATCTTTCCACTGACTTAGAGGTCTCCTATTTTTCAGGTCTTAAAATGTCACTCTTAGTCAGGTGTGGTGGCACCCAGATTGCAGAAGGCAGAGGCAGGCTGATCTCTGTGAGTTCAAGGCCAGCCTGTTCCACAAAGTGAGTTCCAGGACAGCCAGGAACACACAGAGAAACCCTGTCTTGAAAAATCAAAAGACAACAACAACAAAAAAGGAAGCATACAGACAGAAATGTTATTTTTCCAAAAGCCTTGCACAAGGCTCTCAACCTGTGTTGTCCCTCATAGTGTTGGTCTGTAGAAACAGCCTGCAAGACACATATGACTTTGAAGTTTTCTAGACAACCATGTTTTCAGTAGAGAAAATAAACACATGATATTCATTTTAATACTTTACAAAAATTTTACGTATTACAGATACAATTATTTGAGAATGCAATCAAAAAGCCAAAAATGACTAATGAGATACTTAATGAGCTTTTTTTTGTAAGCACAAGTTTTTGAAATCTAGTGTACATTTGCTAGCACATCTTACTTCATACAGTCACTTACCAAGTACTTAGCAGTTACATGTAGCTAGAGACACTGTATTGGGCAGCAAACCTCCAGAATCGCATTTTCTTCACAGCGCTGTATTATAAAACTCTTTTGTTGGCCTGGGTATTTTGTCTTTCCACAACAAGAACAAGTGTTTATTTGGCCAGGTTTCTAGGCCTTACATTCAGCACTTGGCACAAAACTTGGTACTTAGGGGGTATTAAAAATGCAATGATCCCCTGTCCCTCCTCTATTCTGACCTAAGAGAGTTGCCAAAAATGTGTCCATTGGAGGAAATCAGAACATATCATCCCAAAACGTATCACTGGGGCATGTTGACAATTTTGAGCTAAGGGCAAATGGGAAACAGTAAGGATGGAAGTGCCCTCTGCCCTCTGCCCTCTCCCTTTCTTCCTGAAACCAAGGATGAAAATTCCATTGAGAAGCGTGTCCTTTATGTGCCAAGAGCAGAACATCCCTATCTCAGGGAACTGATCCAATCCTAATAAACTTCATGGGCTTCCTAAATTACCCCTAGCATCTTTTAGCTTCCTTTTTATATTTCCTAATAAGTCCTCACAATTTACTACCCTTAAGCCATTTTCCTTCCTCTTGTCACATCTCTACAATTCATTGTTTTGGGTTGTTGTTGTTGCTATGTTGATACAATGGTATATGTGCCCTACTTATTTGAGGGCATCCTTGTCTTTTGTGGCAGCTGCCTTCACCGTAGCAATACAAATAAAACTTACACATTTTTCTCCTGTTAATTTCTCTTTTTTTCTGTTAAAGTCACTTGGTTTCATCTCAGAACACTCCAAGACTGGTTGGAAAGACCCTACACTCTGGTGCACTGTGCCACAAGCCATAGCGATGCAGATCCTCTAACTGAGAGAGAGACTCACGTGACACGAGGAGTTCAAAGTAACATCACTGGATAGTGGGAAAAAATGACAGAAATTGTGGCTAGAAAGTTTTCTCAATAAGAGAAAAACTACAGTCAGGGATAGGTCTTTCAGTATCTGAGAAGCAGCTCTGTTGCCTAGCAACAACCCCAAGCAGAAGCATTGAAGAATGTCTCAAGTTTCAGGGAGGCTCACCCTACTGTGGGAATAATTACCCCAGGATCTTTTAATATGTTCTCTGAACTGTAAGAATGGGAGGGTCTGATGACATGACTCATGTGACAGGCTGGGTAACAGATGGTACATGCCATACACATCAGGAAAAAACTACAGACATTCATCTTCAAAGCAGAGCACGAAGGTGTTCTTCCCAAAGCCTCATACACTGCAGTCTACTTCCTCTCCAGTTCAACTTCTGGGAACACACAAAGTTCACATGAAAGTCTACGCTTTACATGAATCCACAGCAACCCTTTTGCACTGCGTAAGTAGCCCATGTCCCACAGTGAGCATGTGCATCGGTGGCTGATGATAGGGCTGAAATCAAGACATCAAAAGTTGCTGGACTTAAACTATCATGATAAAACTCATCTGTGTACTGAATAGTTGTGCACATACACTTATAACTGAGGGACAACTTTGTGTCTAACACCATGCTAAGCACTTTACACACTCAGATATTCCTCAGGATATAACCTAGCTAAGGCTGGATAACTGCCTGAAAACGTGAGTTAAAATCCTAAGCATCTGAAACAGATGAGGGGAATATCTCGAGTAGACAGAAGGGGGTTTATGAGGAATGGTGCTGTTCCAGAGTCTCGGGAAAAGGAGCATTCATTGCCTTGAGACTGTAAGGGGACTGAAGGCATGGGGAGCCTTTGTGTATCAGCACATACCTCTGCGTCTATGCGATCCTATAGAGCTGCAGTTAGCAGCCACTGGGTCACAGCCCCTTTGGAGGTCACAACCCTTTCACAGGAGTCGCCTAAGATTGTCGGAAAACATGGATATTTACATTATGAGTCATAACAGCAGCAAAATTACAGTTATGAGGTAGCAGTAAGAATAGTTTCGGGTTGGGTCACTGTATTAAAGGCTGCAGCATTAGGAAGGTTGAGAATCACTGCTCTAGTGGTAGCCCAGAGGAGACTCATTACTTTGACTAAGGATTAGAAAAGGAGGTTCAATCTGCTTCAATAGCCGGAAGTTTCCAGAAGAGAGATATTTCCCCTCCAAGAAGGTATGCAAGGCTCTGATTTCCACTGTGAGATGGCTTATTCTATGGGGGTTACTTAATCGCTCTGTTAGTCTACTAAAACTCCATTCTAGGGGCTGGGAATACAGGGTAGTCGGCAGAGCTCTTGTTTAGCATACATGAAGTCTCAAGTTCAGTTCTTCCCAGCAAAAACATTGCAATTATTCTCATTTTTAAAAAATAAAGAAATCCAGGATCAGAACCAAACTTCATTTTTAAAGAATACAACATAAATGGATTTATTGTTAAATGTCTCAGTTCTCGGATACCTCATAGTGATTTTTCTAGTCCCATTTTACATTTTTCCTCCTCACAAATTCAACAGCCCCACCGACCTCAGTCTTTCTTTTCTCAGACACTGAGAGATGCAAACCCGCCCTCTTGCTCTTGTGCTTTATCCCAGAGCATCTCACACAAGCCACACTTGTCAAGAATACACCTAAAATCAGTGAGGAGTCTCAACAACAAGCCAAACCCTGTGGTTGGGGCAAGAACCTGAGTGTCTGTGAAACTGTGGGATTTTTTTCACTAGCCTCTCGTGAAAGACAAGAAAACCTTTCTTAGGCTCCTTACAGAAGCAATGTTCAGGGGGATCAAACCCCCTCCTACCACATTCCCTTCTCCTTAGTTTCCCAGGGGCGAAGAAGAGTAGCTATGTGCATACAACCTTCTTAGACTGAGCCAGGGAATAGATAGAATTCAAGTGGAGGAAAACTGGCCAAACCCTTGATGATATAACTAAAATACAACATAAAACAACTACTCACTCCTCAGCCTCAAACATGGAAAACAGTCTTGCCTGTTTATCTTCACCCAGCAAAATTAATATTCCATCACCTTAATAAGGCGCGTCACGTTATTAGAGGAGAACATGGCCCCAGAGCAGATTCTCAGAGGACATTAATAAGATATGGCTCCTGGTTATTTCCAGTGGGATGTCTGTTGTTACTATCTATAATGTCATCACAGACGAGCTGCCTATTATTATAACACATCTCCTCTGGGAGCCATTGGGCATTTTCATAATTATAGAGTTATTTATCATTTGCAAAGAGCAGAGGGAAAATTCCATCTGTGCAAGACCCTTTCTGTCACAAGAGGGGCAAAACCAGAAAATATTTGGCTGGGAAATGCATTGCCTCATCCCACCCTGGAACTCTGGTGGATTGAGAAACCCAGTCAAAACCTACTTTGGAAGAAGTTATGTGCTTCGTTTTAAACTTGTTTACAGTTTTACTTATCCATGAATTTGAAAGGGGGTGTCACCAACACCAGACAGACTGGGAAGAAACAAACATAGGATGCAACTAGTCCCTCTGAATGTAATTGATATTTGCATGGCTGTGGCAGACTGAGGGGCCATTGGAATTGGCACCAGGATTTAGCCCTACTGCTTGTACCAGCTTTTTGGGAGCCCATTTTCTTTGGATGGATACCTTGCTCAGCCTGGATATAGTAGGGAGGGCCTTGGACCTTCCACAAAGCAGTGTGCCTTACCCTCTCTGAGGAGTGGATGGGGATGGGGGGGTAAGTGGAGGAGGCGAGGGAGTGGGAACTTGGATTGGGTATGTATAATGAAAAAATACAGTTTGTTTTATTTTTTAAAAAATAAAAATTAAAATAATTATTGATCTGGAATGGGGAGACAAAGAGGGATTCTGGTAGCAGTTATTTTAAAATCCAGGCTCTCTTCCACAGTGGGACTTGATGGACCTCCTCCTGTGATATGCACAGACCCATAGTGGAATCTGATGGATCTTCTCCTGTGACCCCCAAACACCTTAATGAGGGATGGATTCTCAGTACCCACCAATTTCCAGCAATATCATGCTACAGCAATCCGGAGAAGATTTAAAAAAAAATCCTTGGGAAAGGGGGAGGTGGTACACACTTTTAATCCCAGCATTTGGGAGTCAGAGGTAGGCAGTTCTCTGTGAACTCGAGGCTAGCTGAGAGTGAGCTCCAGGACAGCCAGAGCTACACAGAGAAACCCTGTCTCGAAAAAACACAGAAAACCACCACCAACAAAAACCCATCCTAGGCAAATCCAGATTCAGTCTGGGGAGAGGGAAGTCTTGATGGAGTAGCCATGAGGCTTGCACCACCGCCTCTGTGAGTAGACAGCTCTGGTTCACTTGACAGATGAGAGGAATAAAAGACTGCGGAGAGACTGTGGATCAGGCTTCCGGAGGCGTGGTCCAGTTTCAGCTCTAGCTAAAGCATTGCTCTCCCGCAGCTGATTCCTTACTGCTAATGATTATCGAGGTGTTAACTACCTTACACACACACACACACACACACACACACACACACACACACACACAAAACGTACACATATGCACGCATGCATGCACAAAATCAGAAAACACCATTGGCACCTAGGAGAGGGCACCCAGGGACTGAATGTTAGACAGATGTCAGAATGCTGTGATTATCTGGTGAAAGGGGCAATCGCCTCTGTCTAACATCTGTGCACGTTCACTGCAAGCTTACAAAATAAAAATAAAAAACGATCTCAGCAAAGCAGAAAGGAGGAAGGACTGAACATGCGTGCCAGCAAGTCAGCAGCTCTAAATAAGGAGATCAGGTGTAGACAGCCTAAGTGTTATTTTCCCAATGATAAAACAAGCCCTTGTCTTGATGAGCTCCCTGCGGGATGCTGAATGAGTTGTAGTGACCCAGACATTATTATACCAGGCTGAACTTCCCTCTCGCATATGAAGAGATTTGCATGCCATGCCATTCACTGTGATAAAGGATCTCTGTGAAATCCACTGTGCCCATTGGAGCCATTCTTAGCACCCAATCCCTCTTTATTTTACTAACCAGCTTGCAGACTCGTTGTATTCCATTTGCCCTCTGTGGACACCCAGTCTTCTCAAGCAGAATTTTGATGAGGCTTCGTGGATGATTGAGGGACTGGTTGGCACCAACAGAGAGGCCCCTTAGGACTTCTAGCAGGCCTTGACTCCCAGCACTGCTGGTGTTCTGAGTGAGGGCCTTTCCCGCCTCAGTAGGGGAAACAAGACAGAGGAGGTAGGCTAGTAGTAGCTCCATCAACACTGAAAGATTTGTCAGGGTACACATGTTCTCTCTTCCTTTGGCTTGAGCTGGCCTGCGGTGAGGGCTGTGCATAGGAGACCTTCCAACCAGAGGAAACTCTGTGGTGGTAAGGAGAAGAAAAGCCTTCAATTATTGTGCCTGAAGCACATTTGAGAGCACTCACTAATTGGGTGGTTAAGCTGATTTGCAGTGGCAGCAACAGGGGCTCTGTATGTAGCATGTAACCCCAATGACCAGCCAGGAAACTGGACTGAACTAAATGCACAGAGTCAAATGCTGAGAAGAGGCACATTTGCTCTGTCTGCAGGCAGTGCCCAGCACAAAACCTGGACTGAGACACACCACTGTCAACAAATCCTGTGAAGTCGGTGAAGAAAGTTCAAGAGAAAATGACTTCCAATAAATTTCCAGTCTCACACCAAATTAGAATCTTTCAAAAAAAAAAAAAAACAAGTTACATTTGGGAAACACTTGTTAGTTTTTAGCTTAATGGAAATCAAGTCTCTGGAGAATGAAGTATCTTAGAAAAACGAGAGCATTTCAAGACTCCAGTAGAATGATAAATCTCTGCACTCAAGAGTCTCTGAGAGCAGGGGAAGAGATTTCCGAATCAATCAGAATTTATGGAGAAAAAAAATCCTCAGTTGACTGTTCAAGGAGTATAAAATGTTAGCAGTATCTCCTGCAGGATCCAGAAATGAGCCAATAATGACCTTGGGGGTAATAACAGATTCTGAAATTAGTTTTATGGTTTACAAAACAGTTTCAGACTATTATGTTAGTATTTAAAATAAAGTTAGAGGGTAACACAAAACTTTGTAACTCCAGTACTTACCCCAAGAAAGAGAAATGGATATTTATCTTGAGCTCCCTGGGCCTTTAAATCTCTGAGAGCCTTTTGCGGTTCCAAAGTTCTGTTTTTAAAATTCCTTGACTGTGCGCTGGGAGCTGGAGAGGATTATTTCAGCCCAGAGACATTTCTAGTTGCTATGGAGAGGGCAGCTCAGAAGGTAAAAACGAAGGTGGATAAAAGCGGACAGTTTCTGGCTGACAGATTTTTCGGACAGTCAAATAAATGTGGTTACGGAGTTAACCTTTTATATTAACAGTTAGCACGGTATTTTAGAATTATCCACAGTCATTTGCCTTTCAAGAGACAGAATCTAGGTCAAAAACTTCCGCATTGCAAAGTGAAAGAGATTAGTGTTCGATAAGGTAGTCTCCTGTCCAGCTGATCGCTCTTTCACTTTTGCTTAAACCAAAAGTTGCCGGAAAGATTGGCCCTTTAAGACTTCATTTCACAAGCTGCAAATGTTTATACAATGTTAGGACTTCAAAAGCAGCATTAGTACTACAAATGGGAAACTCATGCTAATCACTCATTGAATATGAAAACTGGGCACATGGGTGTGAGAAAGTTTGTAGGGCGATGGACTTTGGATGAACAGTACTCAGAAAACACTACGGTTCTGTTTAGCTATCCACTGTGTACATGGGTTTTGTCTCAAATGTCAAAGAAAGGGACCTGGCCTTTTTCTCATGAGCTCCATGGTGGTATTAACTGGAGTTAAAGGCTGGACTCAGCCATGAAACAAGGAGTCAGGCCAAAGACTTTCAATCTGAGGGTCCAGCAAGAGTTGAGGAACTGGCAGGCTGTGGGCTTCAGACTACAGAACATTGGACCAAAACTCCCTAACATCACATGCTCATCCCCAGTGGGCTGTCCCGGCAGGAGGAACCACCCTTTAAAGTCTTGGTCTACCCACTCTCAAGAGCTTGAGGGGGAAAAAAGCCACTAAAAAATAATAGTTTACTTCTTATGCAATAAATTAGCTGGTCTTAATATCCTCATTAATTAATTAAGTTATAAAAAACAGATCCTCAAGTATACAAGCTCCCATAGCATTACCTGCCCCATTGCTCCAAGACTAATTTCTGCTTTGCTCTGACGAGTATTCTCAAGACTATGGCCTTGCAAGAGCATTTTCACCTGCTCCCTAGCTCCTTTTTGCCATTGTCCGGCCTGAAAGTCATACATGGCCTCTGGTTCTCTGACTCAGGGCTGTGGCTGACACCCATTATGTTCACCCTTTCTGTTTTCCCGGCCAGCCTAAAATTAATCTTTCTTAAATGTGTTTTCATTTTCCTTTTTGTTTGTTTTTTGGGTTTATTTGTTTTGTTCTTGTTTGGTTTTTATTTATTTTTAATTTTTTTCTTTGAGTCAGAGATTCTCTGTGTAGCCTTGGCTGTTCTGTAACTCACTCTGTAGATCAGACTGGTCTTAAAATCACAGAGATCCGCTTGCCTCTGTCTAAAGGTGTACACCACCACTACCTGGCTTAAAGATGTTTTGTTTTTTGTTTTCTTTTGTTTTGGGGGGAATCCAGACTAATTTCCAGTAAGCTAACTTCATGTGGTTATTAGCTACATAAAGGAGATGTTTAACTTTTGATTGAAAAAATGTGAGATATTTGGTTCACATTTATGACACATCTCATCCAATGCAGTATCTGATGTAGTATATCCTAACTTAGAAAAGTTTGTTTGTGCTGACATAGGAAGGTGCAGTGGAGAGGGGGCTGAGTCTTGCTGACTAGTTTTCTTTCGCTCAGTTCTTTGCTTATTCCTCTGTTCTGAGCTTCAAACTCTGCCATACAGTGTATTTACACATGTTCTGTAAACAAGATAGAACTTAAGGACCTCTTAAAATGTAAAAGAATGGTGATTTAAGATGAGACTCAAACAAGGCTTGAGACATCCTGGAGGTACAGTCCTGAGGTACCATGTAGTCATCGATGTAAGCCACTCTAGGAATTGAGTCTCACTTCCATAATAATCCTGAACTTCTATAAGCCTTATGACAGATTTTTAAGACATATAGATGTATTGAGACTTCTGATAATTCACACATTGTACATTTAGATTCAATGCTGTGGCAGAAGATGTTTCTTTTCCTGAGCACCCAGTTGTCCCTACAGAGGTATCTCTGGTACTTTTCCCCACATTCATTTGTGCTGCCTCCTTTCTTCTTTCTAAAATTCTATCCCTTCTAGATGTCATTTGTAATGGTGTCTCTTGACTTTTTCAAGCATCCATTTATGTTTAAGTATTATACCAGCACTTTCATCATGAAGAAGTGATAAATGTCAAAAAATCTTCAGTGTACTATTTGAGAATGCTCAGGGTCACACAGTTAGTGTGTGTTGCCAGAATTCTAAGCCTTTCTGCACCAGAGTTAGTCCATGCCCTGCCAAGCAACCACTGGTTTTCACGTGACCCAGGGCTTGTTTGTTTTTTAAGATTTATTTGTGTGTGTGTGTGTGTGTGTGTGTGTATGCCTACCTGATGATATGTATGTGAATCATGTGTGTGCAGGTGCCACAGAGGCCAGAAGAGGGCATCTGTAGGCAGAGTTTCTCTGAGTCTTGGCAGTCACTCCCAAGTAAGCACATGGAAACATTATTATTTATAAATGCTCAGCTACTATCTCAGGCTTATTACTAAGTAGCTCTTACAACTTAACTCATTTCTATTAATCTATGTGCTGTCAAGTGGCTCATGGCTTTATCTGTCCTTGCTCCCTCTGTTTCTCCTGGCAACTCCTTTGACCCCACCCTTCTTCTTTCCAGAGTTCTCCTAGTCTGGGTCTCCTGCACAGCTATAGGCCAGACAACTCTTTATCAATCAAGGGAGAATAATATATATTTATAGTGTACAAAGACTGTTCCACAAAATTTCCCATTTTATCTAGTTAAAAAAGAAGGTTTTAACTTTAACATAGCAAAATTATATACAATATAATTTTATATATACAAATAATTTGTATATATAAATATATATACAAATAATTTGTATATTTTATATACAATAAAAGCAGTTATCAAGTAAGAATTACAGTTACAATATCCAGCCCATTTCTATTTGGCAAAATTAGATAAAAGACTCTATTATTTATATTATCTTTGTAAATCTAAACTTTTATACTTAATCTACCTTTTATCATAACTAAGGAAAATTTTAACTATGACTATCTAGTCTTAAAGTCCATCAGAGACCCTAGAAGAGTAAAATGTTACCTAACAACAGGGACATCTGGCTCTCTAGACAGACACTCCAAGTTCTGCAATGTTGGACATCCAACTTTGTCCTGCAGGCCTAGTATATTTGACACACTTTACAATGAAGCAGGAATTTTTAAGGACTTCTCACCTTGTCTTGGCAAAGTTTGGCAGTCTCTTTCTTTTATGTTCTGCTTGTCTAATTTGGATAGCATATTGTCAGCAGCTGAAGCAAGGGCAGTTTCTTGCCTAGAGTTAGCATTTGCCAAAAAATTGCAAACTCCATATGGAGTTTCTCTGATGCCTATCATCTTTTTTGAAGTATATTGGTGCTGCGAAGAACAGACATATCTCACTGTCAAGAAAAGTCTTATGCTAATAAAATATTTTAAATGCCATATTATTTGGGCCTTTGAAGTGTTTGAAGATCATCTACCTATCAAAATATATCTGTTTAATACGTAAAATATAAGTTACATGTCTTGCAGTTCTTCGAGGTTTATTTATTTTTATGTCTGTAGCTAGAATTTCATGGGTCTTCCCCAATCAAACCCGGTTTTCTTTATCTAGGAATGAATCCATAGGCTTATATCCTGTGGAAATAAAGGTATAACCTCTTCCCCAAAGTGACATATTTTTTGACTTCCATTTTGAAGTCAAGACATTTTTAAAATGTATGAGTTGGCTTAATCAGCAGTTGTCAGAATCCAGTGTATTTTAGCAGTTGTTGTTCCTTCGTTAGCAATCAGAAAATCTAAAGACAACAAATAACATACAGAATCCAGACCTTTTGTGTATTTTCCATATTTATGCAACTTATTCTAATTTTTATTCTATTTTTAAGGACTTTATTTTAATATTTTTAAAATATTTTTAATCTCTGACTGTCTCTATCCTTTTTCTTTGGTCTCCAAAACCTATGTATATTTATAAACACATTGTAATACATTTACAGATTTTTTCTTCTAAATCTGTCTTTATTGCATATCTGTAATCTTTTTCTGACTACATCAGCCTTTAAATTGCTAAGCAATGTACCTAGGACCTGTGCTTCTGTTTTGGTGGCTTACTCTACCCTGTTTGGTTCCCTGAGAGCCTAGCTTCACTACCATCCCAACTCTGGGGAGTTTTGAGTCATGCGGTCAAGGGCCACCAAGTAATGTACTGCCTGCTACTTATAAATCCCATTTAAGTGTTCGGAAACAGGGCCTTTTAAAAGAGTCAGGCCTGTTTATGCTGCTAGCATTGAGCCTGGAAGCTAGAAGCTGTCTCTTAAAGGACCCCCGCCTCTGCTTACTGTCAGCAAACAGATCCTGAGAAAGGGTGGTTACCAAGAATCCAAGCTTGACTCCATTTTTGTGTGCTTAGAATAATTTTTTTTAAGCTTTGTTGGGTCTGATGTGGAAATTATAGCCCCACATTGGAACGTCATTTGTAGGTGGAGTCTCCCTGTGACTCTGCAGTTGTTCCCAAATAACCACATGAAAACTTATTATTTATAAATTGCTCACCCAATATCCCAGGTTTATTACTAATTAGCTCATACACCTTAAATTAACTCAGCTTTATTAATCTATGTGCTGCCACGTGGTTCATGGCTTTACCTGTCCTCCAGCATGTCTTACCCCATTTGTATCTCCTGGTAACTCCTCTGACTCCACCCTTTGCCTTCCAAGAATTCTCCTAGTCTGTCTCTCTTGTCCAATCTCCCTTGCCCAGCTATAGGCCTGCCAGCTCTTTATTAACCAATTGGGAGCAATACATGTTTATAATGTACAAAGATTGTTCCACAACAGACATCAGATCCCCTGGAACTGGAGCTATAGATAGTTATCAGCCACCAAGTATAGGTGGGTGCTGATCTATTTTTCACCCATATTTTTTAAAGTTCCCAAATTGCATGTAGATAATAGACAAATTTACAATCCAGAAGACAGATGGTTCCATGTGTGGTAGTTGAATGTAATTGGCCCCCATAATCTTAGAGGGAGTGGTATTGTTAGTGGGTATGACTTTGTTGGAGTGGGTACAGCCTTATTAGGAGAACTGTGATATTTTGAAGGTGGGCTTTGAGGTTTATTATGCTCAGGATACCAACCAGGGTATCAATTGACTTCCTGTTGCCTGTAAGATATAGCACTCTCAGCTCCAGTACCATATCTGCCTTCATGCTGCCATGTTCCCCACCATAATAAAAATGAACTAAAACTCTAAAACTGTAAGTGAGTCACCCTAAATAATGTTTTCTTTCTAAGAATTGGCATGGTCATGGTGTTCTTCACAGCATCAAAAGTGCTAAGATGTTGTAAGGGGGACACTTATTTGTTTCTCAGCTGCCTGACAGCTCAGACTCCTGAAATACATAGAAATCATATTATTTAAATCACTGCTTGGCCCATTGGCTCTAGCTTCTTATTACCTAACTCTTACATCTTAATTTAACCCATTTCTATTAATTTGTATATTGTCACATGGCTGTAGCTTACTGGGTAAAGTTTCTATCACTTGTCTCTGGTGGGGGCTATGAGGTTTCTCTCTCACTCCACCTCCTTTCTTCCAGCATTCAGTTTAGTTTTCCTGACCTAGTTATGCTCTACCCTATCAAAAGGCCAAGGCATTTACTTTATTAACTAATGGTATTCACAGAATACAGAGGGGAATCTCACATCACCTCCCCTTTTCTGTTTAAATAAAAAGAAAGGTTTTAACTTTAACATAGTAAAATTACATATAACAAAACAGGTATCAAGTAAGAATTACAGTTACAATATTTATATCTACTTTATCTTTTGACATAATTAAGGAAAACTATAATTATAACTATCTATCTGTTCTTCAACTCCACCAAAGACTCCAGAAGGATGTAATATTGCCTAAATAAACATGAAGTACATAGCAAGCAACTTCCAAAACTTTAGAATTGACAGAGACATCTCGCTGTCTGGACATTCACCCAAAGTTCTTCTGTTCTGTTGGGGCATCCTTCTTCAGCCTATGGGCCCATAGTATCCAGCAGATGTTACCATGAGGCAGAAAATTTCAAAGACAGTTCCACCTATATTGGCAGTTTTTTCTGTGTTGTGCAGAATGTCTGGCAGACTCTTTTCTGTAGCAGAAACCCCGAAGGACCATTTCACCTTTAGTCAAGTTCAGCAGTCATTTCTCTGTGAGTCCTGAATGTCCAGTTCATAGAGTATAGCATCAAGCAGTCCAGGCAAGAGCAATTTCTTGCCAAAAAGGCTAGTAAACTCCATAAGGAGCCTCGTCAGTGCCCAACTTCCTCTTGAAGTAGATTGGTGCTGCCAGGAGCAGATGTATCTCATTGTCATAAAAAGTAGTAAGTTATTAAAACATTTTAAATGCCATATTCTGAAGGTCTCTGAAAGATTTGAAGCAAACCTAACTATCTGAAATACATCTCTGTATTTCTAGAAAATCTAACTAGCATGACTACAAGCTTGACGATTATCCATTAGCCTCTATTTCTTAATTATACATTACATTTTTAATGAGTTGCACAAACACAATACCATAATCAAGAGCAGAAATATACAGAAAACAAAACTGATCTTAAATGTGTATCAATAAACCAAGATCCATAGCAATGCAAATCTCTATAGCATATCCCCCTTTAAATGTAAACAAACATTTATAAACAGTATTTGGGAATTTGGGCATAGTTCTCTAGACTACTTTCTGCTTGCATTCAGGTCTTTTATAGTATATCATTGTGATAGGTTCAACTCTGTCAGCAGTTGGGTGAAGTAATTTTGGGGGGTGTTCACAGTGAACTTTCAGGGGTCTTGGTCCATCAAACCACATTATTCTGGAATTAATTCACAGGTTCTCATCTTCTGTGGAAACAAAAGAAGAACCTCTTTACCAAAGCAACATATCCTTAGACCCAAATTCTGAAGTCAAGATACCTTTATAATATAAATGCTGGTAGCTTAGAAGGCCAAACAATGAAATGTCTCTCTGTACTTAGCTCCTTTACAGTCAAAAAATTCAAAGAAAACACAATAATATACATAATCCAGACTATCTGTGAACGTTCCATCTTTTCATGGCTTATTTTTCTTTAATCCTTTCAATCTATGACTGTCTGTACTCTGTCTCTTTAAAGACTTTACCTTTATTAAACCATTTACTTCTTTTTATAACTGTCTATATTCTTTTTCTTCTCTCTCCCAAGCCTAAATACATTTACCCAACACTGTGACCCATTTAGAAGTCTTTTCTATCTGAATTTGTCTTTATTGTGTATCTGTAACTATTTTCTGACCAGGACTACTTATTAAAATGCTAAGCGCTTCTAAAAAAATAAAGCTGCAGCATTACTAGAGTATATACGGTACTTCCTGTTTACTCTGCACAGTCCAGCATGGTGGAGCTGTTCTGCCTCTTAGAGCCATGCACATTGCCCCATTTTTAGGCACACAGAGGGTCTATGTTGTCATTAAGCAAGTTGTAGCACTCTGCTTACAAATCCCATTTAAATGCTTGGCCTCCTGAAAGAGCCAGAGTTCACACTGACAGCACAGCTCAGAAAGTCAGCATTTTAAAATGGAGTGGCTTTTCTGCTGCTGCTGCTGCTGCTGCTGCATCAAAAAAAAACCTCTCTTAAAGGATCTGCAGCATGCAGCCAGCAAACAGCAAGAAGTTGTGTTAATCCCTGTATCTTTGTGTCTAGAAATCCTTTTCAAGTCCTCTCAGGTTTTAAGTAGATTTTAGTTGGTCACATGGGCACCATGAGAATACATTGCAAAGGAAATAACAATCTATGCTTTACATTTTGTCTTCTTGCCCCTTCAACCTAAGTATTTTCAGAGAAAGACAATTTGTAGATAGAAATTCCAAACAAATATGATTTAAGGCTTATATCATTTGTAATCCTTGCTATCATACTTATTACTACTTACATACTATTAATCAAATTGAATGTTATTCTTTCTCTAAAGAGTTATCTTTGTGTATGTGCTAGTTTTTTATCGTTGTAATAAAATATTAAGAAAGCTACTTGAGAGATAAAATATTTATTTTTCAGTTTCAGAGATCTTGGTCCATGGTTATCTTAGCTCCACTGTTTATGGGCCTGCACGTAGCAAGGTGGAACACTGCAAAAGGAAGCATGGAAGCGGCTTACATCATGATGTTTAGGAAGAAGGAAGGGAGAGAGAGAATACAAAATATACCCTTTAAAGACACCTCTTTTAACCTACTTTCACCAGTCAGCTCTACTTCCTGATAGCCCCATCCAGCCATGAACTCAATAGAACAATCCACTGATGAGGTCAGCATATTCATCATCCAGTTACATCTCACTGGCATTGTCAGCTGTGAACCATGCCTTCTTAGGAAACTTTATAACCATTCCAGGCTATAATGGAGTGAGCGGACTATCCAATCAGAAAGCGTCCACGGGTAGGGACCAGTCACATATACCTCTCTGTGACATTGTAAAGTCATAGTATTTCTAATACTTAGAAACACATCAAGTTGCATTGAATTTGCCCTGTGAATTGCATTTCCTTTCAAAGCTGATATAAATGATAAAGCTATGAATTTTATGTGTGACCTTCTAATAGTGTTTCTTTTCCATGTAGAAATTAGCATGGTTACAAATTAAAATTTCTAAAAAAAAATGAGTAGGTTAAAAACATCACTTATTCAACAAAGATAAAAACAAAGATAAAAGAGATTATCTTCAATAGTTTGGGTCCTCATTGTAAGTGTTACAGCTCTGATAGAAAGGTATCCTGGCAGTCAGAAGCCAAGGAATACCTACTTCTTCAAAGGGAAAGGTATTCCAACAGAAGTGTTACAGCTCTGTTCCAGCAGGGAAGAGTTTCCACAGCAAGCTTCAGAGAAAGTTTCCCTAAGGCAAGCATAATAACTCTGTCCCAGCAGGAGAGGGTTTCCCCAGTGAGGTTGTGAGAACTCTGCTCAGCTCCCAAAGTGCAACAACTGCTCCAGCAACAGGAAGTCTCCCCTTACAAAGTGTTACAGTTCCTCTCTGCTCCAGCAACAGGAAGTCTCCCCTTACAAAGTGTTACAGTTCCTCTCTGCTCCAGCAACAGGAAGTCTCCCCTTACAAAGTGTTACAGTTCCTCTCTGCTCCAGCAACAGGAAGTCTCCCCTTACAAAGTGTTACAGTTCCTCTCTGCTCCAGCAACAGGAAGTCTCCCCTTACAAAGTGTTACAGTTCCTCTCTGCTCCAGCAACAGGAAGTCTCCCCTTACAAAGTGTTACAGTTCCTCTCTGCTCCAGCAACAGGAAGTCTCCCCTTACAAAGTGTTACAGTTCCTCTCTGCTCCAGCAACAGGAAGTCTCCCCTTACAAAGTGTTACAGTTCCTCTCTGCTCCAGCAACAGGAAGTCTCCCCTTACAAAGTGTTACAGTTCCTCTCTGCTCCAGCAACAGGAAGTCTCCCTTTACAAAGTGTTACAGTTCCTCTCTGCTCCAGCAACAGGAAGTCTCCCCTTACAAAGTGTTACAGTTCCTCTCTGCTCCAGCTCCGCTCCAATTCTTCTCCGCCGAGGGAAAGCTTCCCCATTACAGCTCTGCTCCAGCGAAAGTTGTTACAGCTTTGTTCCATTCCAGCACAAGAAAGTCGTTACAACAAACCTCACTCAAGAGATTTATTGAGAGAGAGGAATCCAGGCAGAGTGGTTGCCTCTGCATGGGGAAAAAAAAAAAAAAAAAAAAAAAAAAAAGGACCAAAACTGAACAGGTATAGAACTTTTATAGGGTTTCTAAGGGATGGCGTTTTCCAGGATGAAGATTTCCAGGCTGGGGATTGGTAGGATCTCAAGTCCTGAGCTTGGTACAAGCTCAGAGATTGGTTGGATTTCATGCTCAGGGATTGGTTGTTTTTTGTGTTCATGGACTGGTTGGCTTTTATGCTTGGGGATTGGTTAGATTTCAAGTCCTGAATTGGTTAAAATCAAGGTGTGTTTCCTTGGGTCTGGTCTCAGGGCCAGGGTGTTCTTTCATTGGTCCTTTTTACCCTGCAGTCACTCTTTGTTCTTTTAATGCAATTTCTATTATATATCTATTTATGAGTTCACTGTTTATCTACAGCATCGTATCAATCTTGTTAGACTTGTATCTGCTTTATCGGGCAAGATACAGATTTGTCATCCTGAAAGTTTGCTTCTCAGAAAATTGAGATAAAATCTGTTATTTGTGTCACTCATTCAGTTGCTGGTTGTCATCTTTTGAGTTTAGGATCAGATCAACAAACTCCCATTTCTGTGAAAGCACTTTCAGGTTTTTCACTGATTTGAGTCAACTGTCAACGTAAGTACAGTTTGATACAACAGAAACATGTCTTGCTGTTTCTTCAAGTGACATTATCAGGCAATGGAGAAACTAACAAGAAGAGAAAGTTAATGTTAGAAGTAGTGGGTGCCTTCAATTTCACAGCTACACTCTGAGTCACTCGGAATTAGTCTTTATGTAAACCAGGCCTGTCCTGAGTTTCTGTATGACAAATTAACATGAAACAGCTCACAGGATGCATGACTTACCTCGCCATCTCTGTGGGTCAGGAATCCTCTGCTTCAGACTATGTCACAAGTTGTAACGTTTTCAGCCAGTGCTGTGTTTTTTGTTTTTTGTTTTTTTTGTTTTTTGTTGTTGTTTTTTGTTGCTGTTGTTGTTTGAAGGCTTGCCTAAGTGGGGGTCCCCTTTCAGGCACACAAGTGCTAGCAAATGATGAAATCTAATTGGAGTAACATCTACACCATATCAGTTAATGATGAATCACTGGCCCCACTCACACTTGATGGGATACCATATGGTCCCGCTTGCTAAGAAGATACCCGGGGCCATAACTTACCAAGCACAGAATGGTAAGCAGTTATAAGTTAATGCAACATCCAAAAGAGCATTTTTGTTATCCATAGCCCTTTGGGGATTATGAAGAAGATGGTGTCTACATCATCTCTTGACCATCTTCCAACTTCACCCATTTTTAAATTCCCCAGATTAGCTTCAATATCAACAAAGGATAGATTTAACCTTTTTATTTATTCAGAATCTTAATATTCAAGTAAAACATTGGGGCTGTTTTCTTCTTTTAAAAAATCAATCTTATTTGTTTGATCTTAAAATTATAAACTATCCCACACTTCACACCCTTTTGCAAGTCTCTCTTGAGTTAGAGAGATACCTCTCTGCTTCTTGTTCTGATAATCCTTCTCCATAATGCCTTCTACAGCCAAGTCCTCCCTAAAGGCTGAACCAGAGGGGCCCATTCTGTCTCCAACTTTGAACCTCCAGAACTATGATCTAGATAAACACTTTATACACAAATTTAGCCTGCCTCAGGCATTTCATAGCAACAAAAAAGACTAATATAACCAAACATGACTTTATTTCTCAAACAAAAAACATTGCCATTTGTATAATGTTCTTAAAAAATAGAATTCTTTATTTTTTTAAGAATTTTAAATTTATTAATGACTATATCTGGTCATGTAGCTTACATTAAGATTTTTATCATTTAAATAACATTCAAAATAAGAACACTTTTTAAAAGTTCAAATATTGCTAAGAAAAAGTGATTGAACACTATGCTAATTAAGTTAACGGCATTGATGAGCATGCTACCAAAGCTTATTCTTCACTAGATTTAGTCATAGTATAAGATGGGATGCTTCCAGTATCTGAGAAACTACTAGATATACTTTATTTACTTTTGGCCTCTATCTGTAATGTCCTGGAGCTTGGTGAAGCATACTTGGGAGGAAGACTGAGACAGGAGGATAAAAGTTCAAGGCCAATCCGGGATACACAGTAAAAACACAATTAAAAATTACCTCAAAAACACTAAAAAATATTTGCATATAATGTTATATAAATCATAGCTATATTAAATCTTTTATGGCCAAGTAATTTGATATCAATAAAGTGTTAATTATAACTACCTACTGATGATTAAACATTTAGAATTTTATATTTCTTATGCTTCCAAAGTTTGATTTTTAAAATGTATATAATTTTACATAGAAAAATGGTTGTCCCTTTTTTTCAAGGAAAGACTAAATGAAAACAACAGCTTATTTTAATAAAATTATTTATTTATTTTAGGGTCAAAAGTCTTCCTCTTAAAAACTTGGTGGATGCCATAATTTATAAAGCTAATGATAATGATGACTACACTTTGGAAAACTATTTCTTACTGTGTGTAGAAATTCACTATAGTAAAATGTTCTTTGGAACAGAATTTTAAGGCTACCTGGCATTAAATCAGGCCACAATAATATCAATATGCTGTGATATTTGAACTAGGTCTTACAAGAAATAAAAATCTATGTGTTTGGACACAAAGAGTTCTGGCTCCAAGAAGGACTCAATAGAGTACCCTCTGTCTTTATGAAACTTTTTTATCTGGCACATTTATGCCCCCAGTAAATGTGTTCATCACTTTCCAATTGTTATTCAAGCTCTACAGTGTTGTTCTAGAAAACATAATCTTAAACCCTGTGATAGTATCAATCATCAACTTGACTAGATCCAGACTCCCTAGGAGACAAACCTCTGGGCTTGTCTATGATAGATTATCTATATTGGATTAATTGAGTTGGAAAGACTTACCCTAAATGTAAGTGACTCTACTCTGTGGGTTGGGGTGCTAAAAGGCATAAAACCAAGCAAGAGATCTTGGCATGAACATTCATGTCTCTGCCTCCTGACTGTGGAAACAGTGTGACCAGCTGCCTCCAGCTCCTATGGCCATGTTTCCTACATGAAACATGACGGACTGCACCCTCAAACTGTGAGCTCAGTTAAACCCTTCCTTCCTTAAGTTACAGTTGACAGGTATCTACCAACCCAATGAGAGTAGTTACTGATCCCGTCTCTATCTCTTTGGCTCCTTCTCCAAACTAGCATCCCTTGCTTCTTTGGGATTCTTTAGATTAAAGTTTTCATGCTACTATACCAGACTAAAATGGCCCATTCTTCTCCCCTCTTCTCCTAATCCTATAGGTTCCTATTTTTTTTTTAAGACCTAGTTCTGACATCACTTCAAATCAGAGCATTTTATTAAGAGAGCCATCTCTCCAGTTCTGTTTCCCTTGGCTAAGGAAACAGAAACCTGTTAAGTAATGATCACAACAGTATAGTTATCATGGAAGTTCAGGCCCTCCCTCTCAAGTAACTAGCAACAAAGAACTAGTTATTTTATAGGACATCTTTTCAATTGACCATTATGTAGTCAATTAACTAAGTCATTTTATATGTACTACTAAAAGTAATTTTTAAAAGCTAGCTTAAGGGAAAAATAAGGCATATAATTTTGCATTTGTATAAAATAACAATGTAAGGAAGTATATAGCTTTTTCTTTTCCTATATATATATCAGTTCCTATGTATGTAAATGCTACTATCTTAACCTTTATATTTTCCAGAGACATGCTGTGATATGTACACACATAGGAGTGCATACATGGGTATGTATGTATGTATAAAGAATTGGCAACATTAGGACAAAATAGATCAAATTGCCAAACTGATTTTTTTTTTTTTACCCAACTGATATCACCTAAGCTGTTATAACTTCAGGCAAGGTTATTTGGCCTGACTTTCCCTGTGGCAGGAACCATAAAAATTCTTTTGCATGCAATGTCCTTCCCACAGCAAGGCTGAAAAATGGCTGTGAGCACCAGAGATTATTAATGGGACGGCAACGGATATAAACAAACAAGTTCTGAAGTGGTCCTTATCCTCCCCCAGCATCTAACCCTCCTCACCCATTAGTGAGTAACATTCTTACAACTTACTGCCTAGTCCAGTTATTTATTTGCCCTGCTCTTCCTTCACAAACTTAGTATTATTATTTGCCTGAAAAATATAAAAGTATCAGGCCTCCAACACTTCTTTAGACTTCTCTCTGCTGTAAGGATCCCGGTGCTATGAGGGAAAACTCTGGATCTTTTCTCTTTGCAGATCAGCTCCTGACATGAGTGAGTTTCCAAATGCAGTCAAAAAGCCCATGCAGAGGTTCCAGGGAGGGAATAGTTCGGGGATTTCTTCCTCTCACCCTACGAT
Organism: Myodes glareolus; assembly: GCF_982192425.1. NCBI lineage: Eukaryota > Metazoa > Chordata > Mammalia > Rodentia > Cricetidae > Myodes > Myodes glareolus. The sequence continues at coordinate 12,811,602 of NC_142039.1, forward strand.
GTATTATCTATTTGTTCGCGGTTCTGCGGTTGAGGAAGTTGATCGAGGTGAGAACAGTGATGTTCGGGAGCAACTGCAGTAAGATTCTGCTTTAGCTGTTCTCAGCGCTGACGATTTTAGAAAAAAATAGCAGAAGGCCCTTAGTACCACACTGGTCCCAAGGCCTTCGTCTCTCCGAGAGTGGGACAGGGAGGTTCAGGGAAACCCATTAACCATTGCTGACCCGGCTTCCAGGAAGCTCCAGCTCCTGATGCTGCCTCTGGTGCACACTGACACTTGGTTTGGGGTTGTTCCGGCCTTTGGTTTGGCTCCACCTCATGGCCACTTTCACTACCTCCTGACCCTTTCTTTTGTCGTCTTGCCCGGGAACGAAACTCACGCAGATAAAAGTCCTGGCTCTCCTATCATTTTCTTTTTGTTCTCATTTTTTTTCTTTCAAGGTTATCTTGATTCCTTGATTACTCATTTCCCACCCATTGCTCAATTTCTGTCTCTGCTTCTTGGGCTGTAGGACAAGCTACACGATGATCCTCAGTTTTCTGTGAGAGTGACTATCTTCGTTACTGTTCTGTGGCTGTGAAGAGACTCCGTGACCCAGGCAACTGATAAAAGCATTGGAGGCTTGTCTACAGTTTCAGAGGGTGACTTCCATAACCACATGGTGAGGGCACCACAGCAGGGGGGCAGGCACGGTGCTGGAAAGGTAACTGAGAGCTTCTGTCTTATCCCCCAAGTTGGAGGCAAACAAAGGAATTCTGGGCCTGGTGTGGGTTTTTGATATCTCAAAGCCCATCCCCAATGACCCACCTCCAACAAAGCCACACCTCCTACTCCTTCCCAAACAGTCCACCAGCTGGGAACCAACTATTCAAATATATGAGTCTATGGTGGGGGAGGGGAGGCAATTTCATTTAAAACACCACAGTGATGATAGAAACTGATTTCAGAACACAAACGTATCTTATGTGTATGCATGTATGCTGTGGCTGCTGGCACATGATCAAGCCAGTTCAATTCTAGTCAATTCTCACCCTTAGCAAAGGAGCTATTGTTAACAGATAGCTACTGAAGACTGGGGGGGGGGGGGGGATTGAGTTTCTTCATTGATGCTGTCCCTGAAAGGGGCTCCAGTAGCTGTTCCTACATTCATTCACATAAAAACAGCACTAAGCAGACTTTGTTGGGTTTAAAAAGAACAAAACAACAAAAATCATGAGGTTGAAATTGGGAAGCAAAAATGGTATGGGTGAAAGGAAAAACTTGGAGAGGAGGGAATGTAGATTTTATTAAAGCATGCTATATGCACGTATGAAATTCTCAAACAATGAAAAAAATTAAGGAGAAGGATATTCACTGCTTTGTAGGAATCCTTGACTCATTATTGAGGACAGAAAACATGGGGCAAAAGAGTTAAATTGGCTTTGAACTTTATAATAACATGAAACCATCTATGTAAAATCAAGTGAATTACACAGATTAGGGATGTCCTTGAACAAAATGGCTGTCACTGGGCACTAACTGGCATTTAGTCACGGCTGTCAAGAAGTCCTCAGGAGTCGTATTGGACCCGCAAAGTAGGTCATAGGATATTCTTGTTCATTAATAGACAGATCTCCAAGTATAAATGTATCTTATGTGTATGCATGTAGACATATATGTGTATAGAGAGATGTATTTATTTATATGTGTTTATATCAGATATGTATCCTAGCAAGACTTTAAAAATTGTGAAGGCTGAGGATTCCAAGACATTTCTGCAAACTGAAGACCCAGAGGAGCAGGTGGCAGAATTCAGTCTAAGTTCTAAGACCCACAGTCAGTGACGTGACTTCTAGTCCAAACACAGTGAAGTCTGAAGCTCCCAGATCAAACAGGGTGACTAGAAGCAAAAGGGTGGACTCATTGTCCTCCTCCCTTGTTTCTTTCCAGGTCCTCAGTGGACAGGGAGACACCCAGCCACACTGAAAGGCAAGCAAACTCCGCTATTGATTCTTCCCGATCTCAGCGGGATGTGGTGACACGTACCAGTAATCTTAGCACTTGGGAGGCTGAGTAGGACCCACTGTGCCTTGCTCTACCGAGAACTCACTCTCGTGTGCTGGTGCTTTTAGCTTTTAGCTTAGCCTATGTGAGATTTCTTGGCAGGAATCTTCTCTTGGCTAAACCGTTCTGCTTCTCGTGAAGGAGCAAGTGTTTTGTAAGCAGTTCTTTGGTATCCTGAGGCTTGGCACTGCACGACATACTTGGTTGAAGACAGTCCAAAAGAACACAGTGGCTTGGACCGTCCAAGGATCAGCTTCAGGAAAGGTGACCTGATACAGCCTCTACTTGGTCAGCTTATTCTCCTCACTCCGGCCGATGTGCAGCGCCCACAGTTTTGTTGCCCTTCAAGGATGAAATCTGACTTTTAAATAAAACAAGAAAAGAACAAAACAAACAGGAAAGCTGTCCACACTGTGAGGGGGTGCAGAGGGGAGCTTGGGCTTCGGCGGCTCAAGTTGGCTGAGGTGCTCAGAACATGTGCCAGATTCCTTGCTACTTGGCAGTAGATCCAAGTCAGCTGCTCAGGCTAAGGTCCCAACTGAGTCTGCTTTCTTTGTGTACTGTAGGTTTTGCCTGGAGGTGTACCCCTGCAAAAGTCGAAGTCAGGGTCTCACCTGTGATACAGAGGTCACAGGTGCCTGAGACTCAGTGCTGACACATACAGCCAGGTTGCTATGTATCCCCGGACAGAGGGCTGTCAGCAGAGGTTGCAGAGTACATTCAACATGGATGCCCCTGTTCTGAAAGAAGTATTTATTTAATGACCCATTCCTAGTTATAGTCAGGCCGAGGAACTGGCTCAGTGAGTAAAGTGTTTCCCAGGCAAGTACCTCAGAACCTACATTTTAAAAAGGTAGCACACCTTTGTAATTCCAGGTCTGGGGAGGCAGAGACAGGGAGCATGCTGATTAAACATGAATTTACTTGGTGAATTTCAGTGAGAAACCCTGTCTCAGAAAAAAGAAAAGAAAAGAAAAGAAAGCAAGAAAGCAAGCAAGCAAGAAAGAAAGAGAGAAAGAAAGAAAGAAAACCTGGACAAACTTAAGAAGCAATACCTATGATAGACCCCATCACTCGGCCTCCATACAGGAATGTGCTCACCCCTCCCACATCTCCCACATACAAACTTATATTTAAAAGTAATAAGAAAAAATCAAACTCAGTAACACAAAAAGCACAGAGTAAGATGCATGGTCCAATGAGTAAAACCTTACGAGTCAAATAAATGATTCTATTCAAAGAAGTGGGTTCCTACAGAACATCAACCCTTCTCCACTAGACACTTAAGTCCTCCCTTGCCCCACCAGTGTAAGAGCTAGGACCTCTGACTTTAGAATCAATCCTGATGGTAGTGTATGGCAAAGAAGCAATGCATAGAATCCCACAAGGCTACATGCTACTTCTCCACACTAGATGAGCACCAAATCATTACCATAGTATAACAAAGGGTACCTTGATCTCCACACATTTGAGGGGATAACATCCCTTCAAACTGTGTATTGTCATTCTTAAAAGCTGCTGCGGTTTTTACTTCTGCCTTTTTTTCAAATAGAGAATAAAGCTGTGTTAGCAAGATTTGCTCATTCTGGGCTCTCAGCACAGTTCCTGCTTCCTTCCTTTTAGGAGAAGAGCAGCACTCGGACCCAAGAATTCTGAAATTCTCCTGAGGTCAGCATCACTATGGAGACACCCTTCACTCTCCTCAGCAATAAGGCAGCGACGTGGTTCTATTTGCAGAGATGTAAGTTCTGCCCCAGGACTACAGAAACCCTGACCAGTCTTCTCTTGGAGTTCATACTCCAGGATTAGACAAATGAGACGTATCTGCTTGCACATGCTCATTAGTGGTGCTGCTGAAAGGGACCTGGGAACGGTGTAACACCCGGAAAGGGAAGACGCTCAGGGGAAACGTGTCCTGTTACCAGCTTTCCACCACTAGAGCACAATATTTGAGTCCTCATTTATAAAGGGGAAAAAGCTATCATGTGTGGTACCTCATGTCTCTAAGCCCAATACTCTGGTGCCAAGACATGCGGGCCAAGAAAATTTGAGGACAGAATAAGTCACATACTAATTCTGGGCTAGCTTGGCTTATACAACAAGACCATGGCTCAAAATGAGAGTCGAGGAGGAGAAAGAGACAAAGGAAAATGGAGGGAAACAAAGATGGAAGAAGGAGAGATATTTTTGATCATAGGCTCGACACTGGGGTCACTCTTCTATCATTGTGAAGAGACACCATGACATTTAATTATGGGCTTGCTCATAGTTTCAGAGAATAGTCCATTATCTCCATGGTAATACATAGGTGGACATAGTTCTATATCCTGATCCATACAGAGCGAGAGCATTGGAACCTAGCACTGACTTTTGTAACTACAAAGTCCTCCCTCCCAGTTACACACTTCTTCCAAAACAGCCACACCTCTTAATCCTTGCAATCCTCTCAAACAGCTCCGCTCCCTGACTAAGCATTCAAATATATGAGCCTATAGGGGCCATTCTCATTTAAATCGTCAAGGAGCCTATGTGAAGGCAACATACGTGGAAGGGGCATATGACAGAGCAAAGCCAGTCCATCAAGGGCCAGAGAACAAAGATGAAGGGCTAGGGACTGGTGGGCACAGCTGGGTGCCCAAAAATTGCTTTCAATATACCTTCAAGTTCCAAGGAGTTTGCACAAGGTCTTATCTTCCAAATGTCCCCTCATTTCCCAATAATGCTGCTCTAGTACCAGGACTGGGGGCCATGTATCTATACCAAGCACTGGAGCTGAATTTGGCACCTATAATTCCTGACAGTGAAAAAATGGAGATGCTCTTGGGCTGGGCCCTTGGGTTATGAGAGACTTCCAACAATTTAGAGAAATACTATTTTAACCTGATAGGGCTTCAAACACAGTGTTTGTCAAATTGGCAGACTAAGGAAATCCTTCCTGAGGCTCTCCACAGAAGATGACTAAAATACAGATTTCAGGGCTCTAATCAAGGTACTTCATCAAAATTTCAAGCATGGACTCAAAGGAAGGGGACCTTTAAACAAACTCCAAGGACTCTAGTGTACAGCAGGGTTAGAGATCCCCACCACTACCACCAAAAACCATGCACCATGGGCAGAGGAGTCTGGATGTTCTTGTCCTTACAGAAAGTAAATAAACACATGTTATTTTGAATAAATAAAATCTGAAAACCAGCAAGAAAAAGCCTGGTAGTTATGAAGGGTTCTTTAACATACCCAGGGTACTAGACCCCAAATAAGAAAGCTGTCTGACTGAGTGTTTCCACTTAGCACTCAGGACTAGCTCAAGATCAATAGTTGTTACCAAACAAAAGTAGCAGCACTCAGTGTCTCCAGCCAAGCAAAGGAGCTTTCTAATGTCCCAGTCACCTTCTCTTAAAGGAACTGACTGTCAGGGGGCCCTTCCAAATGGAACAATGCTATTTACAGAATGCCAAAGAACTTCTAATACCAAAACATGCATTCCTGGTACTTGGTGGTGTGGTTTGGGTAAAATTTCCCGCTGAAACCATCTCCTCCTGATACATTTCTATGATAATATTTATTGAGACTTACTCAAAAACAATATTTTAAGGCCATTTTCTTGTGTGATATTTGGGCATGATATATATTCCCAACAAAAGACCAGAACGATGAATTTTGGCCAAAGCCCATCTTCAACAAAACTTGGCTATTTTCTGAGCAGTCATGCTACCGTAGGAAACTGGCCCCTGCTCGTCCTGTAACTGTGAGAGAGACCGCTGCATCCACTTCTCAGGAGTCCAGACTAATTGGGAATGTTGAGGAAGAATTCACACTATCAGCTAGGACTGTTTAATATTCTTTCTTTGTATCTGAGGTCCCTTGTGCTGCTGTTACTAGAAGTGGGTAACTTAAAAGAACCGAACTGCTTTCCCACAGTTCTCCAGAAGAAGTCCACATTCAATGCACTCGCATCCTGCTAGAGCCCCCTCCATGACGCTTCAGAGGAGGACAGTTTGATCCCCGTATGATAGAAGGCACAAACACAGAAGATTCGAATCTGTGCAATGACTCCTTCCTAAGGAACTCAATCACAACTCCAAAGCAGGGTTCCCACAAAACAGCCTGCCTGTCCACACTATCCCATTAACTACTAGGTTTCAGTACTGCTTTAGTAGGGTGCCAAACTATGGAGTGTCAATCGAGCCACTCACTACCCTGTAGAACTGACTGGAACTTTACTTCTGCTTGCTGCTTTTATGAGCACACATACACAAAGGCCAGAGGACAATCTGAGATGTCATCTTCAGGAATGCCATCCACCTCCTTGGAAAAATCGCTCTCAGTGACATGGAGATCACAGATTAGGCTGAACTGACTGACCATTGAGCCTTGGGATTACAAGTGTGAACCACCATGCTGACTTTTTACATAGACTCTGAGTATCTGAGAATCAAGATTGGGTCTTCACACTTTCCAGGCAAAACTGATACACATACACACACACACACACACACACACACACACACACACACACACACACCCCTTAACCGGGAGTTTCTTTGGTTCTCTTGAGTCCCACTCCCAGATTCCAATCTAAGAGGTCAGAGGTGATTACAATCACAGCCTAAGACTTGTGTTTAGTGAAACTGGCTCTCCCTGATATCTCAGCTGAGAAATCCTCACTAACATGGGCCTTTTATTCTCTTAGTCATACAAAGGTTTGCAAAGAAAGAACCTGCCGACTCTAGCTTGCCACTGAACAGGCGATAATATGACGATTTCTGATCATTGTGTGTCTGCGCACATCACAGTTCTGTCACACGGACTGGGGAGGCCATTGACCCCGATTTCCTGTGGCTGTACTAGATCATGCCCCAGGATTCAAATGTATATAAAGCACACATGGCTCTTAAAATCAGGCCAGATCACGCAAGAAGCTTTCTTTATTCGGTCCCTCTGGTAGGTCACATGAGCCGAGTCTGATTCACACACATGAGGGTGCTCTGAATGCAGGAGGAGAATGGGAAGTTCATCCGAGTCCACAGCAGAGTCCCAGCCAGCTCTCCCTCCACACCCCTCTCCGTTTCTGCTCCACCAATCAGCTCTCTCAAGCTCCACCTCTACCATTCACCTTCCCCAAGACTCTTTTCAGGAGTATATTCAAATGTCTTTTTTCAGACACTGTTCCTGGCATTCAGAGAAAGGCTACTGCCTCTTATATTTTAGACCCACTGGCTTATATTGGTCTCACTCTTCCAGGACCCTAGCAGGGACTTCCGCTGTAGCCACTAAGAGCACCTACTGTGCACATTTGCTATGCTTCTTTTTAAGGTGAACTTGCCCATTTCCCCCCCCTCTCTCTCTCTCTGTCTCTCTCTCTTCCCCCCCCTTCCTTCCTCTCTTTTTCTCATTTGCCACTCTTGTTTCCAGGGACTGGTCTCTGCCCCCCTTCTCTCCCCTCTTCCAATAAAGCCCCTATGTGAGCCTTGTGACTTCTCTTCGTGACATTTTTTTTTTTCAGATTACAACAGTGGTGGCGGTAGTTGTGGTGGGGAGTCTTCATTCTACAGCCACGGATTGTCTCAGACTCAGTCTCCCTGCCTCAGCCTGGAGAGCATCACCAATGCCTGGTTACTATAGTCGTGTTCTTAAAATAAAGATTTTACAAGATATTTTAACTAGAGCAGTTTTAATTTTTTATCAAAAAGTATTTTTATTTTTTGAGATAGCATCTATCTTTGTAGCCTATATGTCCTAATGCTGACTGTGTAGCCCAGAAACATTTCAATGCACAAGAGATTAGCCAGCCTTAGCCTCTCGAGCTCTGGGATAACAAGCATGCGCCACCACACCCCACATTAAAATTGCCTTAGAGTCTTCATTTCAGTGGCCCTCACATCTTTCTCTTTTGCTGAATAGTAATGGGATGACCTTGAACACTAGAGGGAATCACGGCGAATTGAGATTGAAATAAAATTATGTGGCTGTGAATATAGAAGAGGTATATAACTCAAGATCCAACCATGGATACAAAACCTAAGAGAGAGCTTGTAGTGGTGGCAAACTCCTGCTATCTCAGCACTTGGGAGGCAGAGACAAGAGGATACAGGTTCATCATCAGCCTAGTAAATCCATGTCTCTAAAAATAAAGACAGGGAGAAGAGACTAGGAAATATTAGCAATGAAAGTGAGACAGAGACTGTCTTATTCGATCATACCAGAATGGCTAAGCATGCCTCGGTGCATAAGTCAAGTCATCAAAAAAGGAGGACCAGGGGAGAACTGGAGTTCGCTTGGTCAAAGCTGTGGAATTTTTTCCTTCCAGTTATCACAACTAAAAGAAACTTCATTTCTGATGTCGACACACCCACCACATTGTAGTAAAGCGCTGACCCGTTGACATGCCCACCACATTGTCGTAATGTGCTGATGGTAGGTCTGCAGCTCCACTTTCTGGGACCAGGCACTACGTTTTACATATGTGTAAATCTACATAGGATGCACCATGCCCCGCTGATCTATTTGACAACAGAATGGATCAGTGCATAGGCATAAGCTTTAGTGGATGCTGAAAGATACAGGAGCAACCCAGACTCTGTCAATCACCCACAATTTTAGAATTAAAGTTGCACTCTATTCATGGGTTTTTTTCTTTTTTTTTTTTTTTAAGTTTGACTGGGAGAAGAGTGCTTACGAATCTTCTGACTACTGAACAGTGTTGAAAGCCAGAAGCTAGTCTAAGACCAGTGAGGAGTTCAACAGCTTTGAAACTACTAATCTCAGGGATAAACTTCCAGTTAAAAACATGTGCATACACCAAACCCATGATAACAGCCCAAACCATAAGAGAATGAGGAAGATCCACACAGAGACGGCTCTTTTCTGCCCAAGACCCCCTTTTGAATGCACCTCTGATGAACTAGTGCAGCCTTGGATGGGCACCTGCTTACACAGGAGATATCTATTTGGTTGTGCACTCAAGGGAAGAATGTGAGAGTGTGAAATACAATATTCAGCAGTCCTGTCAAACAAAGTTGTTCCTTGAAATGACAGTATTTATAGGTTTGTGATGAACACTGTTTGTAGTACAAAGTATCTTCTATGGAAATACAACCCTAAATTACAATGAATTGGTGCGCATAAAAGACTGCAAGCTATGCTCACTTGTGTATTTCTCGTTTCATACTTGCCATTCTTTTCATGTATCTCAAGGAGGATGTGTGGGGCAGGCACACAGACACACAGAGAAAGGAATCTTCTCCTTCATGTCATTTCCCAGCCACTGCCTTGACACTGCGGCCATTATTTCTGTTGGAACATGCTTGATTTGAATAGGTTTCATTTTCACCAATAAAATGAAAAGCAGCTTGCTTTCTAGTCTTTGATGTGCAGAAGGGAGCTATTTGTGCCCAACAGCATCTCTCATGATTCCTCACATCTCAATTCCCATTCCTTCTCCCTATCCCATGTGTAAGCTTGGATCCTGGCAACTCCAACTCCATTACACCCCTACTCAGTCACTTGCTTTTTAACCTTTTTTAAATTATGGGCTTTCTTGAAAACATAATTACTCTGTCCTCAAAGAAAAACCCACAAGGACACATGCACACAAACCCAAAAAATTCTAGTATGTCATGATGGTACAAACTATACTTCTTAAACTGGGGAGATTGAAGCTAGAGGACTCCAGCAATCTGAGTCCAGCCTAGGCTACATAGTGAGTTTAAAGCCAGCCTAGACTGCATAGCAAGACTGTACTTCAAAAAAAAAAAGCCACAAACAAAGAAGGGAAAGGAAAGAATGCATTTTACATAATCTTCACCTCAGAAATGCAGGACAAAGAGGCAAACCTTGGCTAAAAAACTGTTGTGCATGACCCCTTAGTCAAATAAAACCTTAAGGCTGGTTGTGCTATCATACTACTGTAATCAGTATTGGAGATGCAATGGCACAGGGACCAAGAATTTGAGGTCAGCCCAGAAAGATGTCTCAGAAGGTAAGACACTTGACAGCCTGAGTTTGTTCCCTATAATCCACATGATTCAAGGAGAGAACCAACTCCCATAAATGTCCTCCGACCTCCATTTATGTGCCTGTGTGGCACACGGGTAAATGGGAGCGCGCGCGCGCGCGCGCGCGCGCGCGCGCACACACACACACACACACACACACACACACACACGGTGTAAGAGGTCCTTCTGTATTTGTGTTGCTTTCATTGGTTAATAAAGAAACTACTTTGGGCCTGGTGATAGGGCAGAGCTTAAGTAGGCGGGGAGACAGAACTGAATTCTGGGAGGAAGAAAGCAGAAGCAAAGAGCTGCCATGGAGATGCCAGGTCAGACATGCTAAATCTTTCCCGGTAAGCCATGACCTCATGGTTATATACAGATTATTAGAAATGGGTTAAATCAAGATGTGAGAGTTAGCCAATAAGAAGTTAGAGCTAATGGGCCAGGAAGTGTTTAAATGAATACAGTTTCTGTGTGATTATTTCAGGTGTAAGCTAGTCGGGCAGCCGGGACAAACAAGGGGTCCTGCTCTCCCTGTAACACACAAACACACAGAGAAAGTCACCAAGTCACACATATATACACATAAATACAAATAAATCTTTAAAAGTTTAAAAAGCCTGGGACTACATAGACTCTGTCTTAAAACAAATAACCAAACAAACATAAGAAGAGGCTCTGGGGTAACTGTAGGAAATTCAAAACCTACAAAAATATTTCACAATTGACATAAAACTTTATCTAAAGCAATATTTTTAAATAAGAAGAAATTACTAGAGGGGAACAGGGTCATTTGGATGTCTCATTCCCAACAGTGGTACCTTTGATTGTTGGATGCTGAGTTGCATCACTGTTAAGATGGAGGATCTTAGATGATCATGCAATTGTTATAAAAGAATGTACCTTCTACAGCATTCAAGAAGGGGAAAGTTTAAGTTGGCATTTCTCTACAAATAATTCATTTATTTTAATAGTAAAATGTAAAGTAACTAAATTGTGTATCCAAGCAAATTTATACTTAACAAGATCACAAAAATCCAGTAAAAATGATATCTTTAATGTTTATTTCACATTAATTCATCACATTAATTAGATAATGATATTTATTATCTAAGTACACCCTACGCAAATTTACACTTTTTCACATAGTCACCTTCCTGATATACATACAACAGGACACAGAATGCATTTGCAGCATTCAGCCTGTCACATCTTGCCTGGGACAAACAAGAGTCTCAGTAGCTTTATTATTTGACAGGTAGATAAACACAGTTCTCAATAACTGGCATGAATCACGACTGCTAAAAAAGAAACTGAGTGCACACTCTTATTCCATCTGGGGTTATGTACACTTGTTTATCTTAACATGGTCTTCTAATTGTTGAGTTACAATTAGGAGCATAACTTATTTCTAGGAGCTCCTTAAAATACTCCAAGTGGCCTAGGTGGTTATTTCACAACCTCTTGAAATCTGCAGCGTTGACATGAGATACCTACCACCAATGGAGCAGTGTTGAGATTGTAGTGCTGTGCATTCAGCTAGGTATTTTCAAAAGTGGTAGTCAACACGGTTACCACTCTTTAAAAGAAAATCTTCCCAGACTAGCAAAGGAGCAATTGTTGTTTCCATGAGGCGAAGAAAAAAGACAGACTGGTGCAACCCAGTACAAATTTTAAAAGAAACAATCACCCTGAAGTAACAAACTGAAAACTTTAGTTAAAATTGCATGAAATTAAAAGATAAGATGGTTGCCCTACGGTACTAGATGACCGCATGCTCGTTCTGTTCGATGTTGCCCATGAGATCTTTCGTGTCACTTGTTCCTGGACTCTGATGACTGTCAAAGTAGAGCGTGTTCTCAAAGGTGGCCTCCTGCGGTAGGTGCAGCACACGCCTTTTCTTATAGAGGAAATACGCAGCGGCACCCGCGCCCATCAGAATCAGGAGGACCACGATGACCACGCCAGCTGCTCTGGAAGACCCCTTGGGCTGAGGATCCATCTTCCTATGGTCAGCTATACAAATCAAACGATTAGCATACAAATAGAGGGGCCGGAGATTTGATGCTACGAAAAGCAGTACAGCTGGCTCTGGAAGACCCCTTGGGTGGGGGGACCCATCTTCCTTTGCACAGCTATAGACAAATCAAGTCATTGACGGGGGACAAAGGCTTGACACTATGGAAAACATTACAGCTGATCTTGCTGGGAAGCTCTGATGCGTGAATATTCTTTAAAACAGTATTTGCCACAAGGTGTGAAAGCAGAAGTCAGTGTGACATGGGTGAAACTTTAACATGTTCAGATGGTGTCTTAGTTCTTGAACTATTTCATCCTTATTTAGTTGTTAAAATATTTCACCTCTATCTATTAACACTGATGTAGTTCATCAATTGAAATTCACACATACACCTTGTAGCAAAATAATTGAAGGGTGCCTGGAGGGGAGGCTCAGGGGTTAGGGGCACTTAATGCTCTTCTAGAGAACCAGAGTTGGTTTCCAGCACCCACCCCTGACAGCTCACGTTAGCTCCAGAAAGGAGATCTAATAGTTTCTCTAGCTCCTCCATGCAATCATACATGTATGGCAGCCTCTCACACAGACACAACATGTCAATACATACAAACACACATTACAAAAAAATAAAAATATTTAAAAATGAAACAATAATTTAAGGCTGCTTACAGACATAGTTTCAGAAAGTAAGTAACATGATGGTGGTGGTTGTAGAAATTACAACCAAAACTTTAAAACTAGGGTAAAATAATAATGGAATTCTGAACTCCTAAATACAATTAATAAGGTATTTACAGGCAAGCCATAAATCTCACCATGAGTTTTTCTTTATCAACCACTAAAAGAGGTAAAATAGGATTAGTTACCTAACTCATGTTGTCTACAAAGACCTAGAAAGACCTTGAAGGAAATGTCTTCCATTGGATCTCACAAGGCAACTTTTTGTAATACAGCAACTTCTTCAAGAATTTTTTAAGATAAAAATATCAATCTGACTCCAAATCTGCTTTTCTTAAACATGAAAGTTGCCCTAATGACAGTTAGCATTAGCCATTCCACCAAAAGGGAAGGAGGAGAAACAGAGATATTATGACTTTTTAAAAAGGACTAATGGGAATCGTGACCCAGCCACAAAAGAAGCAAGATGTGACTGCCTCGCCGAATAAAGTACTGAGCCACGTGGCTAACATAGATAAGAATAATGGGCTAATATAAGTTATAAGAGTTAATAAGAAGACTGAGCTAGTGGGCGAATCAGTTTATAACTAAAAAAATTGAATTAAATGACTAATGGTGACCTTGAGATTTTATAATGATCTTACCTTTTGTTGTGATGGATGACTGTGTAGTTACAGAATCAAGTACTGTTTAAAAGAAGAAAAATAAATAAATCACTACATGACATAGATAAAGTACATTCATGTCAGAGATGCATGGCATCCTCCATCATTAACTATGGTGCGATGTGATGATTTAACATAACACAGGAGAATGCATGGATGGTGTGCATCCGTACCTTCAGCTATCTACTACCTACAGACATGTCTACCTATCCACCAGTCTACCCATCCATCTTTCTCTATGTCTTTCTATGCAACTTTAGCATCCTATATCTATGTGATAAGTTTGAATACACTAGAAGATTTTAAAATATGATCCTTCAAGTTTTATTTGAGGATTAAAACATCTAAACATGCTACAAAATCCACTGGCAACTAAAGTATTCTAGGCTAAGGGTTTTGAAATCTAAACTGTTAAAAGACATTTGAATGAAAAGTAAAACAAGACAACAGCATTGGTCTAGGACTGTTAACCACTTTACACTAAAGGATAGATAATCTTAAAGCAGAGTTATGAACTAAAGTATCTATGCAGTTCCAAAACAATAAGACCTATTGAGAAAACAGAACTTTTCCTTTATCTGTTTGTTGGCTTACTTGCTTGCTTGATTAGTCATAGGAATCAAAGTCTGGGTCTTACCTAAACCAAGCAAGTGATCTACCATGGATCTATATCCCAGTCCTCAAATATAATGCAAATATTATATTATATTATAAATATAAATAATATATTTATTTCAGATTCCAACTAATAATTTTCTCTTGAGAAAAATAGCATAAGATAGAAAGGTATAAAACTATCACTAACATCCTATCAGTAGCACATGGAGATTTAACAGTTGTTTTTCCTTTTGTGTTCTACCATTTAATCACAGAAGGAGACTGAGTTGGTTTTACATGGCTTAATCCTCTGACTTAGGATGTGGACTAGAGATAGCTTTCCCCTTTCCCATACAGGGGAAGGAAGCACTGTGGAGATGGGCTGTCCAGACCGCTTGCAACTTAGCAAAACATCACAACTTAGCAAAACCAATAAGCCAGGCAGAGCTGTACCTCTTACAGCTACAGGTTGAGACTGATCCTCATGACAGAATGGATTCTCACCCATACTGGTAAAAGGCTAACAAAGGGGTTGCAACTGCCCTAGTCCTATGCCAGCATGTTACAGTTGAAAAGAAATGGTAGTCTGGGAACATATTATCATTCTACAATTTTAACTTACTTTTTGGCATTTTACAAATAAATCCTTTATAGGAAGTACAGTGGATATTATTCCAAAACCCAGAAGATGAAGATAATACTACACAATCATTCCGTTCACCAGATGGGTCGCCAGTGTTCCAATTGACAAAGGAGACAGGATTATTGTTCAACCAAAGCCACTTTCCTGGTCATCAACAAAAAAGAAAGAAAAAACAACAACAAAAACATAAGTTAAAAACAAACCTTCTTACATCCCACCTCAGCACAAAATGTTTAAGCCTATTGTTATTTTACACTAGAACCAATGGTTTCTACACCTCGATTTCTTCCAGGCAAGACACTAACAAGGAATTATTACAGGGAAGAAAAATAAGACTATATTTGTTAGATTGTTTCAGTTGAAAATTGATTTCCATTTCACGGAAAAAAATTTATATACTTATCTTTCTCTAAATTTTTTATTGTGGCAAAAAGAAAAGGGAAATTGTTCTCTAAAAATTCTTTAACTGACTACAGGAGAGTTTTTTAATTAACAACTTTCAGGGCTGGACAATTCGTGAGCCATTTAAACTTCGAGTTATTGCAAATAAAGTATGATTTTAACTTTTCAGACTAACCATAGATTAATCATTATTTAAGGCACGGATCTCTGGATCCAAAACATTGTCTCATACGCAACACTTTATAACACTAGCTATTAAATAATGACTTAGTGAGAGTTACCTTCAACATTTCGGAACATGCCTATCCAAAAATTGGCTTTACTTTTAAGAGGCTCAACACGATATGACAGAAAACTGGATTCAGCAGCAGTTTCGATAGAAGCCAGGGAGGCACCTGCAAAGCACGAGATGAGCAGGAGGATGAGGAGGATGAAGAGAATGGCTGGAAATATTCCTATGAACAGGCCTGACGTTAAGGACAACAAATGCCAGGCTGAGCTGTGCTCAGGACACAGTACACTATAGCAGTGTTAATTCAACGCCACCACAGAATGATTCAAAACGGGAGAGGAGAGCTGAACACCAGGCAGTCCACATACAACTCACCATCAATCACCAGAGTTAGCTTTAATCGTAAAATCCTACAGCGTAGTGATAACTAGGATATTTAAACAATCATGACAGATAGTTTGCGTTGGACCTTATAATCATCCTTCTATTAAGTCTTTATAAGAGTGCATAGTAGGTACTTTTGTTACCACCATTTTACAGATAAGAACAATAAAGCATACACATAAGTAATTTATTGCCTGGGGTGTCAGCATTAACTGAGCACAGGATCCTGGAATGGTCCAGGCATTCTGAACCTAGAGAGAGAATATATAACCATGTGGTATCTATTCTACATACTGTATTCTGAGTTATTCCCTTGGGGATTGTTAATTGCATGATTTTTTAAATCTCCCACTGAATCTATTTCACAGTCATTAGGCATTTCAAACTTCTCAGATATGTTTTGATGAAGGAGAATTACTCCCTTTATCTGCTAGATCACACAACACCTAAAACTGAAAATAAAGTTTCTGCATATTCATTGTAAAATGAACAAAAAACACTTCAGCAACATGAAAGAATTTTTACTTTAATTTGAAAGTCAAAGGCAGATTTCTGGTGCTCTTATCATAAATGGCAGAGTAACCGCCTTGGAAAACCCTTTCCTCTGCAAAAGAGAGAGGAACACTGTCTTAACCACAGGCTTGAGGTGTGTGTGTGTGTGTGTGTGTGTGTGTGTGTGTGTGTGTGTGTGTGTGTGTTTGTGTGCATATGCACGCATGTGCATGATGCTGATAATAACAGGAGGCACTATGGGCTTTGAATTGTCCAAATCCTGCTGCCCTCTCTCTAGAACCTTTGAAAGCCCAAATACCCATGGTCAAGTGAAGAACAGCAGCCTAGAAGCCACAGGGGAGTGTCAGAATGAATTTGGCACTAAATCACGAAGTTCATTGTAATCCTCATAGCAACCACTAACAACATAACTAAACAGGAAATAAAGGTTCCTCAACTTACAGTGGGGCTGTGACCCAATAAGGTCATGCGTAGTTCAAAAACCATAAATTGACTAGACCATTGCAAACTGGGGACTACGCATATGATGAAAGAAATGGACAGTTAAACACCAAAAATATGTTCTTAATACGTAAGAAGGCCATACTGGAGAAACGGTGAAACTAAGAGATAACATATATGGAGTCAGCGGAGGAAGAATAACAGGCATAAAAGCTCCTTTCAGTATTACACTAAGTGTAAATGAGTTAAACACAACCATAAAAACAGATTTACAGAATATCTACAAAATGACTCAAAAAGATCAAACCACGTGCTGTGTAAAAAAAGACATACTTGAGTGCCAAAGATATAAATGAATTGAAAGTAAAATCACAGTAGAAGATATGAAAACAATAGAAGATATTCCATATAGACAATCACTTTTAAAAAGGTCAGAGAAGGTGCACTAATACAAGACACAAGGGGTGATGCTTAGACAAACATTATTGTTAAAGACAATGACGGCATTCTGTAATGGTAAGGTTTCAGTTCACAAGGAAAATATAATCGTTACTGATATGTGTGCATCTGATAACATAACCTCGAAACACACAAATGAAATCTAAATAAAGGAGCGTCCATCTCACTCTGGATTTAAAGTCAAGCGTGGGTACCAAACGGACACGAGGGAAATGAGACTCTAAAAGTGGGCATAACAAAAATGTTATGACAAAAGTAAAACAGCCAGTGATATCTAATAAAGAGCTTTTAACTATTTTCTGAGAAATCATCTTGTGCCAGATATGGTGGTTCTTAGGATAGTTCAAGAAGCTGAGGCGGAGGACCATGAGTTCAAGCCCAGGCTGGGCTGCATAGTAAGACTCTGTCACAATGAAATACCTCTTTTTAACTTGGGCATGGTGCTACGGTATGACCAGTATGCCCGCTATCCCACCACTGGGGAGGTGGAGGTGGGAAGGGCAGGAGTTCAAAGTCATCCTTGACTACATTTCAAGCACAAGGCCAATGGGACACAAGAGACCCTGTCTCAAAACAACAACAAAGCTACCTTTGCATTTTTAAAATTGAGTTTTGTTTTGTTTTTCTTTACAAATACAATAGCCAGCCAGGAAAACTATTCTTTTAAGAAGTTGGTTCCTGGTCAGCTGTAAAATCTAAATCTCTGAGTGAGGAGGGGAAGGGTGAAGCTTGGCTGAGGGTCAGAGTTAAGCGCTTAGAACACTTGGGGCAGAAGGAGATTTTAGTAAGTGGAGTTTTTAACCTAAATTTTCAAAATTTTGAGGTAGGGAAATTAGAAATTACGTTTGCAGAAAATGATGTTAACCATTCTGTTAATAAACAATTATTTTTTAAAAAAACAAAAACCCACATGTGGCTGGGGATCCAGCTCAGGGGCTGAGCTACAGAGCCCTTTCTTAGCAAACCCGTGTTTGATCCCCAGCACCACAAAATAATAGAAAGGTACTTATATCAAGTATGCTTTAGTTTCTAGTGCTGACATCATTGAGCTAAAAGTGGGCTATTATGGAATTTTCTTTCAGGAAACGTGACACTCACCCATTCGCAGACATTCCAGGGAAGCCTGACCCCAGTTCCTTGTAAACGAAGACTCGATATAGTAGCAATGGCCGTGGAAAGGAATCCACGCAGTCTGCTCGGACTCCGGGCACTTACCGGGCAGTTGTGGAGGTTCAGTAGCGGGGATTTCTGTTAATAAACCGACATTTAAATCACCATCAAAATAAATCATAAATCAAGGCTGGGGTTCCTGCAGCATGTGGAATAATATTTTTACAGCTAAGAGAAATTATATCGTCTACCATTTCATATAATTTACTAGTGTTTGTCATTTAGAGAGGCCGCTTTTCTTGGGGTTTCATTTACTTTATCATTTTAAAAGTATTTCAATAGAAAACAGTAGCCATGAATCATATTCGTCCTAATTTACAATTATCAATATTTAGATGTCTGCAAAAAGTGTTACAGACTTAAGTTGGCAGTGGTGGCACATGCTTTTAATTCCAGCACTCTGAAGGCAAGGGTGGGGAGGGCTTTACATAGCAAGACCCTATCTCAACAAACATAAATAAAAAATAAAGTTTCAGGTTTAACAAATTACTCCAAAATCATTAATAGATATCTTTTTCAAGCCACGTCTCCTTTTCTGAAATTCCAACTCCTGTGATTTCTTCTTAGCTAACGCCAGCTTCTGTGGGAAAACTGCTGTAACTAGACTTCTAGGAAGGGGTCCATAGCATTGCTGACTCTGCTCAATCCATACACATTCTGAGGCAACTCTGTTGAAGCAAATGTGCTGTGGACTTTCTTGGAAACTCCATCACTGTAGATTCAGAGGACAAACTCAATAACAAACATTCGGAGCCCTGTCATGAGCAAATCAACCCTAGAAATGATTTTATTCTCCGCTACCCAAGACACATGACTGGTTAGAAAAGTCAGCGGTGATGTGTAATAGTTTATTCCAGAAAACTTGAGATTCCCACCCCCTTCTGAATATCCAATTACCATCTGATTTTTTGCAGAGAAAGTAAAAACTTTCATTGCAGTATGATGTCTTCCAGTAGCCGTCCACATCCATGTAAACACAGGCAGACTTCAGCTTGGGCTCACCGGCACCCCAGTTCGTGTACCTCACTCTCCACTTATCGGTCCAGGTGTACTCATTATTGGTCTGCAGAATGAAAATGCACCGTGAGCCTTCGGCCTCACTTCTCATAGACAGCATGAAGAAAACAAGCAAGGAATCTGTATGATGCTTAAGCCTGTAATTTGGCATAGGACCTTGAACATTGTAAAATTTAATAAAAGTATGCCATTTCTACCAACTCAAATTTATATTAAAAAAATCCTTTCTTAAAAGTAACTATTTCATAAGATCCCTAGGTTTCCAACCTGAAAACTATTTTGGCAATTTTTGTCTTGCTGGGTTTTTGTCATTGTTTGATTTTCATTTATTTTTCATTTTTCTCTTTCTCTTTTTTTGGAGAGGAAGAGAAGGAGGAGAAAGAGAACTTCAGATATGTTAGAGAGAAGAGGAAGAGAGAGCATGAGAATATACACTTGGGTGGGTACAGAGGTGGCGATGACCCCTGGATCATCCCCCTGAAGTAGGGGAGAGGACAAACATGACCAAATTATACTGCATAAAAAAAATTGAGGAAAAAGTTATGACTATTGATAAGAAAGAAAGGAAGGAAGAGAAGAAGGAAGAATGGAGGAAAGACAAGAAGAAGAAGGAGAAGAAGGAGAAGAAGGAGAAGAAGGAGGAGAAGGAGAAGGAGAAGGAGAAGGAGAAGGAGAAGGAGAAGGAGAAGGAGAAGGAGAAGGAGAAGGAGAAGGAGAAGGAGAAGAGAAGAAGAAGAAGAAGAAGAAGAAGAAGAAGAAGAAGAAGAAGAAGAAGAAGAAGAAGAAGAAGAAGAAGAAGAAAGAAGGAGAAGAATAAGAAAGAAGGAGAAGGAGGAGGAGGAGGAGGAGGAGGAGGAGGAGGAGGAGGGAGAAGATGAAGAAGATGATGTCGCAGATGACAGTTGTTAAGAAGACAATGACTGAAAAATAAGTGTCTTATTCCATAAAACTCTCTTTGTTTTCAGTTTTTCATGGCCAAAGAGAAGTTGTATCCTTATAACAATGACATTGCTATCTTACTGAAATTGTAATAAGTGTTAATTTCATTGAATCCCTGAAAGAAGCACTTCTTTGCTGTCATAATCTTCCCACTGTTCTGCTGCTGAGGCCAATGACAGTGACAGTTAAGGGCATCTGTCATTGTAGACGCTAGAGGAGTTAGATGTCCACACGTGTTGCCTTTCAACTATATGGTTTATGCTATTCTTTTAAAAGCTGGTTGTTTTATTCCTTCTGCACATTTCACTTACTTTCTTATTAAATTTAGACAAACAAATATATGATATCATCCAAGATAATTGGCAACATAAAAAGCACCACTTGCCAATAGTAGTGCCCAATCTGGAAATGGTTTGATAAGCAATGCCTAAGAACAGTGATATAAAACATTAGCCGAGAATAAACACATTTCTAAGGTTGAAACACTTTCCTCATTTTAATCCCATCACTTATTTTACCAAGACAACTACTAGAGACCCAACAGCAACCATTAGAAGCACATATCATTGCAAGGTAAAATTGTATGGCATTCTCCCAGTTATTCAAATAATTCTGGAGTATCACTGACTCTGTAGGTGTCATAAAAACAGAATTACTCTTGCAATCATAAATATCAGTATTGTGGCAAAGCACTTAATCTAGAAGTATTTGATGGCTGATTTGAAACTCATCAGAGAAACGTGACCACGTCTATGAGAAAAAATGAATAATTTATCAGACACATTAATTATTTAAAAATAGTGAAATGAGATATGATAGTATCTTGTCTACGCTCAGTCACCAAAGCCACATGGGGCTGTTTTAAATACTCTCCACCCTATTCAGGAGGCACCTATTGCATGATGAGTTTGCACTGCCACTTCCCAAATGAAAGTTCTGTAAAACCTGACCCCAGCCCACTGTCCAGTTTTTACAGCTTTCTCTCTTTTCTTTGCATTCTTCCGGCACCTTTCCTCAGCTCCTGCCACTCTGGGCTATGGCTCAAACTGGTGGGTATCTTGGGATGAGGGTGAAGCTCAGTAGTAGAGCTCTTGTGAGGTCCCAGGTTGAACCCTAGTACTACAGAAAAGAAGGACTGAATTACTTTAACACTTGAGTTAGCAGCACTCCGCTGCTCCAGGACCTCTGGCAACACTGTTTGCCTGTTTGCTAGCAACTCGGTGGGTCGAGGAATGACAGGAAGGCTATAAGGAGTCAAGGAGATCTGTCTCCGGAGCCTCTTCGCTACCCTGTTGCCTCTCTCAGTCCAGAGCCCCATCCCTCACTCTGTCCCGGTTCTCCGCCATCCCTGACCTGTCTGTAGTGGAATAAAAGGATGGGACGACAGTGAAACACTTCTCACACATAGATGGACGCTCCATAAGTCTGGGGTCCGTAACAATTCTAGAATGTTCTGCAACAAAAATAAAGCAGTCCCATCCCCCACCCCATTTCCTATGCTCTTGACCTACTTTCTTAATTCTCATAGTACAGTTATGTAACCATGACACTGAAAAGAAATAAACAAATGCATAAAGCTGTTTAGATGTATAATAAAATTTTGGCTATAGCTATTCAAAAACAATTATAGTGAATATCGGAGACTTTTCAGTTTGGTTTCTGACGCATATCACTAGGTCACTAGACCAGTGACAGCAGTGGCGCTCATGAAAGTGTTCAGCTGAAGAAACAGAAGGAGAAACATAGTGGACCATAATTTACCCATCATGCCAAGCTGTTAATGTTTCTAGCGTCTTACCAAGTTGCTGTTCAGGGCAATCCATACGGGTACATTAAACGGGTGCATTTTCATCCATGCAAATGCATTGCTGTAGGGGTCCAGAATGCTAGCCAGCAGGGAAGCATGATTCTGGCAGTACTGCTCTGCTTCCTGCCATGGTAACTTCAGTTTCATGAGGGAATAGCTGCTTTTGCCATACTTAACAAAGCCATCTGTTGGAGCTGTGGTTGGAGAAACAGGCAAGGAAGGGTCTAGAATAGAGAGATTGTTTCCATTAGCATTATCAATGAGCAGTGATTGAGCACCTTCAGCATATATGACTCCCAAGCCCATCTATCATAGAAGTAAACACAAAAGCATAAATCCAGTCTCACAGGGCTTAAAAGTATTCTCACCAGACTTTTTACCACAGAAAGCTAATATCTCTGTGTCTGGGGTACATAGGTGCATCTTTGGGTACATTCGTCTGTGTACAAGAGCATATGTACATGGGTGCACATATATATGCATGTGTATGCAGAGTCAGAAGTCAAACCTAGTTTTTCCCCTAGGAACCAACACCTTGATTATGAGAAATGGCCTCTCACTGACCTGGAATACCCCAAATAGTGTGGGTCCCAGAGAGACTCCTGTCTCTTCTTCCCCACTGCTGGGGTGACAAGTGAGTGTCACTTCACCTCTCTTTTTAATTTTGGTTCTGAAGGTAGAACTCAGGTATGTTTGGAAGGAAAACACAGTACTAAGCCAGGCTGTGGTGCTGGTGCATACCTTTAATCCCAGCACTTAGGGAGGCAGAGACAGGTGGCTCTCTGAGTTCGAGGCCGGCATGGTCTACAGTGTGAGTTCCAGAACAGCCAGAGATACACAGAGAAACCCTCTCTTGAAAAATAAAAATCTGCTGACTGAGCTATTTCCCAGCCCACAAAGTTTTATTCTTTAATTAATATGTCTGATTAAAGTACATATGCAGTGTACATATACATATACAGTATGTTAATGACCGTATACATATTTCATACACTTTAGAAACTGTTTAATATATATGGGCCTAGAGGAAAAGTTAAGAACACTTGTTATTCTTGCAGAGGATCCGGGTTCAATTCCCAGCACCTACACAGTAGATCACAACCATCGAGAACATCAGTTCCAGCGAAGGAATCAGATACCCTCTTCTGACTCCCACGAGCACCAGGCATGCACGTAAACAAATCACTCATACACATAAAATTAAATTAAAATTTGTTTAAAGAATATATGCATGTATGAACAAGTGTCTCAGTAGAAAGACCTGCAAGTCCACTGTGCCTAGTACCTCAATAAAAAAAGAATGCCACAATTTGATGCTACAAGTTAAGAAATATCTATTTTCCTCTCATCATTAATCCCTACTTTCCTCTCGGATTCGAATGTCATGATCAAGAGCATCTTCTGGGGCCTGAGAGATTATCCAGTCAATGGTCAAGAGCATGTGTGGCCCTTGCAGAGGTCCTGGATTTGGTTCCCAGCACTGACAGAGCTGCTCAAACCATCTATAACTCCAGTCCCTGGGACCCTGATGCCTTTTCTGCTCTTCTCAGCACTGCCCATGCACTTGGTACACAGACATGCACACGAGCAATATACACATAAAACAAAAAGGCACTGTTTTTAGGAGAATATCTTCTGACCCCTCCAGCCTTTCCATGATTTCACCTTTAAGTCTATGTAATTTCCCCGCAATATCCCTGCAAGGACTGGCGCTGCCTTATCTAAACTAATACTGAGGAATAGAGACCCTCTAAGACAGGGTTTCTTCAAATGCTATGCTTCCTTCTGCAATGTCCCTGCCTGGGCTTCAAACTGCTGGGCTTCAAACTGCTTAGTGAGCGCTAAGCCACTTAAGACACAGAAAGTAGAGGCAGAGCCCAGCAAACAGACTAAGAGCTAAATCTGATCTTTTCTCTGATTTTCATAACATATAAGCTACAATTCTTTGACAGGGGTAGGGGGGACAAATGACTGATATTTCTTGGCATTGTATGAAAATCACTTTTGTGCCTATAAAGTTTTTTTGGAAAGCAGCCACTTTCATTTGCTGACATATGAACTGACATTGTCCCTGACCATGAGAGGGTGGAAGGATCTTAGTAGACATTGTGTGGTCATCACACTTCAGATACCTGGGTCTTTATAGAAAAGTAATCAGTGACCTTCACTTCTAACTACCCTTGCCTACCGGTTCTGTCTGGATCGTGGTGATATTTTGCTTGTGCTGTAACAAACAAAGCTTGGCTGAAGATCAGAATGCAGAGCTAGCCACACTCGTTGGCCATTGAGGCCAGGCAGTGGTGGCGCACACCTTTAATCCCAGCACCCAGGAGACAGACGCAGATGGTTCTTTGTGAGTTCAAAGACACCCAAGGCTACACAAAAGTGAACCACTCTAAAAGAGAAACAGAGCTCACACCTTTGATCCTAGCATTTAATCCCAGAACTAGAGAGGTGGAGACAGGAGTGATGTGGCTGGATGGGGAGAGGAACAGACAGTGGGAGGAGACAGGAGCTCAGAGCATTTAGTCTGAGGATTCAGAGGAACAGGATCGCCCCTTTGGTTTGAGGATTCAGTAGAGGTAAGAACTAGTGGTTGGCTGCTCTGCTTCTCTGATTTTTCAGCATTAACCCCTATATATGACTCGGGATTTTTATTATTAAGACCAATTAGAATTCGTGCTATACTGGGCCAATTCTCTAACCTGTTCCACAGAGCCAAACTTTTTTTTTCTCTTTAACCATCTCCCTCTCCTCTGCTCCTGCTGCCATGTTGTTTGGTACAGGGCCATTTGACCAAGGGACCCCAACAGACTCCTAAAGCTGTCACCTCTTGTATGGAACATTAAAACTCTCAGCCTAAGGAGATCTGGGCCCCATTCCATCGGAAATTTTTGGACCATTAAAAGCACTAAATGAAGCTTGAAGTGAAGCTTAAAAAAGGACTGTTTCACAAAATCTATACACAATCAGGAAGTTTTAGTTTTCTGTCCAGTTCACTTATTCCTAACAATATCTGTGCAATGGGGGAGGAAGAAAAGCTACCAAAATATTGGGTGATTGTTTCTATATGGTTAGATCTTAGGCAATGTTAATTTTACATTTTATTTTCTGTATGTGGGTGTTTTTTTGCATGCATGTCTGTATATCAAGTGCTCATAGAAGCCGGAAGGTGTTGGGTCCCCTGGGACTGGAGTTACAGATGGTTGTGAGCCACTTTGTGGGTGCTGGGACCTGAACCTAGGTCCTGTATCACTGCTCTGACATCTCTCCAGCCCCATCGTGTGTTTTCCAAAAGCTACAGGCACCACTGAGAAGAAGAGCATTGGAGATGGGTCTTAAGCGAAGACAGCTGCCACTGGGATAGCGCCCTCAAAGGGGCCTTAGCCCTTCCTCTCTTTCTCTTTTGTTTCCCAGCCTCCACAACAGCCTGCCCCACACTGCATTGCCACAGGCCTGAAGGAATGTGGAGACCAAGCAGGAACCTCTGAAGCACAGAGCCCAAACAACCTTCCTGCTTCACGCTGATTCCTCTGGGCATTTGCTCAGTCACAAAAAGAAAAAGAAAAAAAAAACTGACTGGCATATATTGCAAATTTTTAATGATTTCTTTTTATGTTTTCACTTCAAGTTTATTTGCCCAGAAATTTCTGGAGTGATAAGGGAGCAGATTTATAAATAAAGTAAACAAAATACCAAAATACCACCTCTTTGGGAAGGGGGAGACCACTTTTGTCCGTCATGAGCTTGTGTAAGTTAAAGTTTCAAACAAGCTACTGATAGATGAGGAAATAGCCTTCCTTTTGAAAACACATGTGAACATCCAGCCCTTACTGGTGAGAACTGGTCTGGTGAGGTTCGGCAGGACTTACCGGGCTGTGTCTGGCAAATATAGCCCTGCTTACTGTCACAAGTGTCATCCATCCACGACCCCGCCTCTCGAGATTTGCCACCAATCACAACAACACAGTCAGCCTGTACATTTGTGGATAAGGAAAGAGAAAACAACACGCACAAATTAATAATGATTTAAGTCAGTTCGTTAACAGGGAAGCACGCCCCCATTATTCCTCAGTTGCAGTTTTGCAGGTAATCCTTCTGCGCAGAGTGCTCAAGCGAGCATGGCTTTCTGACCGCTGTCCCTACCCCATGTAGGCCCTCACACCTGAACTTTCCTTCTCTGCCACTCTCCTACTGTGCTCTGCTCATTTCAACCTCAGGAAGCTTTCAGCCCTCATTTACACAATCAGGACAAATAGTCTCTGCCAAGAAAACAATCCAGTGACTCATCAAGAGAATGAATGTATCTACCGCGGACGTGGCTATCAAGGTAATGGCTATAAGAGCCACGCTGGTCAGATCATTTCTCCTCTACGCAGCGTTACTCTTTGCTCTGTCTCGGATAACACACAGACCATCACAGGACATGGAAGGCCCTCTCAGTCTGCTTACCCCAAGCTTATTCCGACTTCTTTTCTAACATAAAGACTCCCGCTGCTCGCAGAGCCGTTTACTCATTCCCAGACACACCTGGCCTTTTCCAGGATGACTTTGCTCCGGCCACTCACCTAGCATGGCTGTCACAGTCGATCTCTTTAGTGTTTCTGATAACTCTGTTTTAAGTTTTTTGAAAAATTTCCCCACCACTGATTCTTCTCCACAGTCCCCCGCCCCCATACATGTGTCATGTCATACACTGACAGTGTCTGACACGAAGAGCCCCATACATATGTGCCCACCAGTAGAGTCACCCTATTCACGATGCTGCACACCCTCTCTTCCTGTATTGGGCAGCCGACTTTGTCTAGTTACACTCTTATTTCTCTATTACCTCATTTCTAATAGAAGACTTTGCTCTGGTTTAAGACATTCATGAGATCAAAACACACTCATATTTTTTCCTGCTGTTCTTAATCTCTGTAGTGATGTTTGATATCATCAATTGATTGTTCAATGATCTAAGACTGGAGTTTAGTTTTTTTTAAGGAAGGTAGAGAAGCAACAGTCTATATGGTAATGTATAGAAGCACTTAGCATGGTATTTGACAGACCAAGTGTTCTATAAATACAGGATGAGGAATGGTTATAACACTGAGGATGTCTTCAAAAGCAGTGACGACTTCCAGGTCAGCATCCCAATCCCTGAAAACGCTATAAGAGATGAGGGAGAGGTGGTGCAATCAAAACCATAGGTTCATCTTTTTGTCCCGAGTACCAATGGGACAGAGAGTGAAGTTAGACTTTTACTGCTTACTGCCTATGAAAGGGTCTTAACTAAATCTACAGCCCTTCCTTTAAGGTGTGCAAAAACAGGACACAGGGAGGAGTCTGGTGGATTGTTCATAGAAAATTAATAAGATGCCTCTGTGCAAACAGAGAGGGTATGGGGAGGTGATCTAAAAACCATTCTCACATCTTCATAAGACAAGCTGCTTCTTCTTCCACCAGGGTAGCCTTTCCCCCAGTTTGTATAATGAACTCCTCGTCCATCTGTCCAAAGGAATGTGTGTTCTGAATTGACATCATTCAGCCCGGTCCAGGCATTAAAAGTGGAGTCTTTCATATGATAGGTAATAAATGCTGAAAGAAAGAATACAAGGTGATTTCAAACTTGGGATAGTAAGCAGTCCAAACACACACACACACACACACACACACACACAAAATACGTTAATTTCAGAATACTGGGCATATAAGTCAAGCCTTTTTGTTACTATTTCCAAACAGAAAGCATGAACATAGACAGTCTAATCTTCATAGCACATCAGCAATTTAGTTTTGAACTTCGAAATTTTTCCTATGACTCTGGACTGTATATAACGACTCCAGATAGTTGGGACAGCTATATTCCACCCAGCAGCACCAGAGAAGAGCTAAATGAGTCTCGAATTCATCCAGCATCCCCTCTTCATATTGGGTACTTCAATATGGGCTCTTGCTGCCTATTGGTCTACAAAAGGAGCATATTCATCTAATTCATTAAAATTCAGCCTACTCAGCTTATAATGCTACATTGTGTTTTCATTTTTAGGAGTTTTTTTTTTTACTGATTTTATTAAGCTATACATTTTCCTATGCTCCCTTCCCTTTCTCTCCCCTCCCCTTCAACCCTCTCCCATGGTCCCCATGCTCCCAATTTACTCAGGAAATCTTGTCTTTTTTTACTTCTCATGTAGATTAGATCATGTGCATCACTATTAGGGTCCTCATTGTCATCTAGGTTCTCTGGGATTGCGAATTGTAAGCTGGTTTTCTTTAATTTATGTTTAAAAAACACTTATGAGTAAGAACATATAAAACTGTCTTTCTGGGTCTGGGTTACCTCACTCAATATGATGTTTTCTAGTTCCATCCATTTGCCTGCAAAATTCAAGATGTTTTTTTTTCTGCTGTGTAGTACTCCATTGTGTAAATGTGCCATATTTTCCTTATCCATTCTTTGGTCGTGGGGCAACTAGGTTGTTTCCAGGTTCTGGTTATGACAAACAATGCTGCTAAGAAGATAGTTGATTGGGGTGTGTGTGTGTGTGTGTGTGTGTGTGTGTGTGTGTGTGTGTGTGTGTGTTTGAACTTGAATGTAATGGTCACATGTGTTGGGGTGCCTACAGAGACCAGGAGAGGATGTGGGATTCCTTGGACCTGGAGCACAGGTGGTACAGAACTGTAGACCCAGCATTCTGGAGGCTGAGGCAGCAGGATCATAAGTTTAGTATCCTCTGAACTACAGAATGAATTTAAGATCATCCTGGGCAATCTAACATGACCCTATCTCAAATATAAGATGAGGAGGTAACTGAGGATACAACATGGGCATGGCCCTGGTTTCAATTATCAACTGTCCTGACTCTATAAATAAAATAATCTGATGGCAATAATTAGAGAAGAATTTCCAACCATAAGGTTCTGAAAATCAACGCCATTTATCAAAGCAAGAAACACCCTGTTCCCAAATTTTCAGTATCACAGGATACCCAAGCAAGGGTTACCTAATTGGTATCTGTCCAGGCAAGCGGTTCCTGGGGGCCATTGGCTGCCTAATAAGGGATGCACTGACCCTGACATCCTTAAGCTAAAGGGCTCACATCATAGAAATAGAAGATCTAGAGTATACAGAATACTACAGCTTTTTGTTGTATCAGTAATTCTGTGGCAGACAGGACAGGAACAGACATCCAGAACAACAAAAGATTTCAGTGTCCATAAGCCCGGTACCTTCCTTTCACCCTGCCCCATGCCTCTAACAGCAACTGCCTCTTGAACCCACCATCCACACCTGAGTCAGGACTGCCAGCTAGACAGACTGTCTACTACAGCAGCAACATATGTCCCCTGAAAATGGACAAGAAATGGAATGGCTCAGCATTTGAGTCCTCTGATAGAAAATGCAAAACAGGGGGCTAGAGAGGGGGTTCTATGGTTAAGGGTACCTGCTACATTTTCAGAAGATCAATGTTCAGTCCCTGGTGTCTACACTGGGTCGTTTACAACTACCTGTAACTCTAGCCTCAAAGGATCCAACACCTGCTTCTGGCCTCTGCAGGCAGTCCTATGCATGCATGTGGCTTTCACACACAGATAAAAATAAATCTTATTTTAAAAGTGCAGAATAAAGTCTTCAGAAACATAATCACTTGCTTGCACATGAACAAACCATTCTGCAGAACAGTCCATGCTAAATCAGTGTTGGGCTTTCAAATAGGAGAGCCTTGCTCAGACAGACTTTTTCTCAATTAATTAAAAATAAAAATACCCCCAAACGTTCTTCTTCCAATATTCTTTAGTGAACTAAGAGCAAAGATTGATATTCATTTTGGTTTTAATTGTTTCCTAAATAAGATCGGAACTTTTGCCTTACGCTCAATTTGAAAAGCGGTGTGGAACAGCTCTATCAGGGAGCATACAGCACTGACTTCTTATGCCAACAGCCACATTAAGAATTCAACAACATGCATCTGTTTTGCCAGGAATAATGTTATTTTATCTGAAAATTGTTTCCTTCTGCACGTCTCTGCTGCTCAGGTTCTAATTCTGTTATGCCAGGAACCAGCACTTTGTGGTGGACAGAGGAAGTCCATTACTGTGTTTCTCTGCGGGGGTAGCTGAGGCAATACACGTGGTAAGCCAGCTCGAGAAACGCGAATGCTCTGTTCTCGTATCGGGTGTCGTGGTTTGACCCTTTGCTTTGGGTGTCTGAACAGCTGGTGAACTTGTCAAAGATTCCTGTGGAAGCTTGGTTGGTTCCATGTAGAATGTGTTTGAAGAGAATGCACATCTGCGCATTAACAGAGCAAGCATCTGCGAGGGCAACGCAAAGGTTTCCAGGTCTCTTTTCCTGTGCTTATTCCAAATTTTAAATATTGATTATGAAAATTAAAAATGCTCTGTGGATGGAGATAGGAAACAGTAAGAGTGGGGACTCAAGTTTGGTTCTTCTACACCATGGGAAAGCAAGATGTGATGATATACTTGCCTGTAATCTCTCTCTCTCCTTCTGTCTCTCTCTCTCTCTCTCTCTCTCTCTCTCTCTCTCTCTCACACACACACACACACACACACACACACACACAGACACCTATCCAACTAAAAGAGATGTTAGAGATTATCTAGTCTATTTTTTTCCTACAACCTTCTTATGAATTTAAAAACACAGCAAACCTCTATTGGACTTTTTCTGTACACAGCGTGCTGGCCAGTATATGTGGCTCTACGGTGTCCTCTTGAGCATGTCCAACTTAAACATTTCAAAATTCTAGGTGAACCTAGTCCGCCTTGTGAGACAATGTATCTCATCAGTCCTGGCTACTGACACAGCTTTCTGGTTTTGAACTTCACTGTATTTCCCCGCAACTGTCACTCAATGGCCCAGCGCTTCCTCTTAGGTCCAAATAGGGTGACCCTTCAAAAACCATGTGTTCTCTTTCTCAAAGTGTTTACCCTGAGGGTCTCTGGTCCATGACAGAATTGCTGTGGCTTCCAAACCCTACAATGGTTAGGTCTGAATCTTCTGAACTTGTTCCACGTCCTCCTTGAAGCACAAATCATAACTTAACTAGCATACCTATTCAGCAAGGGAAGTCCCCCAAAGTCATGCAAGCATGGTCAGTGCCTTTCCGTCTGTGTAGAAGAAAGTCTGTGTGTCCATGCATGTGGGCATGTGAATTTGGACCAGGTGGTTCCTTTGTGTTTCTCCTCAGGAACCAGCCACCTGGGGTTTTTTGAAAATGGGTCCCTTACTGGCCTAGAGACTGTAGGTTTCATAAGGCTGGCTAGCCAGGAAATCGTTAGGATTTTTCCTTTATCTACCAGTGTTGGGACTTAACACGTATGTCACCACCCCAGGTTCTGAACACAGGTGACCTCAGGGCCCCATGCTTGTGCGGATGCTCCTTACTGACTGAGCTGTCTCCCAGCTCCAGTCTCTGTTAACAGAAGAACGACCTTCACAGTTTTCTGTGGCTGTGGTGAATGTTCTCTTGCCAGACACTTCCATAGCTCCAGCTCAGCCTGTGTCTCATCAAAAGTTTTTTCCTGCATTTGTTCAAAGTTCACATTGAGACCTCAGTTTTATCTAACGTTAAACAAAATCACTCTTAACATGGAATTTATAGGATTTTCCCCACTGGCTCCTTTTCTAGAAAAATTTAAGAGTCAGTTATGACAAGCAATAGTCTATCTCTTTAAAGGCAAATTTACATACACATGCATTACTGACAGGAACATAACTGCACACCTTGCTCTTTCGCGCTCTCTATGGACACCAGGTTTCCTTTAAGGGCTATGCAATCCTTTCGTGCATCTTTCCAGTTTTTCTTTTCCTCTTCAGCAAATCCAAAAATTTTAAAGCACTGTGGAAGGGGAGAACAAAGGTTTTAGCTATGGATAACAAACATCACATCAAGGAATCAAATTATTCATGAAAATCCTTGCTAAATGCAATTTTCTCGGGACCAGATGAGGATTAAAAATAAGTCAGCTTAAGAGGCCAAAGGTTTTCTTTGCAGAGTTTTACTTTTCCCTTGAGATAAAGGGTACTGCTCTTTAGATAATATCTCAAATATTTACTTTCCATTTAGAATTTGTGATAGGCATCTCCCGTTTTTCTTATAAAAATAATCCTAGCTTGATGAAGTATGAAGAAAGCATGAAGACTGCCATTTGTCACTGTTCCACAATGAACAGCGATGTTGGGGTTTGGGGGGATGCTCCCCAGAGGCACTTGGTCCCCAACTGATGGTACCAGTTTTTGAAGAATATGTAGTCTTTGGGACATGGGCCCAGCTGGTAGATGTAGGACACTAGAGGTGGACCTTCAGGTGTACAGCTGGACCCTCTTTCAGTCCTTTGCTTTCCCACCCACTAAGGTGTGAGGAGCCTCTACCATATGCTTCCACCTCCATGGAGTCATTTTGCTCCACCTGTTCTGCTCTGATAGACTCAGTCCTCTAAGTAGGGAGCCAGAATCTCTCCTATTTCTACTGTGTATCTTGTTACACCAACAAAGAAAGCAACTGATACAAATGCCAAGACTGTGATTAGCTTCCCTGATACCTTGTTGTTGTACAAATGCCAACCTTCCTTGCAGCCCCCTGGTGTTGGGGGTGTGGTAGGAATGGCGGTGGCATTGATGCTGCTATTATGTCGCTGGCAGATGAAGTTATTTGGAAAACCACAGTTGATGTCATTCCAGAATCCTGCAGAGGAGAAGAGCTAAGGTACATCTATATTCTCTTAGGTAAAACATACCTTCAAAGACACAATATCCAAGAAGGAGCCTCAAAAACATGGTTCTGAATAAATTTCCCTTACTTTTATACATTACTAAAAGAGCCTTTGGAATATCCCTCTCACTGTTCCACTTAGCTCATAAGAGTTCTTTTTTTTTTTGTAGAAAGATTTCTATATGCTGAGCAGGATCTTGGTGTTGCACGTATATTATTAAATTATTAATTATCAACAATCAATCTAAAAATATTTAGTATGTGTTCAGCTATAGGTGATACTTCATATAATCTAGCCAACAAAAGACGAATTACATCAACATTCCCATTTCATGGGATGAAAAAGACTAGAGAGAGAGAAAGGTCGTTATGAGCACAGTCTAGGTCTTTTCTCACTTAAGAACATTAAAAATGTTTCACAATTTGGAAGAAATAGGATGAAGTGTCATCTTTTAACTTACTCATGAGTATCCTATTAAATTTACTTTTGCAAACTGAACCGTTATCTTGATAAAATTGGGAGTCTCTGTTGGTTCCTATGTAAGTGCACTGCTTGTTACTGTCAACCTAAAGATACAAGGAATGCAGCACATCACACCCCAAAGCAAGTTCAGTAAGATACATTCATGATCTACCTGAGTTTGTGTACATGGTTACACAGTTCTCATCGTCGTTGGCAAAGTTGGGTTCCCCTGTAGCCCAAGCCACAAAATCGACTTTGCTTCCATCCATCCAGCTGGAAAAGAAAATTGAAACATTTTTCAGCAGTTCAGTCACAAAAGTGACTGGCTACAACTTAGAGATGGAGAAGGACAAGCGCATCAAGATGAAGGGAGCATAGCTTGCTTAACAAACAGAAGGGGAAACAAGAGGAACTCCCAAATGCCTGTACTTGCATACCTTGTATTCCTCTGCAGTAATTCTGATGCACTCGGGTCAAGACCACAAACAACCACAGTTAGATTTAATCTTGTAAACTATAATCTGTCTTTATTTTGGGATTCCATACTCTACTAAAGAATCTACTAAGAAGATGCCCTAGAATGGTGTGAATACTGAATGCTGGTCCACCCTCTTTGCTCTCTTCAGAACAAGCTCCTGATAGACCTGAAGAGGTATGTATGTATATGTATGTATGCATGCATGAATGTATGCATGTGTATACACACACACACACATATATATACATATATATATATATGTATGTATATATATATATATCCTGATTAGTCTGGAAGCCAACAGCAAAATTCCTTCCACAGTACTCTTCAATCATGATTTCCACACAATTTAACTACCTAAAATAGGGGCAACAAATACAGAATTTCTTGTTAGCTTCATTCTGAGTCTTTTGCTTATTCTGTTTTTAATCACAATGTGGGTGAGACAATGACTATTTTCATAAGTTACAGAAATGCAAGGTCTCTGAAAACTGATCAGAAGAGAAATCACAACAATCATCCCTCCTATTTTAGAGATGATCAAATGGGTGTTGGTCCATAGGGACATCCAATCTCTCTGTTTCCTAGAAATTACAAGCTTGACTTTAGGTCTCCATTGGTCAGAGAGAGAAATAAAAGTTACACAGAATGTATGTCACTAAGACAGCTGTATGAAGAACAGATAGATTCATCTGCTCTTGGAATTCAGGAGGACGTTTTAATGAACAAGAAAGAAATCCCCAAGATAGAATAGTTCCCTCCTTCCAGCTCAGCCATTCACGTTCCTGGTGGCTAACGAAGCAGCATGTCTGCTCTTCCGAGAGCAAAGTTTCACAGTCAACTTGAATACATTGCTGTAAGCTGGAGCAAAGAAAAGGGGGCATTCAGTTCTGTGTACCAGCACTGGTCCAAAAAGGATCGCATTTTTAAAAATAAATTCAGTATTCACCTCTACTTACCACATTTTCTTAGTCAATGATTTACTGATGGCTGAGGACCCTAAAATAAAAACTAACTTTGTGAAGTTAAATCCAATTATGTGCTTTTAGATAATTAATAGCACTGAAATTCTTAATAGAATACTCTTAAATAGGTTTCCTTTCATATTTTAGAGGGTTTTTCCTTTTGAGATTCAGATTGCCATAGAACATGTAATGCATTCAGCAAGAAAAGGTCTCAAAACAATCCCTAGGTGTTTACTGGTTCTTTATCATAAAGCACTTTAGATTGATTTACTTACATGAACTTTTTATCCAAGCTGATCAACAAGCCAATAAAATATGGTGACTGTCCGTCGTTCTTGTTCATCTAGAACATGAAAGTTTACATATACAGTTACAGTCATCCACTAAGCAGTTTCTCAGACAAAACCTACACATTAGTAAAGCTACAGTGTTTTCCAAGGAAGAACTCATGCAGAAACACTGTATAATTATATGCATGAAGATGAAAAGAATGTTCTCACAATGCAATAATCTCTGTTTATAAAGCAAATGTCTTAAGTCATTCATTATAATATCAAATGTTTATTGCAGTTGGTGGCTGGAAACCCTTTTAAAAATAGGCAATGGAGAGAAAAATGTAGAGCTCAGTAAAAATTTTTTTAAAAAAGCAGTGGGGGCTGGGAGGTGATGGTACATGCCTTTAATGCCAGCACTCAGGAGGCAGAGGCAGGAGGATTTCTGTGAGTTCAAGGCCAGTCTAACCTACAAGAGCTAGTCCCAGGACAGGTTCCAAAGCTACAGAGAAACCTGTCATGAAAAATAGAATAAATAAATAAATAAATAAATAAATAAATAAAGGCAGTGGGATTTGTACATCACAAGAAACACTTTTTCACAGCCAAGAATTTAATATGTAGCATCTATTACAGTAGGTATTTGTGCAACATTAGGCTGTATTCTGAGAGTTTCAAAGTGAAGCATATCCACAAAGATGATAATGTAATCTATATCTTCATATCCTTGTACTTAAGTGCACTTTTCCTTTAAAAACTGATAAATTCATTTTCTGCTATTCTCCCCACTTCGTCTCTGGCAAATGATAA
Organism: Myodes glareolus; assembly: GCF_982192425.1. Lineage (NCBI taxonomy): Eukaryota > Metazoa > Chordata > Mammalia > Rodentia > Cricetidae > Myodes > Myodes glareolus. The sequence goes on from NC_142039.1 coordinate 12,847,309, forward strand.
GGAAGTCACACGTAGAGTTCTGTTTGTGTTTCTGTTTTAGTGGAAAGTTACTCAGTCAAGCACTAGGGGAAAACATTACCCTTTCAGGAATAGCTGACAATCTGGATACAACTGAGATTTGTATAAGAATAACAAATATCTATTCACTAATAAGTTTATCCTAGCAAGATAGACTTTTAATTAGTAATCATGCTGCTTATTATGCATGTGGTCTAGGATTAAGACATAATTAGTTAAGATATAATCCTTGAAAATTAAATTCACAAACTCAAAGGGATTGTCACAATGCTTAGACTTACGGCCCTGTCTCAAGGTCCCAGGAATTTTAATCATTTACCCTCAACTTCAAATTTAGTACATAAATTGAAAGTATATTCTCAGGTACCAAATTCAGAGATTATCTCTATAGCATGCTGTTCTCAGGTATGAGTTTCAGGGATCATCCTTGTTTATAGCATATTGTTCTAAGGTACCAAGTTCAGGGATCATCCTTGTTTATAACATGTTGTTCTCAGGTACGAGTTTCAGGGATCATCCTTGTTTATAGCATGTTGTTCTAAGGTACCAGTTTCAGGGATCATCTCTGTTTATAGCACGTTCTCCTCTTAACAATGCTCTTACATATTTCCACAGGAACTTCTTTTCACTTTCACTTTTAATAGTAGCGAGATCACCAAAATTCTTCTTGCAAAATGCCCGTGCGTTGTCCATGGTTTCCTTCTCCTTGCTAAAATAATACTGATAGTCTTTGTAGATAACCCATCCATCTTCAGTAACCGGTGGATCTGTTGAAAGAGAGTCATAGGAAAAGACGATATTTTTTATTTAGATAAATTAAGGAATACGGTAAGGAGGGGAGAGATCTAAAATAGGAACAACTGTCAGATTCCAGACTGTGCAGAGTGTCACAGTCAGGGGTAGGCTGACTGTTCCATGCCAAATACCTATATCTACCTTCCGACAATCCTATAAAGACTGACCTGTCTCTCTTCCTAAGTAAGACTCATGGGTTGCTAGTGGGTAGAACTCCTGGCATTAATTTCATTGGCAGAAAAGCCTAGCTAGGAAGACTAGATGCCTGTGATGTTTGAAGATGAAGACATGAAGGCTATGAAAACTCAGATTTCAGCCCACTACAAAAAGAAAAAGAAAAAGAAATGACTTCTTTTTAACATTTATTCATTTATTCATTATTTTATGTATATGAGTGCTCTGTCTTCATGCACAAAAGAAGGGGAAACAGATCCCATTACAAATGGTTGTGAGTCACCATGTGGGTGCTGGGAAGTAAACTCAAGACCTCTGGAAGAGTAGCCAGAGCTCTTAACTGCTGAGCCATTTTATTCACAGCAGAATTGGAGTACCAAGCAGTTCCTTCATGAAGAAGGAGGCTTCTAAGACTTCTTTCAAAGCATGAAATTTTACGTTTCTATATTGCAAAAGGTTACAAAGACATTTTCGACCTAATTCTAGGAGCCTATGTACCTCAGATTACAATGTAAAGGACTTTGTAAATGTGATTATACGGATCCTGAGAAGGGAAGATTATCCTGGATTATCTCGGTGGGTTTTAAAACTAATGCAAGTGCCCTCAGAGAAGGAGGCAGAAGGGAAGGTCCAATACACAAGGAGGCAATGCGACCGCTGAACCAAGAAGCTACAAGGCTGGTGTGAAGAAGGAACCAGGGGGCATTTAGAAAAGAATTCAAGGAACATAGTGAAGGCAACTGACCAGAACCTCTGCAGGGTGTGGTCCTGTGAGTGAAGGTTTGTACTTTGACTCAGAAGAACCAATTTCAGATTCCTGACTTCCAGAACTTTCAGTGACTAACAGTGCTGTTTTGAGCCATCAAGCTACAATTCATTGGCTGCGGGCGACAGAAAACCCTGGGTCCTTGGACTTTACTCACGAAGTCACAGGGAATCACGTCAGCAGGGCAACCGGTGTGTGTGCTCTGCTTTCTGGAGACAAAACTCCAGCCTTTCATGAAATTCTCTAAGATACTAAGATCTCTGCCCGCCATCCTCCCAGGGTATTTTTTTTTTTCATTAGAAAGAGAAAGGCGTCAGAAAAGGCTATAATAAAGAAATCAGAAAACACAGAGACACCTACTGTCTTGAGGAGCGGGTGTGGGCTCAGGTAACAATGTTTTCCCTGTAAAATAAGAACAACATATAGAGTTACCAAGCATCTGCTAGTACCATTCCTCGAATTTCCTGTGTCAATAAAACCTTGACAGTTTTCCACACTTGTCCCCGTTCTTCCCTCCGATCCACACCACACTGTGGGGAAGGAATGAAAGGAAAAAGGAAGAACTGTAGCCTATATAAATTGAATAGTGGCCAGCATAAGTGGGAAGGCATTTCCTAGGGCCCAAATAGTGCCATATAAAGGAAATAAAAGAACATTAATTTTAGAATCATGGAGCCCAGTTTCCAATCCGAGGCACAGGATTAAACTGCTTGGTCTTCATCCCAGCCCCTCCAATTACAATAAGGGATTAACAATGTCTGTAAACAGCACAGAAAAATTTAAACTGCTGATATGTGGTCAGTGTTCACTACGTAACAATTTTCCACATAGATATTTTAGTAGCGGTTATGAAATAATGTACAGTTCATAATCTGAAAGTATTGGATGTGAGTCATATATGGATAAGTCACAAATACATTCTTCTTAAAGAATCTTTTCTTATTAAATGTATGTCTTACTGGAATTTTTAAAAGGTAATTTTTTCTTTCTGGATTTTGTTGGAATCCAGGGCATGGGTAATAGCCTCCTAGATAACATTCCTCTATCTGCCAGAGTAAAACAAAGCTACCAACAACATAAAAAGGCCACTGCGAGCCACTGGCAGGAGGAGACCCTTCTAAAATGCAGCCTACTGAGTCCTCTTCTCTGGAAACTCGGGACGCTAATCCCGACTAAGGAAACATGTGCATACAGCCAGCAGAGGGCAGTACCGAGCAGGCCTCTTAACTGTACAATGAGGCCATGATTCCCCAACAGCAGAGGGCAATGTGGTTCTGCTCATCTACTGCAATAGGGTCAATGTACTTACGTTCTGAGTCCAGGGTGAGCTTCCCCATTTCCTGCTTTGTCCTAACCCAGCTCCTCTTGCCTCAGTTCCTGACCTGGCTTTGCGGTAATTCCCAAGTCACCTAAATAATAACACGGTGCTTCCTGTAACACCAGGGGCTTCCTCACACTGCTGGTTCTTAGTGGGTGTTTTGAACATTAGAATATTCTGACTTGGAGGGGGCATCTACCTGAGTCAGGGACAAAGTAGACGATCAGAGGGTGCAAGTTCCAGAAAGCGAAACTGCATTGCCTGATTCCCACTCGCCCCTGCAGCGGCAGAGTGTGGCCAGAGTCCCAGCTGCTGGTGGGAACATTTCTGAGGACATGACTCTCATCCAGGATTCTCGGGTGGCCTTTTGATCTTCTGTTCCTTTGGAACATTTATCTGTACTCAACGCCTTCATTCTTATCCTGTGAAATAAGGGCCTGACACTTCCCTGATGCTGGTATTTTTGTTTGTTGTTTGTTTGTGCCAACGGAGGGAACATATTGGGGGGTCAAAAAACTAGCTCTGTGATCCAAGAGAAGCGGGGGAAGGGTTCGTACCTTTTTGTATCTGACAAATCCAGTTGCTGAGGTGTTCACAGTTAATATCATTCCAGGACATACCAGGGTCGCCTTTCAGTTCACCACAGTATTCAACATTTTGGTAATTATTTGGCTCACCATAAGCCCAATTTTCATAGGAAACCTATATTGGAAACATTATACTCTATATTAGCCACAAAGCCAGGGTGCTATGCTGTGTTAGAAACATTAGGCTACAGATATTAATCATATATAGCACATCAGTGCAAATCCAAATGGAAAAATAGATGCTTGAATTTTTTCATTCATTTGCTTTAACTTTTTAGCTCTGGAAGAACATTTTATGGACATGTGTGAGGAAGAAACAGTTTTTATTACATGGAAACTTCTGAAGCTGACTAGAGTAGGGAATTGATTCTTATAACATTTTCTTTATTCTCATTAAACAGAAGTGGATCCAGGGGCTACAGAAGGGGGATTTATATATAGGAAAAAGTTAGCAAGGAACTTCCACTTCTCAGCCAGCAGTTGTAATTTCCTAAATTTACAGGCCATTCTTAAGGGATAGTATTTCAGTAAGTTGTTGGAAGCTTTCCCTCCATTACACAAGCTACAGAAAAATAATTAACTCTTCTTAAAGAAGAAAAGGGGCTTATAAAGCGTGGCTGACAGAACAACCATCCTTTGCCAAAGCTGGTTGCCAAAGAACAAGGGAGACATGCTGGGGCCCTGGGTTTGGTAATTTGGGTTTTGATAGTTTTCACTGTCTGAAGGGTTTTGGATCAAGCATTACGATCTGTTTTTATAAACACAAACATGGAATCCAAACATCAATGCAACTACCAAATAAAACACCTCACTAAGACTTGAACGATGCTTGTGGGCTCTGAGGAGGCACTGATATTATAAAATATCCTTTCCCATGATGACCAGGGCTGCTAAATGTTGCCAGCAAAAGCCAGAGCTCCCCACTTCTCAAATCTGGAGCAGTGTGACTGACTCTAATGGCTACCAAAACTGTAATGCTACCAAGTCCAGTAGCGCCGAGCTAAAGGCCCCGGCAGAACATCTGTGAAGACGTTCAACCTACATGCTGAGTTTGTACAGAACGGAGCTATTTTATAGAAAGTGGTGATTGACTTCTCATTCTTTATGGTATTTTTATCCCCTTAGCTTAGAGTACATGGAGACCAGGGCTGGGCAGTGAGTGTGCACTGCACTTGTGTTTATTTTGCATCAAAAATTATCTTAATTACTTACCTTGATAAAACATCAGTTAAATCAAATGATAATAGCAAAATAAATACATTACAAGGGGAGAAAATGATGCATTTAAAACTACTTACAGGAGAACCATCGCTCCAGGTGAACCCCTCTGAAGGACTTCCGTAGGTCAGTCCCACCCAAAACAGCTCATGGTAGCTTCCACTGGTCCTGCAACATGCAGAGGAAGTACATGCTGTGTTCTGAAAGAACTTTAGTCATTCAAAGGACCATCAAGAGTTGATAGGTACTTCTGAAACAGGTTTTTAGATCATCCATAAGCAAAAAGATTAATAACTAAGTGTGTTTTACAGAAGATGTCTCTGATGGCTAACACTGTCCACTTGATGGGTTCTAGAATTATCTAGCAAACAAGTCTCTGGTCACATTCACAAGGGATGATCTAGATTTTGTGAGTCTTCAGACATGTCTGTGAGGGATTATCTTGATTAGATTGAAGTGGGTAGACATGCCCTAAAAGTGGGTGGCACCGTCACCTGGACTGGTGTCTTACACTACATAATGGGAAAGCAAGCTGAGCATCCCATTTATCTCCTGCTTTCTGACTGCAATGTGATGTGAGCAGCCGGTCTCCCTGTGATTAGGCTTCGCCAGGATGAAGTAAACCACTTCTTAGGCTATATGCCAAAATAAACTCTGTCACTCTTAAGTCATACCACAGCAAAAGTGACAAAGAGAATGTGAATTTGGGCCCCACTCATCAATACCCTGAAAACTGATCATTTTAGGGGTATCATAGTAAAGCATTGAAAGATGGCCATCAATTCAGGTAAGTACTGAAGGTCTTATGCGTTTACAGAGTGACTGACTCCAAGATTTATAACTATTAAAGGGTTTTGAAATGAAATTTAATCAAAAAGAGCCTATGGATTTGTGAAGTGATACAGAAATGTGAATATTTTCTCAGCATCATAGCCACCAAATAGGTAACAGACAGAAGTGCTATAGGGAAGAGGGACTCACATGATCAGCCGCCATATCACTTGCTGTTCTTCTTTATTCTTAATGCTCGCTAGCTCTCCACCCATAGCCCTGCAGAAATCTCGAGATTCAAACCAGGTCTTCTTCTCATGTTTGCCTTTCGCATACAGCTACAGAAAAGGTTTTGGAAATGGCTTTACATGTGGTAACTTAGCAAATTAAGATAAATAAATCATCTACCTTCAATGAAGTTTCTTTTATAGAAAAAGCAAGCAATGCAATGGTCTTAAACAAGGCAGGTCTCCTGGTTGAAAATCAATTTATGAGTGCCTACTTGGATAGCTAGACATGGGCCAGTGCTAGGGGTTATGGTTTCATTGAGAAAGCATTAGAAAATAAAAGCAGTTTAAAGCACAGGAGAAGTTAGATTAAAATATTGCAAACTGAACACGTGCAGACTGGGTATACAGCTCATTGTGGAAGAGAGGGAAAGTAATTTGGGGAAGTATGAAAAATTGCTTTGGGACACAAAAAATAACATTTTGATACTAAATAAACACGAATAAGCAAATCGCTGTTCCCTCTGTTATCCTGTTTAGTTTGAACAATGACTATCCTGGCAAGCTTTCAGCAATGTTGGTGTCCTTCAAAAACTGCGTCTCTTTTCCCCAAGTTTACACATTTTCCAACTATCAGAACACATCCCATAGCAGACTCTCACTGACAGAAATGGCCAAGAGTTAAACTAAATTTTACGAACCGTGTAACAAAGTACTAGGTCTTAATACTTATGTGCAGGGGACTGTAAATAGGATCTAGGATGGTAGTGTAGGACATGCTGGACGATGCAGGAGCTAGTTAACTGTAGCAGGGAAAGGAAGGGACTCATGGCTAAAATGGTAAGTGGCTCACGTGTTGGAGTGAGACAGGATTCAGGCAAAAAGAGATGTTACGGATGGGAAACAGACAAGAGGAGGGACAGGGCCTTGAGCTAGTGATGCTAGGCCCGCTAGTCTGAAGACCTGGAGCCCTTGAGGAACTATGGAAGGCATCACTATCTTCTCGTGCATCTTCTAAGGCACCTAAGCAGAACAGATGAAGATAACGGCTAAGAAGGCCTACCTAGTCCAGGAAAAAGCCTAGACCATGCCACAGAGTTAATGACAATCAGTGCAGTTACTTCGTGATGGCTGTTGAGAGTCAAGAAGTGTTTGGACCAGTGATCATCACATTGCATGGATGGAGACAGCGGCAGCAGCCAGTGGCTGGCAGCTGCAGAAAGTCAAGGTCGATAACTAGCAAAGCAGATGTCAAGAATGAATAAAGAGAGGCCCCGCCCCCCGACCCACTGCTAATTGGGTTGGCTGCCCAAGAACAGGACATGACCATCTCTCCACAGAGAGTGGGGTCATCTAATTGGTCAACTAAAGAAATTACCTTAGTCTTTGTCCGGGTTCTGCCACAGAGCTACAAAATCCCCTGAACAAAGAAGTTCAACTGTTTTTCCTCTTTGGGGAACCCTTGCCCTCTCGGGAGTTACTCTCACGTTGCCCTTTTTAAAAAAAAAAAAAATATTTTTGCTTTCTTCAATTTCTCATTTTTCTATAATTCCCCTTAGAAAAGCGTGTTTCTGTTTCTGCATAACCCCACAAATAGCTTCATCTTTTCCTTCTGCTGGCATTGAGACATAAAAATCAGGAGTTATTCTCCCAGGTCAATTTTTGGTGACTGTCCTCAGGTCAAGGATACCTGGGCCAAGAAAGATACAACGTCTCTCAAAAACTGCATCAGTGCCTGTATGTAAACAGTTCAGGAGCTCACTGGAGCCACTGATTTTTCCATGTTTTTCCTCTGTTATTCTTCGTGAGTCAGGGCTCTCAGCACCACAGGCTTGCGAAAGAGGGGGTTAGTGTCCTATGCGTGTGGCCGCCTTGGCAGTTAATGCCTACACCTTGTCCTGGGAATGACTTAAGCTCCATGAGTAAGTGAACCCTCTGTGACGAGTGGGTGGGGATTGGGATGGGGGAAGAAGGAGGGGTGGCAGAAGAGGAGTGGGGAGAACTGGGGTTGGCATGTAAAATGAAAAAAAAAAAATGCTTCCGCAAGAGCAGGTCCCCAACCCTACCTCAGCTCCTACACCTTAATTCTGGTTCTGGTTTCCTTAACTATACACTGAATTTAATTAATTCCCACATCTTAGTATTTATAGGGATAGTTTGTACATATGTAAACCAACACTAATCCAAATCTTTCTGAAACCACATAATTCATACCGATGCGCATAATCGGATCTGGTGAACATCCGAGTTTTGTTACTACTGGAACTCCTAGTTCCCAGCATGGCTACAGAAATTCTACTGTAGTAAACCCCCACAGCCTGTTACCTTCAGGCATTTGTATGATGGTAGGTCTAGCATTGGAATAATGATGTGAAATCTCCAGAACTGATTTTATAAATCCTCTCTTATATTGGCCCCATATATTCCTTTCAGGAGAATTATATGATAAGCTCTGACCAGCCAAACTAGGTTAAACACCTCACAGATCCGCGAATCTATTAATAGGGGTGACCAGCTCAACTAGACACGCCGTGCCCTTCTTGGGTTGGAGCTCAGACAACTTCATCTTCTCACAAGTTATTGCGTTCTTTACTCAGCACTAGAAATGGCCCCCTGTGCCTCTCACACACTAAGCAAGGACTCTACCCCTGAGCTACAACCCTAGGCTCTGACTGAATCCTTCCTCTATCTCACCAAACTGTCTCCTGAAGTGAGTCAGGGCCATGTGCCTCTGAAAGGGATTGAACAATAGAGGTCTTGAGAATAAGACTTTACCATTAAATAGTAAAGACATTTCTATATTAAAATAAATCTAAACTTTTCTTTGACGATTATGGCAACATCCTTATTCCATTAGAGATGTGATTTTTTTTTTGTTTGTTTTGCTTTTGTTTCTGGTCTTGTTCTTATTTGTGTTTGACTGCTTGCTTATTTTAATGAACTTGGTGGCAAAAGGAGAAAACAGAGGGTTCGATCTAAGAATATATAAAAATAATGGCAGAATACATTTAAAGGCATTGAGGGGCTTCGTACTTGCAATACTTTGATCTTCCTTCACTACAGTCGTTAAGGGCTAAATCAAATAGTGAAGCGGGAGCGCTGTAATGCTGATGCAGCATGATCATAAACCAGCTTATCATTCAAGTTGGCTTAAAGCCCAGGCTTGAAGGCAAGGGCACATGTGAGACCCCAGAAGTTACAGAAAGGAGGAACAAATTCTTCAACAAAATGAAAATCGCAAGCACAGGACAGGGTTGGAAAGCCATGAGAAATATAGGAGAAGTAGAGAGGAAAAGACAACAATGAAGCAGATGATGTCACAGGTAAGATCCAGTCTGTGCTGTGGCCTCTGTTTCCGGGTCTCGGTGAGTGAGTCATTTGTATCTATCCAAGGCACTCCCCATCAATAAAACCAGATTAAAATTTCTGCAAGAGGAACCTGAGTTGCAAGCTTTATTTTTTGTTTGTTTGTTTGTTTTTAGTTCTCGAGTATTTCAAATATTTCATTAGTTTAGCAAGCAATACTTACCTTGAAACACATGCTGGTTTTGCTGGTGGTACCCCAGTCTTCTGGGCATTTCGGTTCAGGGGTTGTTGTGGGCTCTGGTGGCCGAGTCACTCCTTCTGCCCAATGTTTGCACACAAATTTTGCCTTTTCTTCACATTTCAAAATGTCCCACAAACCACCTGCCACCCCAGTTTTCATGGCAACGCATCCCGTCTTTCTTCCTGCATTAAACACAAAGTAGAACTCAATCAGTGGGTTCTTCCTGTAGACCTGCCATGCTCAAGAAAGGCAGAGCAGTTAGGTAGCATGGCACATTCCTACATGTGACAATGAAAGGCAGCATTTGGAAACTGTGTTACCGTATCTTTACCTTTCATTGTGTGTTCTATATTCCAAAATGACCATCATACATGTAGGGAGTTTTGAAAGCATTTTTATATTTTCACATCTGGCTGAGTGGCTCACATTTAGACATTTAATGGTAAAATATTTCTGCTATAATGGAAAAGATAATAGCATAATGGATTTTCCTTCCTGCCCTTCTGTCTGATTTCCTCCTTTCTATTTTAATTTTTTGAGATTCTCGTCTCCTGCCATGGTCACTTCATTCTTCAGAACAAAAGTACGTGATAGATTTCCAAACAAGACCCGTCTAAGTTGGAGAATTTGGATAAGGTTTCCAAGCTCTCTTGTTTCCTCATCTTAAAATGCAAACTTTGCTGGGCAGAGCTGGGATGCAGGTCATGAAGAAGTCCATAAAAACCAAGCAATGATCACAGTGGCATTGACACTTTGTCATTCTGTTTTGTGGTCATTGAAGCAATAAGTAACATAGAGGTTTGAAAACATCAAGATGCTTGCTGCTAAGAGGAGCTAATCTTTTTATGTAGTTTTCAAAGAATATTAAATGCTTAGACGTTTATTATCACAGTTCCAGGGATATGTATCTTTTCTAGAATGTTTCCTCTAAAGTCCCCAAGTTCCCGACACCTGAGCCTTTGCTTCAGATTCCTAGAGCCATCCGCCTCCATCCACAGTCTTCCACTGGCACTGGCAGCAGATGAATGATCACAAGAGTCGTTCGTCGCTCTCGATTTCAGACAAGGCACACAAATGTCTTGCCTGTTCTTGAAGCTGAACGTTTGGGCACTCAGCCAACATCTCTTGAGCTAAAAACATCATCTTTCTATCAAGTGGATATGCTGTGGTGGGGCCTGACGGCAAGGGCTCTGTGGATCCTCCTTTCCCTCTCGCCCTATTGGCCACCAGTCTGCAAGGGCAAAGGGGCAGAAGCCACGGCAGAAATGGAGCTGTGAGCACAAATGGAGACAGCCCTCTGGGAGACTGCTTTTGGTAAAACAGCTCAACTTTATTTCAGAGTATAAAGAATATATAGGATTGGGGAGCCTGGGGACAAACCCTACTTTGCATTAAGTGGCACTATCCTATCACAAGGCTCTGTAGGCCACAGTAAGGTCCTATCAATTAGACAAGGCTAGAATACTTGTCTAATTACCATGTGGATCTTCATGGGAAGAGCGTTTGCAGGGAACTGTGCCAAGGGTCACGCTTGAGAGTAAGTCAGGCACCCTGGGTCTGCAGACATCCTCCAGATAAGGTTAGGTAGAGAGCAGGAAGCTTCTCTGGGGGCTGGCAGGGGGTTTCCATGTTGGTGAGCTTATGGAAAAAGCTACCAGGCCCTGAGAGACTGCAACCTCCACCAGCCAGCCGTGCCTTCCAACAGGGATGTGATCTCGGCACACGGAAGGCTGAATCAGGAGAATCCTGAGATGAAGACCAGCCTACACAGTGAGCTTCATAGAGACTTCTACCAGTTACATTGCGAGTTCCCAGTCTAACTCTGGAGTATACGAGAGATTTTGTCCTCAAAATTCTCAGTGGTCATGACTGAGTTATGGTTCTAGTTTAATGAATTATTATTTTTACAGGCATTTCAGGGTTCATCGCTCAGAATCCTCCTGGTGAATAAGTAACAGAGACAAACTAAAGCTACATAAGAAGAACTGTGACTTTCACCAGGAGTGAAACAAACAAACAAACAAATGCATTTGTTTACATGATCTGGAACCTCACAATTCCTATAATGTTTAATAATTTCACAATCAAATGGCAGTTGCACAAACAATAATCTGATTAGTCACATGTGTTCCGCACTCAAAGCTGAGAAGTAAATTCAAAGAATTACTGGTGAATAGGATGTGATGGACCGGACCAAGTAGCGAGCGCACACATAGCTTTTCTCCCTCTTTGAACTTGCAAACCCAGTACAGTGATTTGTTTTCTGTAAAGGGTGTTGACCTTTCTGAGTGAAGTCATATCCAATGAGATCAATAACCAGTAACGCCAGTGTAGGAAGATGATAAAGGAGCTCTCAGGTTCTGCTAGAGAGGTCCTTTATGATCTCCAGTTAGAGAGAGCAAGTCACAAGGCGAGGGCAGCTGGCTGGTCCAAAACCAAGTAACTAGGACTTGAGGACTACCCAGATTAGTGCAAATCTAAGCTTGGGCATTTTTAGTCCTGTGATTTCTGAGTTCCAATTTCTGTATCTTTTAAATAAAGATACTTAAATGATCTTTGTCATTCTTAGAATGATAAAATAAAATTCAAGGCACGAAAACGGCTAAAGATAAAGACAGACAAAAGACACTAGAACAATGATTCCCCATGAGAACCCCTTAGTCCCCTCATTCAAATGCATTAATATTCATATCCAGTCTCACTGAGAACTTTTACATCTACTTTCTATAGAGCCTTGAGTTCTCAGAAATTAGGTAAATATTCAGAACATCTGTGAGTACTTGGACTTTTGCATCCTTTCAAATACACCAGTCCCAAATTACTTAACAATTTTTTTCCTCCTTTTTGCCCTATAAGGCTGCAAGCTGGGTAGAACAAAGAGCAAAAGAAACATAAAGGTTATTGACAACACTATTGCCTTCCATACTGCATCTGGAAAGGTGCGTGGAGAACCAATGGTTCTGCTGAAGGACGAGAGGGAACGCCACTCCGAACACAGCACTTGCGTACCTGGCATGTCGGCGTTCCAGTGCGTGAACTGCACCTGCTCATCCACGGTCCACTGGAATGTCCCTTTGTTTTGGACGTCTGAAAGTCCTGTCCAAAAATATCTTTCCGGCCTCAATCCAACCAAACTAGTCAGAAACGCTTGTTCGTATCTTTAAAAAAAAATAAATAAATTCAACTAAACTTTAGAAACATTTATGCAAATTTCTTATATTATCAACATGAAAATCACTGCACTTATCTGTTCAAGCTATGATTTAAATAATAATTCAAAAATACTGCATTACTATTCTGTAGCTAGTTCCTCTGGATTCTAAGAGTCTCTCTTGAAAGGAGGCGGCAGCTCATTGATGCAGTAAGCTAAGGAGACTCAGGAAGCTCAGGAAATTTGTGAAAGTTATAAGACTCACAGGGCCTCTCCCCGAGATTATATAAGCAATAAACATTACTAGGGAGAACAGACAGCTCAATAGAGCTGCCTATATGTTGACCAGGGAGCACCAGGGATACGGCTTTCATGAGGCCTCATGCTAGGATGGGTTTGCAGTAAGACATCTGTCAATGAATGTGCCATGTTCATGTATGTAACCTTTTACACACATCCTCCTCCTCTAGGTGAACCTATGACGTCACTGATTCACCAAGCTGGACCTGCGTGGAATCATGGCACCTGATGATCTGGAGTAAAGAGACATTTCACATCTTCCTGGAGAAAGTCATTCAGTAATCAGAGCTTTCCGTCATTTAAATTGTAGTATCTTTTCACTAAGGAAGTGTAAGCTTGTAAAGAAAAAGAACAGCATCTAGCTGACTCAGTTAGACTCAAATCATCCTTCTCTGGCCCTCATAGTGGCCTTCACCAAATTTAAGGGAATTTTGAAAATACAAAGGAGAAAACTATAGCCATTTTAAAAATCATTTGAAACAATCAGTCCACTTTTCACACAGGCCAAGTGCCCTGCTCAATTATTGATTATAGAAGTAGAGGGATTTATCAAGGATAATTACAAATGGGGCCATCATATTTATTTCCCCCCTCACTTTGAGAGGCAAGGTAACAAAGATTTGTCTTAGCTGAAAAACTTGAAACAACACAGACAACACAGGCAGAAATGGCTCTGAGAAGAGGCACTCAATTTTCAAGAACATAGAGAGCCTCAGAGAGAACAAAGAGGCCCGAGGACAATGCTAAAACCAGCAGACATTCTATTTAACCATGGTCCAAATAATTCCAGGTGCCCACATACAATAAATAAAAAAACTACAAGGGCAATTTACTTTTGAAAACATGAAAAGCAAGTTTAATGACAGTTAGTGAATTCTTAAACAGAAATAGCACAGAGAACACATAAAGAATAATTCTCTTGTGGGTGATTTTTAGCAAACCAATCACACAGCACAGTCTAGAATGTATTCCCACGGTACTTAAACAATTTGCCTCCTCTGTCCTAAGATAAGACGTAGCTGTGTCTTGTGGTCAGGTGTTTATATTAGCATTTCATCACTGTGAGAGGAAGGTACATGTTGAAACACAATCCTCTGCTATCTATTCTTATCAGAGAATATTTAACATCAGCAGGGCTCTGTGGATTATGAGTCTGCCTTGAAGAATTGAAACTCTGATAACTTTTAAATTTTTTGAAGTTTAAGTGTATTATCCAAGCTTTGCAAAGAGTAAATAAAAAGAATAAACAAATAAATCTCAAAGATGGATGAGTCCTCGGAGGTTAAAGTTCCATTTTTTTAAAAAAAATTCTCTATTTTCTATTTGATTTTCTTGGCCTATCCATCTATTATCCAAGCCAAGCAAAACTTAATTGATTAATTAATTAGGTAGTTAAAATAAAAGAAGGATAGAAAGAATTAGTAGATTATTTGCAGATGTTGTGTTATGTATGTGTTATATATTAGGAGGTGGGGTCATAATTTCAGGCCTTTAATTCTGAGCTGTCTCCTTTAATAGCAGATGATAAGACCCACACTATCAATCCCAGGGAGTCTCCATGCCAGACCCTGGAGAGAGGAAGGTAGCATGAGACACAGAAGAATATTGACATGTGCTGTGTTCCCCTGCTCAGTCTATCAGCAAGCATCCTCAAGCGACGGTGTCTCTCTAACAGCACACAGTGTTCAGAAAGCTTTTCCATGACTGAGCAGGTGGAGATGCCTGGAGGGTGGTGAGACAGTAGAGAAGATGGGATCTCCATGTTCGTCCACTTGTGTGCCCAGAGATTAACCCTGGCTATCTTCCTTAATCTCTCTCCACCTTGTGCTTTGAGTCCTGGTCTCTCACTGAACCTGGAGTTCACCAATTCATCCAGGCTGCCTGACCAATGACCTGTTGGAGTCCTCGCTCTGCACTACAATGCCTGGCTTTTTCCTGGGTGCTGAGGATCCAAACTCAGCTTCTCACGCTTGTGTGGTGAGCACTATATTCACTGAGCCATCTTCCTGGTCCTCTCCTTTAAGAAAATCAGGAAGTCTAAGTGCTTCTCACAGTTCTCTGAGAGGGTCAAACAAGTGAAGAGAACTCAGTGTTGGGTTGTGGGAATGCCTTTCTAGAGCTGGTCATTCGGAAATGCAGGCAAAACAGCTGAGGGTTTGCAACCTGGACCTGGCATGGGTAGAGTACAGCCTGGAGGACTAGACCCTCGGCCTGTGTGGTCTGTTGACATTGCCAAGCAGACAGTGTAGGAACTGAATTAGACTAGAAGACTCTGAGCTGGGTCACTGAAGGATTGTTGCTGGGTGGTGAGGGAAGTCTTGACACCTTTGAGATTACGGAATTGATGGAGTTGCGAGTATGCATGCAGAAAACATGCATGCGAGCTGGTGTGGCCTCTCTCTGCTTCTTTCTTCCACAAAGCCAGGGGTAAAAGTACAAAATGGGTGGTCAGTGAACACATCTTTTTTTGCTTTAAAATTTTGACAATTAACAGATTAGAAAACACTAGATCTGCAACATACATCCAGCAGAATAGCCATAAACGGATGCCAATCATGTTGGTTCACTCTAATCCCAAATATCTGTGAGTTCAAGGCCACTCTGATCTAGATAGCAAGTTCAGGACAGCCAGGACTACATATCAAGATCCTTTCTTAAAATAATGCTTTAAGTAAGTAGATTCATAAAAGTAACAAAGAACTTTTATAATGTTTTCAATTAAGCCACCAAATAAGAATATTTTTAACATCTCCACCTTTATAAAGCATGACTCAAGATCATATATTATTCACTTCAAAATTCATAGCATGGTAATTCTTACATCTTTTTGAACACTTTTCACTATTTGACGTATCTTAGACCAAATTAAAAATAATTGCATACCTGTCTTCAACCGTTGTTAAGTAAGCTTTCTCATTTGTGCATGTTCGGTTTGCATCAGCGAATGTTGAAGGGGTGTGCCCAATCAAGTAGCAGTAGAAACCATGCCTTTTCCAGCCCTACAAATGTCATCGAGTAACAAACAAATGAGAGATTTGTCAGGCATACTTTTTTAGGAAATATTTTTTAAATGACTCCTTCAGGCAACATGATTTGGCCACCAGGAAAGTCTAGGGAACACAAATCAGAATGATATCAGATGCAACAGGAACTGTTGATGCTTGAGAACAAAGAGCACAGTACGACATCGTTCCTCACACGACAAACGACGGCGCTAAATGAAGGGAGAGCTGTCCTGAATTCCGATGCAGCCTCCAGGGAACACTGCTTGTGACCGGTGCCTGAAGAAACTCAACGATACAGCCTAGGATTTATTTCCCATGAGATAATCCCTGGAAATAGCCTGAGGAGCTGTAACCTTAGATGTCTACTGATGTCAAAGGTAAATGATGAACATAAAACCGTGCTGCCCGGCCACTGGAGAATGCACATCAAATCTCAGACAACATAAGTTAATGGCATCGCTTGCCCCTACTTCAGGTACACAAACTACTACATAAAATCATGCAAATAAATTTTAAATTGCCAGCAGGAGTTGAGAGGGAGAGGAAGAGAAGAACTCTACAGGTACAAAAAAAAAGAAACTAAATTGAAAGCTAAGCTTGTGGGCGACTAGGAATGTATCAAATGCAAACTGAGGGCTGGGGGCAGGGTCCTCCCATAGCACAGTGTTTGAGCTTCTATGGCAAGAGAAAATAAAAATTCTAACCACACAACTCCAAGTTAATAGGTATGTTATCTGTTTGGGGTGTTAGATACCAGAAAAGGATATTAAGTTTCAAAATAAATGTCATCCAGGTATGCCTGTAATGCCAGAACTTGGGAGATTTAGAAGTTAGATGTCAGCTTGGGCTAAATATAGCAGGACCTTGTCGAAAAACCAAAGGTGGGGGAATGTATCTCAGTGGTAGAGTGACTGTTTAGTGTTTTCGGGACTTTAGGTTTTAAGTCCAGTACTGCAAAGATCAATCACTTGCCAAGACTGTACTAGAGATAGGGTCTAGTCCCAATTTTGCTCTGCAGACACTGTGCGAGAATCCATGACCGAATGACAAAGGAATGTTTGGTCTTCACAAAAGAGACATTCTAAGAAAAATACAAAACAATAGAGAGTTTTCCTCAAACCAAGACGTGGAGGGTAGGAGCCCCTGAGAGAGGAGAGAAATGCAGATGGGCACTAACTCACAAACCAAAGTTAGAAACCCTGTGGGAAAATGTCTTGTTGTAGGTAAGAATCACCGAGCTCACACAATGAACAATCAGAAAACTGCACTATACAAATAATCATGTTTGAGATGATTTAATAAATTAAAATCAAAATATGGAAGGTTTAAACCAAAACAGAACTTCTAGAATAGAAAGAAAGACAGAAATGAAGTTAAAAATACAACAATCAGCTTAAATACAGTAAAGAGGGTTTCAGAGAGAAATAGCAAATTGGATAGAGGGATAACAAGATAAAAAGAAACTTAAAACATATTCATAGGAAAACATGAACACTAGTACTAGGGAAAATGTGCTTGCTGAGAACATGGGAGGACTAGAGTTCAAATCCCCCAGGACCCGTGTAGAAGCTAGGCAGATGTAACATCCACCTGTAATGCTAACACTCAGGAAGCAGAGACAGGAGAACCCCAGGGTAAGATGACCAACTAGGGCAGTCAGAATTAGCAAGCTCCAGGCTCAGTGAGAGACCCTGCCTCTGCAAGCAAAAATGGATAATCAGAGAAGATACCCAGCACTAATGTAGGACACACAAAGGTACACACACACACACACACACACACACACGTGAACAGGCATACATGCAAGCACGTGAACCACATACACACACAAAGCACAGAGGGGAAAAAAAAGACACTAGAACAGGAGATTGAAAATCTACCCAAAACAAGTCTCAGAAGCCCAGTGAACAGACTGAACGAGGGACATTTCTCAAGAATAGTAAAGTAAATGTAAGACCTCAAAATGAAGAATTCTATTCCACACAGTAACAACAAGAAATAAATGGGTCAAAAAATGTATAATAGGAATAAAATACATTCAGGATTTATTGCCTCACAATAAAAACACGATTCTACGCGGTGGTTGATCCTTGTTCTCAGTTCCATCTTTCTTTCTGTTAACATTTAAAACACATGCATTTTCATGCCACATTCATTAACTCTCCTGCGTGAAAATCCTAATACTACATTATATGTCAGGCTCAAAAGTGGTTCAGAACCACCTTGGTTAACTTCTTTGTTTAGCACTCCCATTCTGGGAGCATAGAACACAAAGTGGAGTCCCCTGAGGCTAGGGAGACAGCTCAGCTGGTTCAGTAGCACGAGGACTTGAGTTCAGTCCCCTGGAACAGAAGACAGGTCTCCTAATCCCAGCACTGGCCAGGAGGAACCAGGTGGATCCCTGGTGCTGACCGGTCACTCTAGTCTGTTTAATAAGCTCCAGGCCAGGCAGAGAACTTGTTTCAAGAAGCCATGTGGGGTCATCATCAGAGAAGCTCCCCAAGGCAGCAGATGGAAACAGAAGCAGAGACCCCCAGTCATACATTATGCAGAGAGTCTAAATTGGATTTCTCCATCAAATCCCTCCCCACAGAGCTCTGGAAATCCCACAGAAGAGGAGGCAGAGATGTAAGAGCCAGAAGGGATGAAGGAGAACAAAGTCCTCTGAATCCATTAAGCGAGACAGCTGTGAGCTCGCAGAGACTGAAGCAGCAAGCACAGGGCCTGCATGGGTCATCTCCTGGTCCTCTGCATACAGCTTTTAGCTGAGTATTTTCATGGGGCTCCCGAGTGTGTGGAAGAATGGGTCCCTGATTCTTGGTGCCTGCTCTTGGGACCCATTCCCTTCTGTTGGCTTTCCTTGTCCAACTTTGATATGATAGCTTTTGCTTCATCATATTATATTGTATTTTGTCATGTTCAATTGTTATCTCTTGGAAGCCTGTCCTTTTCTAATGAGAGACAGAAACGAAGTGGATCAGAATGGGAGGGGCATGGAGAACAGAGAGGAGTAGAGGGAGGGGAAACTGTATGAGAGCAGAATCTGTTTTCAATAAAAGAAAAATGGTGAAACAAAACAAGCAAACAAAAGTCAGTGTTTAATGAGAGGAGAAACCTTCTCATTAATGATAGCAGAGGTTGCTGAATAGCCTCCTCTTGCATACACATATGTACACAAAATGTGCACACATAAGCATACATGCATGTTCTCCCAAAATGGAAAAAGAATGTGAAACTTCAGATCAGTAGAAGCAAAACGACTTCTGGTTTTAAACTCTCAGAAAAAAAGCCTGTGTACCACGCATGCCCAGGTACGAAATGTGCTTTATTATATCTCCCCGTGGTCTTCCCAGCTTCTTGAGGAAGTCACTATTGATGGCCAGTGTTTTCTTTTTCCTTTTTCATTCTGTGACATAAAAAATTCAAAATTTTAATTTTTTTATGCCACTTCACAGTATTATCAACGATTCACGACATAGTGATGTTTCCAGTCCAGGCAGGTCAATGTGTATTACGACATTTTACGCTGAAGTAAGAAATACACTTTTGGTCAGGTAACTCAGGCTCTTCTCAGTATTTTCAGCATTTCGACGACTCTGATGAGCTCAAAAATCCTACACTATGCATTCTTTACACCGCAGTAACCCTTGCCTTCCTTGCTTCTTTCCCTAAAACTAATTGCTTTGGACATTCATTCAATTATCCCATCTCGAGCTGTGTCCTATGTTTT
This sequence comes from Myodes glareolus, assembly GCF_982192425.1. Taxonomy (NCBI): domain Eukaryota; kingdom Metazoa; phylum Chordata; class Mammalia; order Rodentia; family Cricetidae; genus Myodes; species Myodes glareolus. The sequence continues at coordinate 12,866,916 of NC_142039.1, forward strand.
ATACTTATTACACACAATTTTAAAAGAATATTGCAAAGAGTTGACTAAATGCCATCAACTTTGAATCTGGCCACAAGGATTTCTCTGAGCACTAGGTTCCTTTTCTTTCTAAATAAGACTATAATTTTCCTGTATATTTTATTAGAACTTAAGAATAACTGTGTTGATAAGTTATTCCCTTACTTTCTTATTACTATGTAATGATTAAATTGGATTATCAGGTTGTACATATGTGGCAACTGATAGGAAATGTGTATAAAATATCAGTTATATAGAAGTAATGTGTTCATTATGTTAGAAAATGGCAATGGCATATAATCTCTTACATGTGTATATGGTTACACAAAGACCATTAAGTGTGCTGGTAATGAAAGAAAGTATATTGACTTGGAGACAAGGGCCTGGATGCTAGCCTTGCCTCTGCTGATGAAAAATCTATACAGGGAGGGTGTGAGATAGATCAGTTTGTAAAGTGATTACCTTGTAAGCATGGAGACCTGAGTTCATCCACCAAACCCATATAATATCTAAGCTTGGGATATACCTGTAATCCCAGTGCTGGGATGGTGGAGGGACAGGTGGAGTCCTGGTGCTCACTAGCCAAACAGCCTAGTCCTACTACTTGATAAGCTCTTGATCAGTGAAAGATTCCATCTTAAAACACACATGCATACACACATGCACACACACACACGTGCATGGGCACGCACACACCCAGAGGAAGGGGGGCATACACACACACAGAGGAGTCATACACACACGGGGGGGGGAACATATTCACACAGACACAGAAAGAGGGGAGTCAGTTGTACATAGTACTTGAAGAATGACACCCAAGTTGATCTCTGGCCTCCATACACGCATGTGCACACAAGACACAGCACGAACAGCAGCACACACATGTGCATCCACATGAGCATGCACATATACCAAAAGAAAAGAAATGTTTACATCTTCTCTGGCTAACTTTCTGAAATGCAAAATTAGGATGAATTTTGACCATTGTTAAGACCCTTCATACATGTCTCCCATCCTGAGACTTTTCTAATTGCTTTGGTTTTTTTTTCCAGCTTATTTGTCCTACACCAGGTTACACATCATACATTCTTGTCTTGTGGTGTTTGCTACTGGGTAATGTGATCCCAGCAGCACACTCTTGAAAACACCATTAGTTCTCACTTCGCCTTCAGTTCAGGAGAAGTGAGAAAGGACAAAAGAGGAAGATGAGCTACTCAGCAGACAGGAAAACAGTAACCATACGCCTATAAAACTATGTCTGTAGTTTCTTCATGATTTTAGAAATCATTTATTTCAGTCTCCTATAACTCTCTCTGTCTCTGTCTCTCTGTCTATCATCCTGTGTGTGTGTCTGTGTGTGTGTATGTGTGCCCATGCATGCACATGCAGATGAGACACATATACGATGGGTTCGTGTGATTTATTTAACCAAGTTACTCAACACAAGCTGGAGGCTAGGCAACGTGCCTCATACTGTATTGATGTCCAGAAAAACTTCCTCCTTGGAAGATAGTTCATCCAAAACACTATATAGGAAAGTAGCCAAGGATAGCTTGCTATCAGCATGTCAGCATTCACAATGATTCACTTGCAATGCTCTGAACTGCGCATAGGATCACAGACTACCCATTCCTGCAGAACAACTTCTCTTGCAGCCTGTCTTCATTTCATCAAACACCCCAGGCTCTTTTGTGCTTTGTTATATTCCCTGTTCCCTTTCCAGTTCGTACAACATTCTCAATGGAGCCGAAGACTGCTCCTCCCAGAGAGTGCCCAAGAAAACTTCAAGAAGGACAGGTTATCCGACACGGAAAGATATTGATTATTTACAGTTGAAACGTTGGTCTTTGATGGTGAGTAAGCACTGTCTGCCCTACAAAATAAAGCCCACTGTATCAAATGGCAACCTTAAGTCACTGTGTATGGTCAGTACTCACTTTCCGGCAGCCTCTTTCGGTCTCCTCTGGGGCTGGAGCATGGGCTTGTGATGCCATCTTACAGATGTAACCAAGTGGCTGTTCACAGGCTCTGTCTGCCCAGTATCCATCCTACAGAGCAAGAAGAAAAATAAACAGTTATCTGTTTAGGGACCTTGTTACATTTGATTCTTTCTGGTGCTGAATCCAGGGCCATCTGTGTGCTAGCTAGGGGAAGCTAGCAGCCGCAAACAAATGATAAACTCACATCTTAAATGTAAGCATTATATTTGGTTCTAACGACACAGGTGTGAAGAGATTGTAATTCTAATATAATTCTTCATCTTGAACATTCAAGTCCACTCTGTGGAAGGAGCTGAAGAAAAATCTGAACTACTTCCAGGTCCTTCAAACACGATGCTCACTGATGGCTTGTATATAATAGCCTTCCCCTCAGTCTTGTTAAAGTTAGCCAGACACATGTAACCCATCCAAGAAACATCTTGCCCCAACAAACCAAACTTAAAAGCAAACCTGAAATCATTGCATTCTTCCTTCCTCCTCCCTGGTTGATGAGGGTCCTTGGAGACCCAAGTTTCAGTCTTCTACCTTGCTTAAGATTCTACCATCTCTACTTCCACAGACAGACACATCAAGTTAAGATTGCCTTCTCTTTCTTTTAATTTGAGGATTTTTATAATTACGCATCTCTAATTCACTACAATCCAGTTTCCAGGCCAACAGCCAGAGTAAGGTTTCTAAGCTGCAGATGTTGTTCTACTCTTAAGACAACAGCATTGCTGCTTACTGAGCCTCAGGGTTCTCTCCTACCCACCATCATTCTCTAACTCTACAGTGTTACTCTGTGGCTTCTCCTGTCCACTGTGAGCGGATCACATCTACTCTGCTCTCCAGAGTTCAAATAAGTATAATAATTTGTAAATAATAAAAATAGAAGGTAGTATTTATTAGCAACACATCTGAGCCAGGAATTGTGTATAATATATGCACAAACTTTTTAAATCTTCATTTCCACTTGTGACACGCATACGATTATTATCCCCTATGCAAATGAGGAAGTTAAACAGCAAGGTTTATACCGATCGTCTATTAACAACAACAACAAAATACTCAATGATTACTGCAATCACATTTAAAACATGGAATGAATCATTTAAAACAAGGCCAAGGCCTGTATGCAATCTGAAAAATCAAATGTGTCTCAAAATAGAAACAACTAGGTCTACATTTTCTACTCAAAGCAACCATTTGAAGGTGTAAACAAAGCTCTGAATTACTGGATAAAATAATATGCATATATGTGTGTGTGTACATATATACCATGTTCTAAATAGTACTAAATACACATACACAGCATGTGCACATATATGTATACAGTTCAGAATCTAGCAGAAAGACAATATTAGTCATTAGTTAATGCTACCTTTTAGCACAGTGCTTCTCAACCTTCTTGAGAATGCTGGGACCTTTCAACATAGTTACTCTTGCTATGGTGATTCCCAACCATTAAATTATCTTCACTGCTACTTCATAGCTGTAATGGTACTACTGTTATGAATTGTAATGTAAACATTTGTGTTTTCTGATGGTCTTAGTGGCCCCTCTGAAAGTCATTTGACTCCCAAAGGAGTCGCCACCCATATGTTAAAAACCACTGTTTTATAACATTTATTTTATGGTCTTGACTTTGCTAGACAATTGTGTGACACTAAAGAAACCAAATCTGAACTGCACAACTTAAATGTCTATCAACCACAGAATCGATCTCGACAGATAATAACGCAGAGAAAAGAGGCTCCCGGCACCATCGTCAGGCGTCGGCAGAGCACCTCACCTTGCCCTTCATCACCACGCAGTCCTCCTGTCTGTTGTTCTCATGGCTTGGCTCTCCACGAAGCCATTTGGTAAATGTCACTGGGGTCCCATCACTCCACTCAAAGTACATTTGAATCTTGATGTCGTTTAAACCAATCCACAACTCATCCTGGGGGTCTACACGGGAAGAAGAACACTTAAGTAGTTTATCACTTGCCAAAAGTAAGCAGGGTATCAGAGAAGAGGGCACTAGGCTTGTCCACTCAGAGATGCTCCCTTGATCTCACAGAACTATCAGAGTAGCTAATCTTCTGCATGCAATAGATAGATATGAACTACATATTATGGTGTCCATTTTAGGTTTCTCAACATTTTCTTTCCATTGCAAATGTGACTTACTTTTAGTTACAGTAATGTAATTTATGGAAGTTGTAAAAATTAAATGAGGAACCCCAACCAAAGCTCGATTATTGTTACAAATAACTTACATTCTGGGACTGCAGTATCATATATCATGATGCATATGATGTATATACAGTATCATGTGTGGATATATTTGATATATATCTCATATATATCACTAAACTTGACTATCGCTTACTTGGCTATACTAAATCTTGTGAATACTTTGGAACAAATTTTACATCACTCCTGATTTATTGGATGTTACTATTAATAACATTATAAGTACCTCAGTAAAAGTTTAATCACTGAATTTCAAGTAAAAATTATCCGGACGGTGATAGAAATTTAAACTAAGGAGATAGGGAAGGAGAGATGACTCTGGTTAAGAGTACTGGTTGATCTTCCAGAGGATTCAGTTCCCAGCATCCCTCTAGAGGACTGGAGGGATGGCTCAGTGGTTAATAGCACTTGTAGCTCTTGCAGAGAACCCTGGTTCAGTTCTGAACACACACACACACACACAGTAGCTCATAACCAACTATCACCCCAGTTCCAGGGGATCTGGTAAACTTTTCTGGTCTCTGTGGATACAAGTGGTGCACATACATACATGCAGGAAAAACACACGTACACATAAAGTAAAATGCTAAAGAGATAGGCTGCCAACTGATATTTGACACTGATTTATATAAATAAAAACATTTGATAATTTTCATCATAAAACACTGTAATACACTGTACAATATTGCAAAACTAAAAAGTTCAGACTAAACTCACAACAAAGCAAAGACCTAAAGTATGATCCCTTTATCTCGAGGTTCTCTGGAGGGCATTATTATCTCTATGATCAGCCACACGCCTAAGATAGAAATGTTACAACAATAATGAAACAAATGATTGAAGAGCTCAGGCAAAATAACATTTCCAAATTCAAAAATTAGATGCTACACAATTCAATAGCTGTTTAATTTGCTTAACTGCAAATGGCATTATAGTCTCTGGTTCCAATCTTTGAATGGTAAAAGACAAGGACTTCAAAGTTATATTATAAAGATGATGTTTGGTAGAAAGTGAAGAAAACATCCTACAAGGATTTCCCTGAGTGGCTGATTTTGTTCCTCCTAAAAGCTGTCAATCAACTTTTGGAGAAGTCTTCAAGTGGACTTCTGCCAGATGTAACAGATGTTTCCAGCATCCTGAAGCATGGGGGACGGTGCCAGGATGGGCCCTTCTTCCTTTCACTTGAGTTGGCAGATCAGGAGCTTCTGAGCAGCAAACGCAGGCTTCAGAAAGATTTCAATGCCCTCAAGAACTAGGGTGAGGACCATGTAAAGCTGCACCGTTATATGTAAGACTGCTCTATGTGTATTTGTTTTAATTTATTAGTTTACAAAGAGTTGGGCAATTTTCTGGCATTCCCACACACATTTTTCATACTAAACTGTTTCCTGTTAGATTGTTTTCAATTCTACTAACGTTCTACAAATACACACACACACACACACGGGCATATGTTTCAAGTTGTTAAATCAATTTTCATAAATCAGTTAAAAAATTGCATGAACTGGTATTTATACCCTTCATGGCCAGGCTCCAGATAATCTACTGATTTCATTTCTATGACTAATAACTAATATGACTAATAAGAGATTCTATATCAACTAACTAAAAAGAAGTTTTGAAAAGCTTTTATTTATAAACAATAATCTCAATTTTCCATAACTTAACTTTTACCAAGACTATTTTGTTCTGTTAAATAAGGAAATACTGTACTGAAATATCATAAATGATATAGTTTAAATACTTTATTTTTAGTAACTTCTTTTTTGATGCATTTATTTTTTTTATTTTATGTGAATGAGTGTTTTGTCTGCATGTATGTCTGTATACCAGGTGCATGCAATCCCCACTAAGGGCAGAAAAAGGCATCCGGTCCTCAGGAACTGGAATTACAAATGGTTGTTAACTGCTCTCTGGGTTCTGTGAAATGAATCCAGGTCCTCTGAAAGATAACAACTGCTCTTAACATCTGAGCCATCTCTCTGCTCCCCATAACTCCCCTTTTCAATGAAAAGCTCTCTAACTCATTCCTTTGTCCTCAGGCTGATTTGAGATGAAGCCTTGGTCATTCAGCTTCCTGAAATAATTATGGCAATAAAAATACATGGTTCTGCTGTAGCTTTGCCAAGCCATACAGAATAGGACTGGCAGTCCTTTGCGTCTCAACTAACCTGCTTCTGACATTGGTGCATTTGCAAGCTTCCCAATAGGTCATGATAAGATTAAGTGACTGTTACTTAGATACTCTCATTGTGATTACAATTCCATCACTTAATCCAGGCTACGTGAGCACAGAATAATTAAGACATTGTTTACAGGTTGCAAGGGTTATTTGTGTGTATGTGGGGGGGGGTATATGCGCATGCAAGTGTGCACGCTCATGAATGCAGGAGTAGGAGACAAACTCAGGTGTCCTTCCTCGGGCTCCATCAACTAACGCGCTGAGTAGACCAGGCTGACTGCTCAGTGATTATCAGGGATTGATATGTCTGCATCCACCCACCATCAGGGTTACAGGAGGGCCACCACACCCTGGCTTTATTCATTTATTTTTAGGAAACAACCAGGCATTTAAAGAATAATAAAAAACGAAAACAAACAAACAAACAAACCAGAATAGGACAAAATAAATAAACGAAGAAGAAGGAGAAGGAGGAGGAGGAGAAAGAAGAGAAGGAGCCTCAGGACCACACTCAGTCAGGTTCTCAGAGGCAAATATTTCCACTGGATCCTGTTTCTAGGAATGATAGTGTTTTTGACACATTTTTCTTCTCCTCCTTTCTTTTTGTCTCGTGTATTTGTTAAATGCTTTTTCTTTCCCTGCACCCTGATAACTTTTCAGGCAATGAGCGTCAGGAAGCGAGGCCCTCCATCACCATCGTCCATTCCCTCTTGTTTTTGCTGGGTGGGAATTAGGAAGAGCTGCAGCTGCTCGGCAGCCTCCATCAGTTGAAGATGAAAATAACCATCATTTAATCAGCAGGTCCTGCGGAGGGCCTGTCCTTCTGTCTCTCGGCCTGCTTTTCTTCAGACGCGACCCCATGTCATTTGGCTCATCTTGTGTCTTATTTCTGGTTTTGTACATTCTCTATAGAGCCGTAACTATTGGCCTAAAATTGAGATGTAAATTTCTCTCAAAGGTTGAGGACAGCACCTTTCATAGTTACCCACTTCTTACTCTGTGTGACAGACACCCCAGTAAAGAAAAGAAAATCCCAAGTGTGAGATGGTTCATTTATGGACATCTCTTGTGAGCTATAATATTGACCTAACAAAAGCTCACGCACACACAGTTCCAAATTTTATGCTGTGACCAGGCTAAACACAGACATCCCCAAATACAGACATGTGGGGAAATAATATTGAAAACTACCCATAATGAGAAAATGTTAAATTTCTTAATAATAGAGACACTTATTTAAATTACTATATAACCTTTGTTGGCAGAAATACCATCTACTTAAATTTATACTGTCAATCAACTATCTATTTAAACGAATTAACCTGAATATTTATGATTACATTTCGAGAGACGGGTGGCAAGAAGAGAGCCGCAATGGGCTTAGGGTCAAGGGAAGTTTCTCACCATATCCTAGCTGGGAAAAGATGAAGTCAAACTCCTCAATGCTGTGGATACTTGCCAGGTCACCGCCTTCCTTCCGGCAAGCTTGCAAGGCGTATCTCTGGATCTTCTTCTCCTCCCTGTGGATCTTGTAGCAGTGACCGGCATACGGCCACCACTGACTAGGGCAGCCAGTAGGGACATCACTTGCTATACGGGAAAAAGAAGTTTAGAAAGCATATGAAAGAAGTTTATTTAAATTTGAAACAATAGTTTCAGCTACCCTAGATGTAAGATATTCTATTTTATGTCTATGTAATAGTCACAACTGTAAACATAAAGATAACATTCTTCATTTTATAGCATACACATTCACAAAAGATATATGGGAAAGGAATATTCTATTTTGCTTTAAAAGGGATGATTTGGGGGGGAAAAGACATCTTTTACTCTAAACTGAAGTCTGGTGCCTTAGACCATTCAGTCACTGAAGAGAACCTAACTGTGCTAAGGATGCTAAGGTGTGGCACTTCACGGTTGATGGCTCCTGGTGGGGGAGGGGGTGCAGGACAAGACTCAGTTATCTTTAAGGGGCTGGCCACTGCGAGTTTGACCATGTTCCAGTAAGTATGTGGACAACACAAATTGGACTTGATGTATTTTTTTTCCTTTTGTGAGGGAAGGCACAAGGAAACGAGGATAGACCTGGGAGGAATGGGAAGCAAAGGTGAATAGGCTACAAACACCGTATGAAATTTTCAAATAATCAGTAAAAGTATTGTATTAAAAATACATAAAAATAAAATGAAGCCCAGGGGTGCCGAAATCAGCACAATGTTACTGCACGTGTGAGGTCCTAGGTTCAAACGTCAGGACCTAAATAAATAAATAAAGCAAAGACAAATGAGAACTCTATTTCCTCTATTTTTAAAATCTGTGTTTACAACAAGACCACACAACAGATTGTCTCTTTTTATCTGTCCTTATCACTATCCAACCTGAATGCACATCTGTGATCTACTATTTAACAGTGGGAAGCCTGAAGACTGTTCTAGCCTCTAAAAAACTGCAATACTTCTTGTTCCCATGGATACTAAGGAAACTGACTGCCATTCATTAGAGAAAGAGCCACCGTCCTAAAGCTGGTAGGAGGAGGCGCTGAAGTAGAGAGTAGGAAGGGTGTGGACATGAGAGTCACCAAGGAACCTATGAAGTCACCATACCCTGAGCCTGCCACCTGTGCTCTGTGCTGACCCAATGTCAGTTATTCACTCCCGAAAGACACCACCCATGACGGTGGCCATGAAAGCAATTTAGGTTCAGACACTTTGGGGGCAAAACCTGAATTTGCCACAAGGGTGTTTTAAGCAAGTCATAGCATATGAATCAAAGTAGCCACATAGGTTTTGTTAGGTTTCTCTTTTTTAAACAGAAATCATAATAGTACTATTAATACTAAGTTAGCTATCCTCACTGTTTTCTAAACTAGGAAAGAATAGGGACACCACACTTACAGAAGACAAGCCACACAGAACCATTATTATTTACGTAAACCAGTGTTAAACATCCTCATTGTTGCTATGGAAAGCTGTGGTCAAATGTGGTCAAAACCTTGATCACATGTTACAAAAACTTTAATAGTAAGGAGCAATGGGGGGCGCTATCGTGCAGAGGACTGAAGGGAGAGACACCCTCTTCTTCTGAGGATGTCTTGAACCTGGCATGGGTCCTGGCACACAGTGAGTGCAATGAGTGATGGTTGGAAAAGATAATGATATTATACTTGACATACAGCAGCTTCCTTCTGTAGCTTTCCAGATACCATTTGACATAATCTTGACGTTGGATTGGTTTATATATTCAAGTTAGCTATTAAGTGACCTCAAATGTACTGCTCACACAATGCCTAGTACCGGTCCGCTTCTTTGTCATCCTCTCATTTGGGTTGGGGTGAAGGGGATGAAACAGGGTCTCCTGCAGTAACTCGGGATGGCCTTGAACCCATTTTCCCCCCTGCTTCAGCCTCTCAGCTGCTGATATGCCAGGTGGACACTCCATCGCTGGCTCTTGTGTCATACTATGAATGAATGAGTCCCATTTCTCCTTAAGAGCAGAGACTGAAGCCGTTGGGTGCATGGGCAAAATGTGAGAAATTCTAATTTGCAATGCCTTAAGCTGGACTACTGCAAAACAAAAATTCCTATTTAAAAACTGTCATCCCTTAGTATAATTTCAATCCTGGATACTTTCAGGGGTTGCCAAAAAGTTAAGAAATAGAAAACTTAGTGCAGCTTTGGAGCCCCCTGGTGGGATGTCTTAATTTTTCTGTCTGGGAAACTAAAAATAATGGCAGTCAACGCTGAAAGTTTCGAAAACTGAACAGAGGAGCCTGAAAAGCATTTTAAAACATAGTTGTGGAGGCTGTCCTTGAACTCGGAGACCCACCTGCTTCTGCCTCCTGGGTGCTGGGATTACAGGTGCTGGGATTACAGGTGTGTGTCATCACACCTGGAAAATGCTGCAGATTTAAATCTCTGCTTACAGGGGTTTATGTATGCAGTAAAATAATCCTCATAGCATGAAGATGGAAAGGCCAGTGTTAGTGTAGCTGAGCAAGTGAAGCAGGGACTTTAATAACGCAGGTGTAATGATATGAATGAGATTTTGCAGGGAGAAGAGTGACCAACATTCATATTTTACAAAGGAGGAACTTAAAACTGACGGATTAAGCAAGAAAGCCAAATTAAAGAATTCTGCCTTCCATTCCAGGGAAACTTAAAAATAACTTTTCTCTACTTCCCCAAAGTGGCGACTGCAAGTCTCTGAAGGAGAACTGTACGAACTCTTCCAAGAAAGATTTAGCCATCCCTTCTGCAATAGCAGTAGAAGAGACAAGCTGCAAGCACAACTGAAGTATCCACAGGTTTGGCCACAGTCTCTCTAGAAAGTCTGTCAAGGGGAACCGAGATCATAAACTGGGGCCTCCACCCATATCTGTCAGATGTTATAAACCAGAATCTACCACCATATTCATCAGTGAGCTTGTCTGTGTCTCTATCTGCTAAAACTGTAAACACGCCTACTCTCAGATCCTACTTCTAGGAATACCATCTCTGTAAAATGGCATGTGCATTAGTGTATATAAGGTTATTTGACGTCACAAAATATTAGAAGGAAATTAACAATCAAGGCTGGAGGGTTGCTCAGCTGGGAAAGTGCTGTCCTCTAAGCACAAGCTCTCAAGCCTGAGTTTCAAAATGCATGCTGAAATTAAAAGTACGTGCTTGTAATCCCAGTACTGGGGAGGTAGAGATGGAAGGATCCCTGGGGCTCACTAGCCAGCCAGCCTAGCCCACTTGATGAGTTCTGGGCCAATTAGAGACCTCTTTTCACACACACACACACACACACACACACACACAAAAGAAAAGGTGGAAGGAATGATGGGAGTTATACTCTAACCTCGCGCATACACACATGCACACAAAGTAAACATATGAAATCTACTAACAGGGACCAATCTTTCCATGCAACGCCCATTATCCAGTTTCCCCTGCACACAAAATGTATGGAGAATCAGCATACAAAGCGGGATGAAGAGCAAACGCTTGGCTGACAAAACCTTATGATGAGGACTATGTAAAAACGCATGTTACAATTTGTACAAAATAGAAAAAAGTCACTATAAATGCATTTGCCTATAAACCACAGAAGAACCAACTATGGATAAACATACTCAGAAACTGTGATCTTCTAGAAAATAGCCTGGGGTGGTAGAAATGAAAGGTGGCAGGGGGATGTCATTGCTGATCATTTGGTGCTTTTGGATTTCTGACCATGTCAATCATATTTACAAATATGCCAAAAATTCAAAAAATAGGTTTAATATTTTGCTGTCATAAGATACCATGACCAAAGCAACTTATAAAATAACAGCATTTATTTAGGACTTATTATTTCAGAGGATTAGAGTCCATGACACATGTAGGGGTCATGGGACTGGGACAGGAGTTGAGAGCTCACATCTTGAGACACAACCGTAAGGCAAAGATAAACAATCAGCCAGTCATGGCACATGCCTTTAATCCCAACAATCAGGTAGCTGAGGCAAGTGGAACTCTGTGAGTTCGAGACCAGTCTGAATGTTCCAGGACATCCAGAACTGTTATACAGAGAAATCCTGTCTTAAAAAAAAATAAGGAGACCCTGGGAATGGCTCCAGTTTATTAAAATATCAAAGCCAACCCCCAGTGATACCTCCTCCAAAACAAGGCCTTATCTCCTAATTCTTCCCAAAGGGTTCCACCAACTGTAGGGACTGAGTATTCAAAACTTTGAGCCTATAAAGGCCATTCATATTCAAAGTACCACATGGACCATCAAGTCTCCCAAGCAGAATAAATAAATAAACCCATGTAAAGCTGAGTCATCCTTCCAAATAGCTGTAGTGATGAAATAAAAGCTGTCTTTCAATACTTTGAAAGGATAAGCCACTACTGCCTTAGCAGATGAATTTTTCTACAGAATTATAAAACCACTCATTATTTACTGTTTAACTGGAGCCTAGCCTGTATACAATGCTCAGTGAGTGCTTTATTTTGGAGTCATTTATCCCATTGTGTAAAGATTTCAAAGTAAGAGGCTACATTTAACCCAACTTTATCTGTGTGTCCAGAATAAAGTCATTTCTTCCAGATATTTATTTCCTAGCTTTAATTCAAATTTTGTCAGGTATACAGGAGGTATATAGCTTATTGATTTATCTTTCCTCTTCTAGAACATGGAAAAAGAATCCCTAGTTTACAGGGATGGAGAGACAAAAATTCTTATATATATCAAAAGGTTTACACAATGTTCAAACACTTCTTTATGTTCAGAAAACATTAGCAGATGGTCGCACCAACCAAAGAAAAGGACTTTTAAACACATCATATTTACCTGTGAACACCAACAAACTCTCTAGGATTATTTCATGCGATTTTAATTGAGTTACAGTTTCATTTATCTTCAAGTTCTATTATTATATACATTCTGATCAAAGAGATCCACTTACCTGAGGGAATAATAAATGGATTCAAAGTATTGTTGCCCTTTTTACAAATGTAGCCCAGTTTCTGCACACATTCCAGATTCTCCCACTTCGCATTTTTTCCAGGGTTTAGTGACACGCAGCTCTTTCCTGGTTCTGATGATGGACTTCCTTCAAGCAAATGACAACGTTAAAGTGGGACTACTGGAGTTCTCATTAAGTAGATGGCTTCCACCTCCCCAGCCACCGCGCATTAAGCCGTCATCCTTGGGATTTAATGGATCCCCATCCTGTCTTTTGCTACACATTCACAAACGAGTATTTACTGAGTGCAGAGCAAAAGGCAAGGTGGGTATCTATTTGGTTTCTTGTTGCTGGCTTATTTCAAGGCTTAAGATGTTGATTACCCAGTAGCCTGCTTTGAAATAACCAACCTCAACAATAGACAGCATTAGACCTTAAACTTTAAACAGCTGTGATGACGGATGATATCATGTGTCACAGAGGACCGAATGAGAAGAACGTATGCTGCTCCAGATGACCTCTGTTAACCTTCCCCAGTCAGACTCCAAAGTGAACAGACAATGCGAGGGACAAACACAATGGTAAAGAGATCTGGAAGCCAATGCTCTACACTCCCAGAACTAAGATGCATTTAGTTGAACTCAATAATGTAAATCTTTGGAGCTCTCTCCCCATCTATTTCATACAGGAAGCCACTTAAAGAACCAGACTGGGTTGACATCTACTGCAATAGATACATGCATCCACCTCTACATCCTCCGATGTGCAATTTATTTACTGCAATGGATTCATGCATTCATCCCTACATCTTCTGATAGAACATTTATCTACTTCAATGGATACATGCATCCAACCTTATATTCTCTTGTATCATTTTAACCCTGGTGTTCCATAACTAGTTTCATCTCATTCCTTAAGTGTGGCAAATGAGCTACACACAGTCAGTCAGTACCTTAATTTTGTGACCTTTGATAACTGCTTATCATGCACCTAAATTTCAGTCACCCAAGAAGAAAATCATGTCACCTGAACTTGGAAGTCTTTAGCAGAAACATTTTGCAGGTTGTATAAATACTATATAAAGGAAAATACTATTAGCAATAAGTATAAAGAATTTTTTTAAAAAGCTGTTGATAACATGACAAAGATAACAGGGTAGTAAAGCTCACAGAGTTGGTGTTAGTACTACGAAAAAAATTCCAGGAGACAATTGCACATTTAATAAATACTACTATTAACTGATGTGTTTATTAGTAAATCACACTATATATTCATCTATTAAACCTTGAGATTATAGTTAGTGGTCTTTACTGATCCCAAGGCTATCATATAGTTGAATTTATATTTCTTCATCATTGACATAAAATATTCTTTATTGAAATGCAAATATAGATTAGAAAGACTTTCATTGAAACAGTTGATTGGGCAATTTATACATAAACAATTTAAATTGTTCCACAATGTTTCTAATTTAATTTCAAGAAATTCTCGTATTGTTGAAGAAGGTGATTTAGTGCTGAATTTGTTTCCCAGGAACAAGAAAACACTTTTCCTTTTGTACAATGTCTTCACCTAAGTTAACCCTCAAATTCTGTCAATGAGATGTGAGGTTACAAGGGGTTGGGTACTGAACTCTTTGTACACAATTGAGTAAGAGAGAAAATGGCCTGATGCTGTGCAGTACTTGAGCCACTAACAAGAGAATGAGCCATAGTCCCCTAATAAATAACTGGCATTGTCTACAGCGTCTGGGCTGAGCTGTGATTCTCCAACTTCACTTGAGCACAAGAGCAGCGGATAAATGATACTTTAGTTTATGAAAAAAGGACATCTATATCCAAATGCAATGCCATTTATCTCACCATCTTTCCGAAGAAATTAAGACAGATTATTATTTCAATACTCAAGTCATGGGGCTGGAGATAGCTCAAGTAGATTAGCCAGTCATGATTTCTCGTATACATATATTAAAAAAAAAAAGACCAAAATAGACCTGTGGTCATCAGGCAGTGAAAGAATACATTAAGAGTAAAATTTCACAGTAAAACATAATCAGTACATATACACATACATGTTATTTTGTGAAGCACTGATAATTAGACTCAGGGCCTTATGTATGCCAAGTGAGTGTTCTGTCACCAAGATCCGACATCTATTCGATTTAAATTGACATGTAGGTCTATCGCCTCTACAATTCTCTCTCATGTTTAAGTACTTTTTAAAAGAACAATATTTATTCAATTTTTTAAGTAAGTCAAGAAGCTGGGCAGTGGTAACTGACGCCTTTAATCCCAGCACTCAGGAGACAGAAGCAGGCGGATCTCTGTGAGTTCGAGACCAGCCTGGTCTACAAGAGCTAGTTCCAGGACAGGTTCCAAAGCTACAGAAAAATCCTGTCTCAAAAAAAAGTTAAGTCAAGATATAAAACAGAAAGATTAACATTTTTAAGCCTAATGACTTAAAAGAGCATTTAGTGATTCAGAATAAAAAAGAATTGTAACTTTAGGCATGTTGGTGCACACTTGTGGCTGATCCTAACACTCAGGAGGCAGAAACACAAGGATCAATTGTTTGAGATAACCTGGGCTATGAAAAAAAAAAAGACAGGTTGAGAGTAGGGTTATGAGGAGAAGAGTGGGTAAGGGGAGGAGGAAAGGAGAAACCTCAGCTTTTCAAACACCACCTCTCAAGCATCCACAGCGAAGCTGATAAACACAAGACTCTTCCCCTTTCCTGCTCCATGGCAGACATCACTAATCATTAACTGCACTCTTCTACCATAAGCCAGGCTAGGTAGTGAGCTGGAGTTAGAGGGATTGGGTTCACATTTAACACCC
This sequence comes from Myodes glareolus, assembly GCF_982192425.1. NCBI lineage: Eukaryota > Metazoa > Chordata > Mammalia > Rodentia > Cricetidae > Myodes > Myodes glareolus. The sequence goes on from NC_142039.1 coordinate 12,882,603, forward strand.
CTCCGCTTGCTTCTAACAACAACATGCTACTACCCAGCAGATGAAAATGTTTCAGAACTGGTCTTTGTTTCTTTGAAGAATCACTTCATGTGTACAACTTAGAGTCAACAATCAATTGTCAACTTTTGTGTTCTTCAGTTTGTATGTTTCAACAACATGGAAGAGAGCCATTCACTCTGTTTTCCAACTTCCAAATAGTTGGAAAGCTGCTGGAGTATCTGACTCTCATTTTTATAATCAAATTGTGTATTGTTAAGAAAAGTGCTCATAAATGTTTATGCTAGTGAAGAATTTTATAATCTGTTGCGGAGATAGTATTTTTAATTAAAGACTATTCTATTATAAACAACACAAAATAGTATCACTGTAGACTTTAAGATCATGTCATTTTAAAAATATCTCATGACCCCCAACATATGAGAAATTCACCAACCCAAAATATTCAGTTCTCTTATGTTCATAATGTGTATTTGTGGATATTAGTAGAAGAAAACATATGTTTGTATTCAGGCCTCATATCACAGAACTGAAATACCAGATACTCAGAAGGCTGAGGAATAAAGATCCCAAGTTCAAGGTCTTTCTGGGGTAAATTCGAGACTAGTCTATGTAATGCAGTCAGACTGTCCCAAAATTAAGAGTTTATAGAGGGCTGAGGACATAACTTAGTGCTTGTCTAATGTGCACAAGGCCCTAGGTTCTGTCCTTAGTATGTACTCAAATGTGTAAGATCACTGATGTTTATACAGCATTATAGATATTAGAAAAATATGTATCTTATATATAAAATCACTTTTAAATTTTAAAAATTTTGGTAGGATAAGAGAGTCACAAAACTCAGAGACGACTATGGCCATACAAAAAACTGAAAACACTTAATCAACCTTAATAGCAGTTCGGTAATCTTTTCAAGGACAACGGCAAAGTTAATATAACACAAAATATATATTAATAGTAACAATTCTATTATCTCTAACCTTACTTAAGAATGATTATAAAATGATGTGGGATTTCCCTCTGTATGCTGTTATTACCATTAATGAATAAAGAACTGCTTTGTGCCTCAGTCTCCTCCAACAATAAAGCATGCTTTTGTATGTAAGAACTAAACAAATCAAAGCTATCTGAAGAGAGTAGACATCAAACAGAAATTCACGTTGAGTGTTGTAATTATCCTGGGAAACAAGTCTTTGACCTAGGAAGTTGGTCCTGTATAAACTTTCACCTTTAGAATATTCAAATTCAACTTACAAACGTCAAAGCATGGTGAGAAATGACCTATGTTCCATTAAGTGTCTTTGAAATATATGTGTAAGGTGAGAAAGGTCTTTAAAATACCCAATGAACCCATTCAACTAGTAACAAATGAACCCATTCAACTAAGGTTTAACCTTACCTGGTAGCCAGTTCAAATACCGGAACGGGCTGCCTCCACTCCACTGCCAACCACTGCTGAAACTCAGGCTGTTGAGTCCAATCCAGAGGCCTGAGCTCAAGGAGCTAGTCAATCCTACACGCAAAAAGCAAACACAAACACAAATCAGACATTCAGAAATGACAATGAAATTAAGTCCATAATTAAATATGTTAATCAAAAACGTGAGAGAAGGTGCTGGAGAAATGGCTCAGTGGTTAAGAGCACATACAAGTCTTTCAGAGGACCCTTAGTTAGGTTCCCAGCATCAATGTTGGGTGGATTTCAATCATCTTAACTTCAGTTCCAGAGAATTCAATATCCAATGCCTCTGGCCTCCATGTGCACTTGCTTGCACACACGTGCACACACACACAAACTAATAACAGTAATAATAATAGTAATAATAGCTAAAAAGCTAAAAGTTGTTCTAATAATCTAAAACAAGCAGAGCCACTACCTTCACTGAGAGGAGAAGAGACAGGCAGGAGTATTATGAAAAGCTCATAGGGCCCAGGCTGGTGTTTCCACACTAATCTTAAAATCACTGGCTACTCTCTAGGGCTAATACAAGTTCTTCTTGTGTGGACATGATTATGTTAACTCTTATGAAATAACGACTTTCTTACAGCCTTTGAGAGTAAAAGCAAGATTTGCTTTATATAAAAAAAAAGGCAAAGCTTCTCTTTAACAAAAAATTTTCACTAAAAACTTTGGCCTACATTGTCATAACTCATCACCTCAACTTTGTATTTCAGAACCTATTTTGAGAATTTTATGATGTCTATAATCAATTTAGCTACTTTATAAATGGTTATTAAGCTGAAGAAACAATGTTTATGACAACATGAGCAGTGTTTTAGTTAGGCAGATAATAAATAATAATTATACTGGTTTAGTCTACTAAAGCCTAATATGGAAATAAAACTAGAAATGCCACATGGACTAGCTAACGCAAATATTTCAATCTCTTACTGCTTGTATCTTTTAAAAAAAAATCAAAAGTAGCCACATGGACTAGCTAACGCAAATATTTCAATCTCTTACTGCTTGTATCTTTTAAAAAAAATCAAAAGTAGTAATTTTCTAATCCCTCTAAATTGTTTCAGTTAATGGGAAATAATTTTTAAATATATGCTTTGATTTAGGTTTAAAAACACTCAAATCTGTATACATGTTAGAAAACAAATTTGCCAGTTTACGCTCATTGGTATCTGTAGGATATTTTTCTCACCTTTAGCGGTAAGAGCTAGCAGTTAAGCACCTACAATATTTAGAGCCTCATATTTGCCCATTTGTTTCAAAGGCCAAAAAAACAACACAGAAGAGGAGGCAGCAAGAATGTAAGAGCCAGAGGACGGGGAGATGAGCGGCAGGAAGAAGGCTTCTGCACACAACACAGCCATTGCACCCATGAGCACACTAGGAAGACAGGCTGATCTCAACGTCACAGAATCTGCCTGCCCCTACTTGCCAAGCACCGGGATGAAAGGTATACGACACCATGCCCAGCTCTTCTTATGACTTTTTAATATGAACTAATATGAGAAAAATGGAAAGAAATTAAATACTGATACAGAAATTTCAAAGACAACCAATTCAAATTCACTTACTTTTTTATGTGTTCGGGTACTTGGCCTATGTGATATCTGTGCACACATGTATGCCTGGTCTCCAGGGAGGCCAGAAGAAAGTCGCTGGATCCCCTGGGACTGAAGAGTTGGCTGTGAACCACTATGTGGTTTCTAGAATTGAACCTACATATTATCCTCTAGAAATGCAGCAGGTGATCCTATCTGCTGAGCCATCATCACTCCAGCCCTCATTTATTCTTTATCAGACTTTCTAGAAGGAAAGGATTGGAGAGCTAGTGTGGTTTTCTGAAGTGTACTGTACTTAGGGAAGTATCTAGTCCAGTCCTTTCATGGAACAGCCAGGACAAACAAAGATGGACAGACTAAACACCTTGCTGAGGGTTACAGAGCAGTAGTATGGGTCAAAGCCAGAACCTAGGGTTCCATTGAGTATTTCCAATGGATTTAATCCCCTTAAACTTCCAGGAACTAGACAGGTCGCACAGTGATTAACAGCACTTATTGTTCTTGCAGAGGCCCAAGGTTCAGTTCCCAGCACCCACATGACAGCTGTAACTCCAGTTCCAGGGGATCTGATGCCTCCTTCTGACTTCCACAGGCATTCGACACACGTGATACACATAAGGCAAAATACTCATACACAGAAAGCAAAATAATAAATCTAAAACCAAAATGTTCACATAAATTTCCCTGTAAATAATTTCAAGTACTAGCAAGGTACCTTACACAAAGAACATTGGGCCAAGTAGGTGTTTCCGGTCAACGACCTTGCTCCTGAACGTTTTTGGCATCCTGTTCCTTGTTACATGACACCTACCAAGAACTCTTGGCTAGGTTTTCAATGCTAGAATTTTACTCTAAATTATGAAATGATTATTATAAAGACTTGCTAAGAAAACTATGTCATCAATATGGGAGGGCATCACTTAGTTGTAGAACCATGTGATAAGTACCAAATATTCATTAAAATAGTGAATTTGTATTATGCCAACTTTATACTTATCTTTGCCACCGTTAACTCCTTTTACTTTATTGTTTTTATATATTACTGAAATTATTTTGAGTAACGTATAATCCCTTTAGGGTGAAGAAATAAGCTAAAAATCATTGCCTCACCTTCATGCAAGAGAAAACATGTCTCTAGACTTGCTAAAAAAAATTAAGCGATCAATACTGCATTGATACTATCCTTTATATGAAGATAATTATTGCTGAATGTTATATTTTCACAAATTCTAAAATAATAAGGTTATACTAACTTGAATAATTATCACTCCCCCATTTCCAAAGGAATGTAGGGAAGCACTCTATTAAAGTACCATTTCAAGTTGAAAATGTTTGTGCATGTTTATATAACCCCAGCACTCAGGATGCTGAACCAAGCAACAATCAAGAGTTAGAGGCTTAAGGCAAGACCCAACTAGTAGCATTTCAAAGTGTTAAATATAACTTACAAAACGGAAGTGCTCTAGAAGCTTAAAAATATTACCAACCAAGGAGTTAGGAGCATGATAGTACATGCTTGTAATTCTAGCACTCTAGAGGCTGAAGCTACACATGGAGGATCGTTGCATGTTTGGGACCGGGTAGAAAGTGCCAGGCCAACCAGGACTACATAACAAGATTCTGTCTCGACAGAAAAAATAAAAGTGGTTTTTCAAGAGTGTGCTTTGTATCAGGTTTGAGTTAAATCACCAGGTCCATCACGATGAGAAATGACGGCGGCTGTTTAAGGAAGTCACCCTCTGGCAGTCCCATAACCCATACCCTGTACCCCATACTCCGTCAACTCCATGGGGCCTCTGAGCTTGAGAACCAAATTGATACTTTTAAAATTAGGCCTACAAGATAGCTATGTACCTAGTAAGTCCATGTGATGGCTATCATTTCCATGACTGCTAGCAGCTGCATGTTGAGTTTAGATTAGCTATAGAGTGATTTGGGAACAAAATTCAAGTCCTCTACTGAACATGTCATTTAAAAGTCTGACATCTGTGAGGATCCGTCCTCAGCATAGGAATACAAAAAGGAAGCAGCCTGGAAGCAGATGAGCACCAAGCATTCAGACATATGTGTGATTTTATAAAGGATCAGACCAAGACTTTTTATTCTAGCTATCCAAAGCATCAATTATCAGTTCCACAAGATTCTTTTTTATTTGGGGTATATGCATCATATAAGGGTGTATGCATCATATAATAATGTATGTTGAAGTCTTCTTCTGAACTTAGGTATGATAAAGACTTTCATTATTACATTAGTATTTTAATTTCTCTCTCCATATATATATATGGATATATAAATGGGATATATATATCCCATTTATTTCCAGGCAATACCATAAGAAATCAGTTTACACACACATGCACACACGCACACACGCACACACGCACACACACACACACATGCACTCTCACACATAAGCCTGGTAACAAACCAAATTTTACTTCCTTCATCTCCTTTCAGTTCTGTGCATGATCATTCAAACTACACATAGTTATGAATCAGGTTCAGGAATTGAGGATTAAATGGAGCACCCTAACTCTGGGGAGAAGTTGAAGTGAAGAAGATAGAATGGCCGTAGTCCATGTGCAAACAAGCATCCGGGTGGAAACATGCAACCCTGGGGATAGTATGACATCAGATTACAGGTTAGAAAGACATTTACTGGCACAAGGAGATTTTAGTGAATGAATTGAGGCTCTCTCTGGCACTTTGGGCATGCCAGATCCCTGCTCATTTAATGGGTGAGACTCGGGCAGGGTAAATGGAAGACAGAGATGAACTTCAATTCAGCCCTTTTTACACACTTGCAACAAGAAGCCACCTACCTCATGTTAGCCCAATGATCTGCTATCTCCTCTAAAAAGTGTGATAACAATAGTCATTTGCAAGGTTAATTATGGGTTTAAGAAATAAATTCCAGGAGGGTGGTGGTATGCACTTGGGAGGTAGAGACAGGCAGATCTCTGTGAGTTTGATGCCAGCCTGGTCTACAGAGTGAGATCCACGACAGACTCCAAAGCTACAAAGAAACTCCATCTCGAAAAACAAACAAAAAGAAAAAGGAAGGAAGGAAAAGAAAGAAGGACGGACGGACGGACGGACGGACGGACGGACGGACAGACAGACAGACAGACAGACAGACAGACAGACAGACAGACAGACAGAAAGAAAGAAAGAAAGAAAGAAAGATCGTTCTCGTGTCTGGTACATAGCCCCTATCCAAAAGAGAGCTGGAGAGATGGTTCAGAGGTTAAGAGCAGGACTGCTCTCCCAGAGGACCTGGGTTCAATTCCAGATTTCCAGCACCCACACGGCAACTCAAAACTGTCTGTAACACCAAGATCTGACACCAATGCACATAAAATAAGAATAAATAAATTTTTAAAAAATAAAGTTTTTTTTTTTTTTAAAAAAAGAGGACAACCAATGTGTTTGTTTATGGCAGTCTCCCTATGAAGTCACACATGGGCTTCAGGTTTGCAATTGCTCCCTCCACCCGTTAGCCACCACACACATCTTCAACTTCAGAGTCATCACCGCGGAGTATGCATTTTAAAAAATCCTGCTTACTTCCCAAGCTCCCCTCATAGAATATACTTTATGTCTATTATGGGTTGTTTTCCATTTGAGGGTCTATTTCTCAAAGAGAACACATCACAGACGACCATCCGCCACACCGCTATTTACGAGATTCGTCCTCAGTACAAACCCATGGATAGCAAATGCCATGTATATCTTTCTTCTAGAAAAAAGGAATGTCTTTCCTCTGCTCCAGATTATTTCGTGTTTCCTGCCAGATAACCTTTCTTTGTGATATTTTTGACTTACAGAAAGGCAGGAAGTGCCCTGGGTCTCCCTAGAAAAGCTACACACATCCAGATTCTGCTGGAAATCTGCTGACTGCAATTCTGGGAGTTGAACAAGGCTCAAAGAAACATGTGAAGGGAGCTCAGGACTGAGTGTCCACGGTGGGCCTGCTGCCCTGCTCACATGCTCACAGCAGCTGCTCATCGGACAGTGTACCCATGTGACCCGGAGACCATCAGGGCAGTGTACCCATGTGACCCGGACAACATTGGGCAGTGTACCCATGTGACCTGGAGATCATCGGGCAGTGTACCCATGTGACCCAGACATCATCGGGCAGTGTACCATGTGACCTGGAAATCATCAGGCAGTGTACTCATGTGACCTGGAGACCATCAGGGCAGTGTACCCATGTGACCCAGAGACCAGGACTCGGGCTCTAATAGGGAGAGTTGCTATCCATGCCTACAAATCACCTGGGATGTAAGCAAAACACAGTATTCTGGGCTTACTACTCACCTAGACTGGAATATGGTCCAAGTACCTCCATCCCAACAAAGTGATGAATGACAGATAACTACCTTCCCTTTACAGAACTACAGCACTGGGGCTGGTGAGACGGCTCTGCAGGAAAACGCACTTGCCACCAAGCTTAAGAACCTGAGTTTGGTCCCTGGAGCCCACAAGGCAGAAAGAGAGAACAACTCCTACAGGCTATCTATTGACCTACACACACACAGACACACACACACACAGGCATACTAAATACATAAATGTAAAAAATAAAAATGAAGGACCTACTATGCCCTGTTCTTGCTAACAATTAACCATTCCATTGTTCAAACTTTAGAGTAAACTTCTTTAAAAAAATTACCTTAACTTTTTGCATCATTTATCAGTCAGCAAATTGAGAAATTTTCCTTGGAAGCGGCCGTGAAGCTCCCTGGATGGGAGGCATTCCTATCATAATGAGCCTCATCTCCAGCAATTCACCTCACCAGCATAACCTCCACACTGTATTCCCCATTCACTGTGCTTGGTCACTTCCTGGTTTTCACATTTACATCTGTTTTCCCCCGTAGGACTTTAAGTCCTATGTGGACAGGTCAGGATCAGCTTGGGTGTCTCTGGGACCTAGCAGAATGCCACCTCTAAGTTATCAAGATAGATAGCCTGAATAAATGCGGAGGGAAATCACAGGACCTTAAAGTGTTTATAAATAATTATGGGATATTTGAGCCAATTAACTATTATAAAATGGCAATAAGAAGAGCTGAGAAAATAACCTCATCAGGAATGCGCTTGTTGTGTTTTAAGAACTGAGTTTGATCACCAAAAATGACATAAAAAGCCAAGTGTGATGGAGCATACATACAGCCCCAGTGCAGGGAATCAGAGACATGAAGATTCCAGGGACTCACTGGACAGTCAGATTAGCCTAAACATGGTTCTCCAAGTCCCAGAGAGAGGTCTTGCATAAAAAAACAAGCAAAAAATAAATTTAAAAAAGCCAGGGTGTATGGCTACTTAAATATGTCACCCAAGGTTGATGTCCTCAGTCCAGGCCAGGACCCACACCCAAGAGTTACTGGCCAACACAAGCGGGATGCCATAGGTTATGTTTCTGCTTTTGTTTTCCTCTTGTTGTGGTGCTGAATTTATTTTATGTTTTTGAGTGAGAACATGAAGTCTCCCGACCAAGAAAAGTCCATGGCTGGATGATTTCAGCACAAATCCTACCAGAACTTCAGAGAAGAGCGAATACCTATGCTCCTGAAATTTTCCCACACAATAGAAACAGAAGGAACATTGCCATATTCTTTTTACGAGGCTGTAATTACCGTAATACCCAAACCACACAAAGACTCAACTAAGAAAGGGTATTACAGAGCAATCTCACTCATGAACTCTGATGCAAAAATACTCAATAAAATACTGGCAAACAGAATCCTAGAACGCAGCAAAAAATTATCCACCATGACCAAGTCAGCTTCATCCCAGAGATGCAGGGATGGTTCAACATACGAAAGTCTGTCAATGTAATCTGCCATATAAACAAACTGAAAGAAAAACCATATAATCATCTCATCAGATGTTGAAAAAGTATTCAACAAAATCCAGCACTCCTTTATAATAAGGGTCTTCAAAAAATCAGGGTTACAAGGAACATATCTAAACATAATAAAAGCAATATACTGCAAGCCGACACCCAGCATCAAATTAAATGGAGAGAAACTCAAAGCGAACCCACTAAAATCAGGAACAAGACAAGGCTGTCCACTCTCTCCATATCTATTCAACATAGTTCTTGAAGTTATAGCTAGATCAATAAGAAAATGAAAGGAGATTAAGGGGATTCAAATTGGAAAGGAAGAAGTCAAACTTTCATTATTTGCAGATGATGTGATAGTATACATAAGTGACCCCAAAAACTCTACTAGGGAACTTCTACAGCTGATAAACAGCAACGCGGCGGGACACAAAATCAACCCAAAAAAAATCCAAAAAGGAAAAAGAAACAGAGGTGTGCACCACTGCAATGGTTAGAAAGTACCCCCAAAAGGTCTTTTTATCAGAATGCTTGGTCTCCAGTTGGTAGCACTGTTTGGGAAGGTTGTGGAGCCTTTAGAAGGTTGAGCATTGCTAAAGGAAGTATGTCACTGAGGGTGGACGCTGAGATTTTTATAAACTGGCCTCAATTACTGTTCTCTCTTTCTCTGCTTCTCTTGCATGGATCAGATGTGATCTCTCTGTTTCCTGCCTACTAGGTCAGCCTCATGCTCTTGCTGGCATGCCTCCCATGCCATGACAGACTCTATCCCTCTGGAACTGTACGCCAAAATGAATCGTCCCTAAGTTGCCTTTGGTCAGAGTAATTTATCACTGGTAGAAAAATAATCACTATAACTACATGACCATTTTATGCTCTTGTTGCTGTTTTATCTTTTGAGGGAGAACAATTAAGTTGGGTGGGTGAGGAGATGGGAGGGATTGCTTGAGATCAAACCCAGGCCTTCTTACATCCTGGGCAAGCTTTCTGGCAACTGAGCTACCTCTCCAACCCTCAGGAATGAGTGTTTCAGACTAAATATATATTCTTTTCTCAATCAAATACTAATTTTACAACTTTGTAGTAGATGTTTAAAACGTCAAATAATACATTGTAGAAATAAAATCTGAAAATAGATCTGGCAGTTGGACAGGCACAAATCAAGTGGGACTTAGATTTGCACAGGAATTATTGACTTGCCTCTGCTACTAATTGTTCATTTTATTTTATCGTCTTGAACTCTCTGCTGCTAACAGAAAACCTTTGGCTTCAGATTAAACATGGGTAGCACTGCTGGATCCAAAAACCATACCACTCATTGATATCGGCTTCCTTTGCTCTTTGCCCAGTTCACTCTTCAGAACCCTTCTTAACACCAACTCTAAAGACAGACACAACTGATAGAACAAAATACACTCTAGATATGACAGCTATTTGTCATCTCTGGTGCTGTCTTCTGAACATGGATTTCTTATATGATCTGTATCAGCTACTAAGAGACAAAATTTTCATGACATTAATAATTCATTTTATTAGCCACTCGTAAGTTACATGATGTGGAAATCAAGTAATCTGATTTTACGTACAATTTTGAAGTCTGTCATTACCTGTCAGGTATGTTTGCTCATGAATCTCCGTGACACTCAAGAGTTCGGCATTCTGCTGTTTGCAGCTCTCCCTTGCCTGATGCCAGGTTAAGGCAGACTTGGAGTTTATTTGGTAAAGAATTCCGGTCAATGGATCTTTATTCCATAGCCTCTCACTGCCTTCAACTGCAAAAGAAGAGACTCAGTTAGCTGTGTGATGCATGGGAAATGCTTACAGAAAACAATACATTCACAACCCATCCAGTTCCCATCATTACATCTCCTGTTGCTGGCCTTTTACTCATCTTTAAAGCCAGCTGTACTTTCCTCACTCCTGAGATGAAGAGTAAATGTCTCATAGCTAACCACAGCTAGAGTGTTTCATGTGCCTAAGGTAAGAAAGAGACAGAACGTCTCCCTGCTTTCCTGCTGGGACATTTGGATTGGATGATGGAAGACATGAAGCAGATACACGGAAGAAAAATCAGGACACCATCCCAGTGTTCTGGATCAGTGAATGAACCAGGTAAGGGAGAGGAAAATAACGCATGGTTTCTTATGGCAAGTGTCTCTGTTGTCTAATTTGGTCTTTTAAGTAAGGCATAAGAAGAAAGTTCACAGACTCCTTTAGGCAGGCCGGGAACGCCCGAACCTGCCAGGCAGAGAATAAAGTGGCTTTCAGAGCTTCACTTTCTCATCACCAGGATGCATTCAATCTAGGTCCCGACAATAAGACACGCTAATTGTCAGGCTTTCTTTCCACGGTTAAAAAAAAAAAAAAACTGGCCACTTTCACTTATATTGGCCCTTTGATATTATAGGATTGTAAATACCTTTTATAAACTTAGTGGACTTTATGGAAGCCCAATAGTATAGATAAATATTATTTATAGCCTTTTACATATTAGATATTTGGAAGGTAGCAAATAAAATGTTTTGTGCCAGGAGAATATGTTGTTGACTAAAGGAGGGTATTTCCTTATCTGGAAATAGTCAAGAGACTGTAATGACCCCAACGTGAACTGAAGTAACTCCTTTCTTCATTTTAAGAAAGTTTCTCTTATATTTTGAACCAAAGGGTCAACACAGATGAGCACACCACCCATCTCTCGATGAGCACACCAGTTTGCTGACTGTGCAGCTCCCCAGAGTCTCACAGTAAACCAGGGAAGCTGATCCCAAAAGCCAAAGCTGCAAGCTATGGACAATTGGGAGAATGGGGTCTTTTCCTTTTCCTGTCCTCATGATACGTGAAAGTGGGCGTCTAAACAGAAGGAAAACATTATCATAAACAGCCTAAAGGACAATGGGAGCATGTGTTTAGTGGCACTAGGTCAGTGATCAATACCTCTTTGTCCCAATACCTCTTTGTCCTGGATCAAATCTACTTGGCTTAAAGTTATTATAAAATAATAAAATAACATAAACTGAAGTTCTTTTTTGAATGAACCACAAAACAAAATTAAAATTTTACACAGATGGAAATAAAACAACTTTTCTATAGTTATTTGTTTTTCATATGCTTTATATCAAGACAAATATATCATCTGGCTTTGAATACACAGAATTAACAAAACTAATGTTGTACTGGATCCACTGGGACTTCTATTCCCACACACACCCAAGGACATCAAAGTTCTTGTGTTACTGACTTCCCATTTGTTCTCCACACACTATCCATCACACACCCAACAAGTCTTCTATCAATACCACTTAAGGGAAGGATGCTACGATTGGGAACATGAAGCACATATCCCTGAGAAAAATGGGGAT